>NW_027187378.1:26351879-26716483 GCF_028583685.1 Petaurus breviceps papuanus | reverse complement strand
TCTCTCTCTCTCTCTCTCTCTCTCTCTCTCTCTCTCTCTCTCTCTCTCTCCACACACACACACACCTACATATACACACACATGTAACAGGCAAAAACATATACATACATATATAGACATATACTTCCCCAAATGAATTCTATTCCTGGTCTTTGTTTTTATGTTTATGCATATCTTCTTTCCTATCCCTCCTGCCTCCTCTACTTAACTTCTACTTGCCCTCCTATTACTTGCCTACTCCCCTCCCCTATCCTCCCATTCCCATAAATCTAAACTCCCTTCCATAGCCCCATTTTATCTATTCCCTCACCCTCCCCTCTAAAGATCCCTCTCTTGTTCTCTCCCCTCTTCCTATCCCCATACTGTTTTATTTCTTCTGAATTGAGAAGACTTTTATATTCTTCTAAATATATATGTACTGTTCCCTCTTCAACCCATTCTGGATGAAAGTAGGTTACCGGAACTACCAGTCCTCATTCCCCCATCTAATTCCTCTGTATAGATTCTTCCTCTTACACCAGTAATGGTAATGCAAATGGGAAGATCTTCCCCATCCACTAATAGGCCCACGTGACCTGCTTAAGTTATATGGAAGCCTAAGACACTTAAGTTTGAGTCACATAAAGCCTGTGGTAGGAGGAGCGGATGGAAGAGAATTGAAATGAAGTTGGTTAGAGCTGAGGGAGAAAGAGACAGGAAGCAGGTAGCGAGCTGTGGGTGTTCCTTTGTGGGGAAGACCCTAGTTGGGGAAAGGCTTAGGGGTGGCGGTGCCCCCTGCATTGTTATTGTGTAGATTTCTTTGTTGCTATGATGGATTTGGCTTTTTGGTGTTTGAATGAATGTTTTGGTTCTGTCTGCCATGTGCAGAGTCATATTTTTGGATACAGAATTATGCCGGCATATTCATAGCTGCTATAAACTCTGTGAATATTGTGTTGGCACTACAGCACCTCATTTGCAGAAAATAATTATCCTTTTTTAGCTGTTCCTAAATGGTTTTACTTTTTAAATACATATTATACTCAGGTTTACTCTAATCTTTCTTATGAGCTACCTAATAATTAATAACAATCAGACATACATTTTATATATATAAAAAGTAAATGGTCTGTCCTTATCAAATCCCTTATCATCAGTCTTTGATATATACCTTATATTTCTCTTGGCTCTTGTATGTAAAATCTTCTATTAAGTTCAGTTGTTTTTTTTTCAAACAAAGTCTTGAAAGTCTGAGAGTTGTTCAATTGTCCATTTTTTTTTTTTATCATTCAGGATTATGCTTAATTTTTCAGGGTATGAGATTTTCAGCTTGAACTCCAGTTCTTCTGCTCTTCCATATATAGCATTCCAAGACCTGCAGTCCTTTAATTTTTCCACTGCTAGGTCTTGTGTAATTCTAATTGTGGCACCATCATATTTAAATTGTTTTATTTTTGTTACTTTTAATATTTTATCCTTGAACTGGGGATTTGGGGATTTGACTATAATATTCCTATGAGTTTCCTCATAGGATCTCTTTTAATGATGATTAATGGACTTTTTTTTTTCTATTTCTACTTTCTCCCCTTGTTCTAATATTTCAGGACCATTTTCTTTAATTATTCCTTTTATTATTGTATCAAGATTCTTTTTTTTGATCATAACTTTTAGTTAGATTATTTTTATGTTTTCTCTTCTTGATTCATTCTTCAAATCTGTTGTTTTCCTTATAAAATGTTTCACTTTCTCTTTTATTTTTTCATTATTCATATTTTGTTTATTTATTTGATCTCTTATAATTTCATCACTTGTTTCACCTTGTCCAATTCTAATTTTCAAGGTGTCATTTTCTTCTTTAAGATTCTGAATTTCGGGGTGGCTAGGTGGCGCAGTGAATAGAGCACCAGTCCTGGAATCAGAAGAACCTGACTTCAAATCCAACATCAGACACTTAACACTTACTAGCCGTGTGACCTAGGGCAAGTCACTCAACCCCAATTGTCCTGCCTTCCCCCCCCCAAAAAAAAAAAAAAAAAAAAAAAAAAAAAAAGATTCTGGATTTCCTTTTCTAATTGGTTGACTTTCCTTTCATAATCTTCTAGTTTTTCTTGGATTATTATTTTCTTTTTTTTTAAAAAGTTTTTCTTCCATCTCTGGCATTTGATTTTTAAAGATCTATAAATTCTTTTTGGGCAGGAGATCATTTGATGTTACTCTTTCTTTTTTTTAATGCTTTATTAACTTCTGATTTACATCATCCATTTCCGCCAGATTTTGAGTTACAATTTTTCTCCCCATTTCTCCCCCACCCACTGCCCCAAAATAGCAGTCCCACAAGATATCCCCTCCTCTAATCTGCTCTCTCCCACATTTTCCCCCATACCCCTTTCCACTTTTCCAGGGGATCTCTATGCCTCAGTGCCTGCACATCCCATTTCCCAATTACATGTAAGATGGTATTAATAATAGTATATATATATATATATATATATATATATATATAAATATAACATACATAAGTATATATACACACACACACATATGCATAAATATATACATATTTGAATCTTTGATTTCAAAACTTGCAATTCCAGATTCATTCCCCTCCTTCCCTGTCACCCAGCCCTACTGGGAAGATACGCAGTTCAGTATAGGTTGCACATGTGTGGCTAATGCAAAACAATAACATAGTAGATACATTGTAAAAGACTGATTACACTTCCCTCCCTCCCATCCCACCTCCCACCTGCTCTACTCTCCACTTTGATCCCATCTATTTTCAAATGTGAGCGCTTCCAACCTCCCTCCCCCCCAGCCTACCCTCCTTTCCATAATTCCCCCTCTCACCCCCTTCCCCCCCATTCTCCTGGAGGGTGAGATACCCTATTTAGTGTGTATTTCACTCCCTCCTCAAGCCAAATTCAGTGGGAATAAGGTTAACCCATTCCCTTTTGCCTTCCTATTCTTCTCCTGATGTTACTCTTTCAGGGTTTCTTTATTTCATATCCTCCTCTGAAGATGAACCCTGGTCTTTTCTAGTCCCATAAAAGCTTTCTATGGTTGGATTATTTCTCCTTTGCCTGTGCATTTTTTTGTGGTAGTAGCTTAATTTTTGTAATCACCTCTAGCCCTGGGGTATGTGGGATGGTGCCTCTTACCCCTGATCTTCAGTTCTTCCCTTTAGCCTGGAATGGAAGCCAAACCCCCAACCTCCTATAAGTGCCCATAGCCAAGGACTTTTTGCCCCACTGCTTCTGCACTCACCAGGCGTGTGCTGGTTCCTTCTCAACCCAGCTGCTCTTCACAGCATAGATGGGTCTAGTGTTCCTTGTCAGCAGAGGCTCCCTCAATCTTCCCAGGCTCAAATACCCAACTTCCCTCAGATTGGGGTAAAAGTTCCTGGGACTGGGGCTGAGGCAGTCTCTCAAACCAACTAAGCCCAGGGTTTGCTACTTGTTGTTTAAGTGGCTTGCTGCTGGTAGTTAAAGCCGACCCTAGCCAGGAGGTGTTTACTCTTCATAGGGACCAAACCTTGTCCTAGGATTTTTCTTCTGATCTTCTCATATTGTCCCAGGAAGACCCCTGTTGTGCCCCTATTCTTATTTATCCCCCCCCCCACTTTGTTTGCCTTAAGGTGCTATTTTATCTCTTTTTTGGGGGAAAAATCTTGAGAGTTCAGAATTTTCTAACCTACTCTGTTATCTTGCCAGAATCCTCTCCTTGGTTGTTTTGCTTTTGTCTTTATATTCCCAAAGTTTAACACGGTGAACTGGTGCATAATAAGTACTTAATAAATACTGATTGCTTGCTTGATCCTTTCATCAGAGTATAGAGGGAAGAAGTTAGAGGCTTTGTGCTATGCACTTTACAAATATTATTTGATCCTCACAACAATCCTAGGAGGTAGGTTCAAGTATCATCCCCATTTTACAGATGAAGAAGCTGAAGTGGATACAGTGGATAGACACAGGGTATATATTATCTATCTATTCATCCATCCATGCGCTGAGTTTTCCAAGATTTTAGTAAAGAATTTGATAATAAAAACTTGATAAAAGTTCTTATTCTATTTTTTATGGAAAAGATAGATAAATGGTGGGCTAGGGGTGAGAGGACATTTAGATAGATGTGAAACCTGCTGAGTGGCTGAATTAAAAAAAATAGCAAATATAGGTTCAATGAAAACTTAGAAAGAAGTCTACTGAGGAACACTACAGGTATCTCTGCTTGGCCTTGTGCTATTTAGTATTTTTATCAATAACTTAGATAAAGGCAAAGATGCAATGCTTATCAAATTTACATACAGCACTTATCTGGAAAGCATAACTGACACAGTGGAAGCAGAGTGAAGAGCCAAGAAGGATCCTGAGAGGCTAGAAACTCCCTATTTCTGTCAAAGGCACCAATATCCTCCAGTCTCCATTTTGATACCTTAATTTTATCTTCCACTGATCACTTTTACTCATTTCACATATCCAATCAGTTGCCAGATCTTGCCATTTTTACCTTCATCTTTCACACCAACCCCCTTCTCACTGTTCACATGGCTACCACCTTAGTTCAGGTCCTCATGACCTTTCATTTGGTCTATTACAATAGTCTTTTAATTGGCCTCTCTTCCTCAGGTCTGTTCTCAGTCTAATCCATCCTCCACACAGCTGCCAGTGATTTTCCTTAAGGAAAGGTCTAATCACATCATTTCATGACTCAATAACTTCAATGGCCCCTTATCTCTAAGATAAAAAACATGAACTCCCTGGTATTTCAAAAGCCCTTCAAAACTTGGTTGCAAAATATCTTCCTAGTTTCATTATACACTACATTCTTTGGCATTCTTGATATTTCTTATATATTATTCCTTCAATTCCTCTCACAACTTGGTGCCACTACACTGTCTATGCCCCATGTCTAGAATGCACTTTTTTTCTCATATCTGCAGCACACAGAATTACTGACTTCCTTTAAGACTCTACTACAACATCTACACCAAACCTTTCCTGATCTTCCCAACTGTCAGTACCTTCCATTGTACTTTTAGTTAAATAGCTTGTATGCATTTTGTATTTATTTAATATAAACTTATTTTATTTACACATTGCTTCCTCTGAGAGTCAGCATTTTAAGACCAGTTTCGGTTTTTTGTCTTTGTATGATTAAAGAATAGTGTGTCACACCAACTAGATATTTGATAAATCAATAAACATTTATTAAGTACCCACCAAATACCAGGCATTCTGCTAAGCAATGAGGATACATGTAACGCCAAGCAAAAGCAACTTCCAGGTTCAGAATTATGGAGAGCATAGTAACTCTCCATATATTCAGTAACAAATTAAGGCAAAACATTCAAAGAAAAGAGAAAATCAAAATACAGGGTTACTCAGTCATTTAGTTAAGTTCTCAATTCAATCACAAAGTATAAAGTCAAAGTACTCCACCCCTGGCTAGTACATTCATTTAGTCAGTCACAAAGTCTCTCTTCTCAAGTGGAGATTAGTTTCCAATCATAAACAAAGTACATTCATTTGGTCAGTCACAAAGCACAAAAATCAAAGTACTCCACCCCTGGATCACAACTGAATTACAATTATCATCAGTTACCACCAAGCACCTTCTCAAAGAGGCAGTGGATAACACAAAGGGCATCTACCCCTAAGCCACAACAAGGTTATGATATCATGACAGCATTCAATACCCAAGAGAGGTCTTTTCTGCATCTTTACCCAAGGCAAGTTCTCAGCAATCTCTGTTCCTGGGAAGACAAAGCTTAACAAAGCCACAATATACATTGCCAGAGTCCTCGTCAATTCACTATCCGCCTGCCGAACAGTCTCATGACCCCTGAAAACATCAGCAAGACCCTCCTCCAGGATTTCTGTAAACATACAACAAGAAATTTCTCCTTCAAGGCTTCTGAGCCAACAGCAAGTTTCTAGAACCTCTGCAACAACAGCACTGTCCTTCACCAGTAGACAAATCTGGCAAAATAACATCAAAAAAGACAGAAAAAATACCGGCACAACAGCCATGCCTCCTCTGTTCTTGGCAGCCCCGGGTGGCAGTTCGCAAAATTCCTGGGCAGCTCCAACTGGCCCTCAGCAGTCCGGGTGGTAGCATTCTCTCTCTCTCTCTCTCAGCAACTCTGGCCTCCGGCAATTCTCTTTCTCTCTCTCTCTGTCTCCATGATGCTGTACCTATAAGTTCTTCTGGCCTCTCTATCCAAGGCACGAGCTCCTCCCAGTTCAGCCCCCTGTCTTTAGGTCAACAAATCCATCCCACAAGTGGGATTCATGAGCTCTGGGTTCTAACACTTAACCCCAAAACCAAGCCAATACAAGGGGATCTTTAAATTCCATTACCATTATAATATAATAAAAGGGTGGGGGGGAATACAGTTTCTACCCTTAAGGAGCTTACAACATAATGAGGGAGAAAATATTGCAAACATATATGCAAAGCAAGATATGTATAAGATACAGCGGCAGCTAGGTGGCATAGTGAATAGAACACTGGCCCTGGAGTCAGGAGGACCTGAGTTCAAATCCGGCCTCAGACACTTAACACTGGCTGTGTGACCTTGGGCAAGTCACTTAACCCTAACTGCCCTGCCTTTCCCCCTCCAAAAAGCAAATATGTATAATTTACACACACACACACACACACACGCACACGATAATAGGAAATAATTAAAAGAGAGAAAACACTAGAATTAAGGAGTTAGAAAAGGCTACTTGTAAAAGACTGAATTTTAGTTGGAACTTAAAGGAAGTCAGGGAAGTTTGTAAGTGGAGCTGAGGAGGAAGCACATTCTAGGCATAAGTTACAGCCAGAAAAAATATCTAGAGCTAAGAGATGGAGTGTCTTGTTAATGGAACAACCAGGATGCCAGAATCACTAGATTGAATGAAGAGTATGGGGTAGAGAGTAAGGTGTAAGAAGATTAAAAGGCTGAAGAGGACATTTTATATTTGTTCTTGGAGGTAACAGGGAGCCACTGGTGTTTACTGAGAGAGGTGACCTGGCCAGATCTGTGCTTTACGAAAATCACTTTGGTGGCTAAATGGAGGATGGATCAGAGTAGGGGAGAGAAGATAGACAAGACCCACTAGCAGGCTATTACAAGTCCATGCGTGAGGGCCCGAACTAGAGGAGCAGCAAGACGGGTGCTTATTTGAGAGGTGCCACGAATGTGAAACCAACAGGGCTGTGCAACAAACTGGATATGAAAGTGAGAGTCAGTTGAGTGAGGTTAATTACTAGGTTGTAAGCCTGTGGGACTGGGAAGATGGTGTTTCCCTATACAGTAACAGGGAAAGGGGAAGATGGGTTAGAAAGAAAGACAATAAATTCTGTTTTGGCCATGTTTAGTTTAAGATATTTACTATATGTCCAGTTTTCAAAGATGTCTGAAATGCAGTTAGAGAAGCTAGACTGAAGACACTGCAATGTTGGGGCAGGACAGGAAGATATGAGAATCATTGGCATTGAGATGATAATCAAATCCATGGGGAACTTAATATATGCTAGTTGACTGACTGGCTGAACTCAAGAGCTCATCTAGTTCAATCCTCTTATTTTAGAGGAAAGAAAAATGAGGCCCAGGGAGATTTAGCAACTTGACCCATATCATCCAAGAATTAAGTATAAGATGAAGGATTTGTACACCATTACCCTGATTTCACAGGTAGCACTTTTTCTAACACACTTAAATGAAAGATTGTTCTACCAGTCTCTTTAAATTCTGATATGAAAGAACTGGACAAGAGTACAAAAAACAGCCTATAATTTCAATTAGAAAAAGTTATTTAACAAAAAAATGTTTCAGAATTTTGTCTTAGGATTAGCTAAGTAATTTTGTATATGAAAATATTTTAGACACTTATAACAGGGCAGTTAGCTCAATTATCTTCCCTGTTCAGGGCTGGAGGCTACCTCTTACATAAGTCCCTTACGGAACTCCCCAAGTGTTAGTACTAAAAAATAAAAATAAGTGCACAAGGGGAAACAAATAGAGGAAACTCATAACTATTTTGTTAATTTTCTTATTTGCTTTGCCAGTCTTTCATACAATCTTTTTTCTTCTCCGTTGTACACTGAAATATTTGCTGATGACAGTTATATTCATAATAAAATCGTACTGTAAATATTAATTTGTATTATTTTATGTACTTTCTATTTACTTTCATATGTTATATTCCCCCAACAAATTTCAGTGATTAGAATCAGATCAAAGTCAAAATCAATCACTATCTAGGTAATTCAGAGGGAAAATGAGACTTTGTTTTGCTTTTGCACTTATGGATTCTGGATTATGGTTGTCTGTAAAATGCTTTCAAGACGTTTGGGTACCATAAGTGCCAGGCACCAATATTTTACAAATATGATCTCATTTAATCTTCATGACAACCAAGGTCATTATCCTCATGTTAAAGCTTAAGAAACTGAGGCAAACAGAAATTAACTGACTTACCTTGGGTCATTCAGCTAGTAATATCTGAGGCCACATTTAAACTCAGATTTTCCTGACTCCCAGTTCAGAGCTCTAAGCACTGTACCACATAGCTTCAAAGGCATTGGGATTCTTCTGTGGATAATGCAGACAAAAAATTCCCTTCTACCTAAATTCCAAGCAATTACTTGGGGAAATAAGTTTAAAATAATTCAATGATAACTGTCCCACTGGCAAAAGTGGGATTTACTTTGGCTTGAAAAGCCTCATATCTTAGAAAACAGGGACGACTTCTGTGTGGTATGGTAGAAAGAACAATGGCTTATAAGTTAAAGGACTTGGGTTCAAATCCTGCCTCTGATATTTCCTGTATGTGCGACCTTCAGCAAATCACTGAAGCTTCTGGGCCCAGTTTTCTCATGAAGAAGTTGGATTATTGAGTCACTGAAGTCACTTTGATCTTTCTATCTACAATCCTAAGAGAAGTTTACTGAAAACATTTTACTTACAGATGTTACCCAGATCAATGGCATGGGTATGGCAGTAGTCCTAAGCATAGCTGAGAAAGAGAATATGAAAGTTATGAGTATAAATCAACTTTCCTTCATTTGTTCAAATTGTTGCCTTCTCCAATGGCCTTTCTGTGCTCCTAAGACTGCCTCAGCTCTTTGCCAGTTCTTTAGAATCCCCAAGTCATAGGCAATATCCTGTAGGGTTAATTAGATTACTGAGATAGAACATCTCAAGGCAGAACAAACCAATATACAAGAAGAGAGAACAGAGGCTGGAGAGAGTAACAAATTACACTTAATCTCATCTGTATCCCAATTCAATATAAACACCTGACTTTGTACAGGTTATGGCTTGCACCCTTTGCTTCCCAACCTGTCTATTTGGAGTTGCATCTAGTACCACAGCAAAACTTGACTTCAAAATTAGGAGAGTGTCAGAGGATACTAAAGCCTGATTGTGAGGTCAGAAAGTGAGAGGAAAACCTGGTAAGGTAAACAGATTACACTTCTATTGGAATCGTGCTTCACTCTATCCTCACTTACCCAACTGTTCTCAAATACATGGAACTCAGTCAAGGGACTAAATTCCTAGGATTTGTGGGCCTCACCCAAAAATACTGGAAGATATAATAGATCACAAGTCAACCCCAAAGTTAAGAATCCAGTGCTATCACCACAACCCAGGGGACCCTTCCTTCCAAATTGTATTAGTAGGTAAACCTTAAGACATTACTCTCATCTAGGTTTACCAGATAAGGGATGCTTCTACACCCAGAACCAGCAAGGACAGAATTAACAACTGTTTAATGGGCCTTATTCCTACAGCAATAGAAATACAATGAAGAAAATCTCAGTTCTTTCTCTTCAGATTCAATCTCAAGTTTCTTGTTCACTACCCCTATCATCAGGCCACTTTCTTGAATCCATAATAAGCATTAATAAGGAGGAATACTGTTAAAATAGGATGGGAAAAAGGGGCGAATACAGAGAAGAGATCTATGATATGGAAAATAAGGTTTTGGCTTTTGCCTGGCTTACTACTCTCATCTTTGCCACACTCTTATCTACTTACTGATAAACTTCAGGCATTCTTTACTTCTGTTCTAAAAATGGTAAATGCTAATTTTCATAAGTACATCAAGGACATGAAACATTTCCATAGCTTCTCCTAATAAAAGCTACTCCAACTCTCTCGAGAACAGAGACACTACATACAAACTCTATAATGTAGTAATGTTTGTACAGTTAAAGAAAAATACTTTTTAGTCTTAATTTGATTAAAGAATTGAGTTTTATTTTTTAAAAGTTATCCAGACTTAATTTAGGAACTCTACTTCTACCTGTTTTACTGAGAAAAGGTATCCAACAGTGGTAAACTAAAAAGGCAAGTTCAAACTCTAGACCTCCAAACTTCCTTTCTAGATTGAGCACTCATTTTTTCCCTATGTCCTACCCAAATTCAACTACTTAATCTTTCCAGAATTTCCCATGTGAGCACCTCTGTCTGAGTACCCCTTCCCCTACAACTCTATTTGTCAAAATCTTAACTACCCTTCAAAGTTGATTTCAAATAGCATCCCCCCCTTTCACAAAGCTTTTCCCAAATGTACTAAATGTATATGTACTGTTCATTATCTGAATTCCTATGTTTCTCAATTACTTAACCTTTTTTTTACATTATTTGTAATATACTAGGTATTAGAAATATCTTTATACTTTATTCACCTTCGATATTATAAACTATGTGGGGACAAAGGTGTTTATTATTTTATTCACACAGTACTAAGCACAGTCCATTGTAGAGAGGTAGAGTCTCAACAGAATTGGTTAGAATAAATAGAAAGCTGATGATTTTTTAGTCTTGCCTACATTTTACTTGAAAGATAATGACACTTTCCTGCTACTGTTATTCTTCTTTTTTAATGCAACAGGGTTTGAAAACAGCAAAGAAGGACAAATCTTCTATAAGAACTATGGAAATTCCAAAATGTCTAAGAATTTTGTCTTCTAGACTTGATATATTTTACATTGGGTGAAGGTTCTTGGCAACTCTGAATTTCCAAAGATTTATAGAATCTAAGAAGAAATAAAGAGCTATAAGAATTAACTCTTTAGCTCTGGATGAATGGGCAGGAGAATTTTTTTCTGTGGAGGACTGGATCTATGATTTCATTGATTTAAGGTCCTTCTGGTGAGGAAAACTCCTTTAATCAATGAAGAATTGCATCCACTCTGTAACATAAAGTCATAGAAAATTGTCTAGGGCATTGAGACATTAAGTGCCTTGCCCAAGGCAGCATATGTGTCAGAGGTAGGACTTGAACCAAGTTTTTGGTGGCTCCAAAACCAGTTCTATTATTCCATGTTCAGCCTCCAGTTAGTAAAATATAACCCTTATATTTTAACTTATGACATATATCTATTTTCTTCTTTTTTTTTTTTTTGGAGGGGGGATGGCAGGGCAATTGGGGTTAATTGACTTGCCCAAGGTCACACAACTAGTTTTTGTGTTAAGTGTCTGAGGTCACATTTTTATAAAACCAGCTCTTAGGTTTATTTACTAATTCAATAGTTTTCTCAATTTCAATTTTATTAAACTCTCCTTTGGTTTTCAGTATTTCTAATTTAGTATTTAATCAGGGATTTTCAATCTTTTTTTTCCTATTTTTTTTTCAATTTCCTTTTTCAATTGCATGCCCAATTCATTTACCTCTCTTTTCTCTAATTTATTCATGTATGCACTCAGGGATATAAAGCTTCCCCTAAGAATTGCCTTTGCTGCATCCCACAAATTTTGGTATGTTGTCTCATTATTGTCATTCTCTTGAATGAAATTACTGATTGTTCTATGATTTCTTGTTTGACCCACTCAATTGTTAGGATTAAATTGTTTAATTTCCAATTAGTTTTTAGTCTGTCTTTCCATGGCCCTTTATTACATATGATTTTTATTGCATTATGATCTGAGAATGATGCATTTATTACTTCTGCCTTTCTGCACTGAATTGTGAGGTTTTTATGTCCTAATATATGGTCAATTTTTGTGTATATGCCATGTACTGCTGAGAGGAAGGTATTTTCCTTTTTATCCCCATTCAGTTTTTTCAGAGATCTATCATACCTACCCTCTCTAAAATTCTATTCACCTCATTATCTTCTTGTTTATTTTGAGGTTGGATTTATCAAGTTCAAAGAGGGGGAGATTAAGGTCTCCCACTACTGTAGTTTTGCTATCTATTTCTTCCTTTAATTCCCTTAACTTCTCCTCTAGGAATGTGGACGCTATACCACTTGGTGCATATGTTAAGTAATGATATTGCTTCATTGTCGATGGTGCCTTTTATCAGGATATAGTTTCCTTATCTCTTTTAATTAGATCAATTTTTGCCTTTGCTTTATCTGAGATAAGGATTGCTACCCCTGCTTTTTTTTTTTTTACTTTGGCTGAGGCATGATATATTTTACTCCAGCCTTTTACCTTCATCCTGTGTATCCCTCTGTATGAGATGTTTCTTGTAAGCAGCATATTGTAGGATTGTGATTTTTAATCCATTCTGCTATTCACCTCCATTTTATGGGAGAGTTCATTCCATTCACATTCACAGTTATGATTATTATCTGCTTCTTTCCCTCCATCTTATTCCCGCCCCTATTAATGCTTATATTTTTTCTTCCCTTCTCCCTTCCCCACCTTAAGTTTTCCTTTTGACCACTGCCTCCCTTAGTATTCCATTATTAGCCCCCCTCTAATCTCCTCCCCTTTCCCCTTCATCCCTCCCTACTAACCACCCCCCACTTTCGTAGCCCTTTCCACCTCCTACTGCCTGTAGGATATTTTTATACTTAATGAAGTATGTTATTTCTTCTTTGCACCAAGAGAGAAAGGAACAAATCTCATACGAAGCTCCTCTCCCTCCCCTCTTTCCCCCTATTATGATATGTTTTATGTCTCTTCTCCATAGAGTCCTATGCTTAACTGGTTGTTATTCCCTCCTTGTACCAGAACCAATAAGTGAAAGCTCATATAATACTCATCTCCCTCCTTCTTTTCTTCTGCTATATTGTTTTTATGCCTTTTTTGTGTGGCACAATTTACCCTTTCCACTTCATTCATTCCTCTTCTTCCATTGCAGTCCCTTTGTAGCCCTTAATATGATTTTTTTAAATTGTCATTTTGTGTGATTTATACTCAAACCCTCTAGGTGTCTATAAACAGTTTGCTCTTATTAAATAACAGGGTGTGTGTGTGTGTGTGTGTGTGTTCTCCTTGTTTATCTTTCTATGTCACTCTTGCATCTTGTAATTGGAGGTTGAATTTTCCATTGAGCTCTGGCTTTTTTCATCTGGAAAGACTGGAAATCTGCTATATCGTTGAATGGCCATCTCTTTACCTGGAAAAAATATGCTCAGTCTCACTGGGTAGGTGATCCTTGGTTGTAACCTGAGCTCTTTTGCTTTGTGGAAAATTGTATTCCACTGCCTCCGATCTTTCAGTGTAGAAGCTGCCAAATCCTGTGCAATCCTCACTGTGGTTCCTTGATATCTGAATTATTTCTTTCTGGCCACTTGAAGTATTTTCTCTTTTACCTGGTAGTTCTTGAGTTTGGCCACATTTTGAGAACTTTTCAATTTGGGATCTCTTTCAGAAGGTGTCTGGTGGATTCTATCGATTTCTATTTTACCCTCAGGTTCTAGTATCTCAGGGCAGTTTTCCTTAATGAGCTCTTGGAGAATGTTGTCCAGCTTCATGTTTTCATCATGATTTTCTGGTAGACCTATGACTCTCAGATTCTCTCTCCTGGATTTATTTTCCAGGTCAGTTATTTTTCCATTGAGATATTTTACCTCTTTTTCTAATTTTTCATCCTTTTTGTTTTGACTAATTCTTGGTTCCTCATAGAGTTATTTGTTTCAATTTGGTTGATTGTAGTTTTTAGTGAATCATTTTCCTTGGTTAGTTTTTGGAGCTCCTTTTCCATATCATACACTTTTCTTTTTAAGGAGCTGTTTTCTTCATTATAATGTTTTTCTAATTCTGCAATTTTGATTTTAAAAGAATTAACCATTTTGTCTTCTATCTCTCTCATTTGGTTTTCAAAGTTCCTTTTGAGCTCATCTAGGAGAGCTTTCTGTGCTTGGAACCCATTCCCTGTTCATGTTTTAGCTGTGGGTATGGAGTCCACATTGTCTCCCTCTGAGTTTGGTCCCTCCTTTTGGGGGTAGTAGGACTCCAGAGTCTTTGTAGTCTGCTCTCTACCCATTTTGAGGCAGGGTCCTAGCCACACCCTTCCTCTAGAGTTCCCAAGACTTTACTGTTGAGGGTTTTGCCCTAGGGCAATAGTTACTATGTTTTTAGAGTCGCAGTGGGGGGCGGGGTTTGAATAGCTGGGGTTCACTCTGCCATCCTGGTCCTTGGAGCTCCTGATAGGGACTTTTTCAAAATTTCTGGGCTATGGACTGGTAGTCCCAGGAGTATTTGCTGTCCCAGACAGGGGCCCTGCATTTGGTTCTTAGCTTGCTCTTTCCAGTCCCAGCCCTTTGGTGATAGGTCTGGTAGTGGCCCTTGTGGTTGGTGGGACGACTTGCTCCCTTGTTGATCAGGCCTCCTCCCAGCCTGCCTCTGCCTATCCCTCGAGTTTCAAATTTTCTCCCCCTCACTCCCCCTGCCCTCTCCACCCCCCCATGGCAGCATGCAATCAAATATAGGCAACTACGAATACCTTCACATTAAACATTAGTCATGTTATAAAGAAGGGTTATAACCAATGGGATGAACCATGGGAGAGAGGAAACAAAACAAGAAAAAGAAAGAGAACAAGTAGCTTGTTTCAATCTGCATTCAAACTCTGAGGTTCTTTCTCTAGATGTGGACATCACTTTCCAGGAGTTTTTTGGAGTTGTCTTCTAATGTTGCACAGCTAAGAGGAACTTAGTCTATCAAAGTCAGTTATCACAAATACGTTGTGTCTATAATTGTGTACAAATTTTTCCTGGCTCTGCTCTTTGCACTCAACATCAGTTCACATAAGTCTTTCCAGGTTATTATAAAGTCTGTTTGCTCCTCATTTCTTATACCAAAAAGTATTCCATTACGTTCTATAGCACAATTTGTTCATCCATTCCCCAATTGATGGGCACCCCTTGATTTCCAATTTTTTACCACCACAAAAAGAGCTGCTATAAATATCTTTGTACATATGGATCCTCTTCCTATTTCTATGATCTCTTTGGAATACAACCCTAGAAGTGGTATTGCTGAGTCTAACGGTATGCACTTATTTATAGCCCTTTGGACATAGTTCCAGATTGCTCTCCATAATGGTTGAATCAGTTCACAACTCCACCAACAATGCATTACTGTTCCAATTTTCCCACATGCTCTGAGCATTTTCCTGTTTTGTCATCTTAGCCAATCTGACTGGTGAGATGTGGTACCTCAGAGCTGTTTTGATTTGCATTTCTCTAATCAATAGTGATTTAGAGCATTTTTTCATATGCTTATAGATATCTTTAATTTCTACCTCTGAAAACTTCCTGTTCATATCCTTTGACTATTTATCAATTGGGGAATGACTTGTATTCTTATAGATTTGACTCAATTCTCTGTATATTTTAGAAATGAGGCCTTTATCAGAGATACTGGTTGCAAAATTTTTTCCCAATTTTCCACTTCCCTCTTAATCTTGGTTACATTGGCTTTATTTGTACAGAAGCTTTTCAATTTAATGTAATCAAAACTATCCTTTTTGAATTTTGCAATGCTCTCTAACTCTTGTTTGGTCATAAACTCTTCCCTTCTCCATAAATCTGACAGGTAAACTATTCCTTGCTCTCCCAGACTGCTTACAATAATTATCCATTTTACCTAGATTGTGCACCCATTTCAACTTGATTTTTGTATATGTTGTTAGATATTGTTCTATATCCAGTTTCTGCCATACTATATTCAGTTTTCCTAGCAGTTTTTGTCAAATAGTGAGTTCTTATCCCCACAACTGGGGTCTTCAGGTTTATTAAACAGTAGATTACTACAGTCATTGACAGCTGAGTCTCATGTACTCAGTCTATTCCACTGATCCACTACTCCATTCCTCAGCCAGTACCAAGTAGTTTTGATGACTGCTGCTTTATAATATAGATTAAAATCTGGTATGGCTAGGCCACCTTCCCTAGCATTTCTTTTCATTAATTCTCTTGATATTCTGGACCTTTTGTTCTTTCAAATGAATTTTGTTACTATTTTTTCTAGTTCTATAAAGTAATTTTTTGGTAGACTGATTGGTATGGTCTATCTCTTTTTAATGAGAAATGGCTGTCTACAAATATTTCCAAAAGAAACTAACCAAAAAACATTTGATCAGTTTCTATCAGCTATCATTTTCACATGTTTTGTCAAGCTTTGCCTCACTATGAGAAATTCAGATGGTTTTACTTATCAGAAAAATTCAGACTACACAGTCAAAATTGCCTTAAACTACTATTTCTACTATTTTTCTTAATAAGTCCATATACATAGAAACTCATCACACTTTTAACCTCCAAATGCATAGAGGATTGACAAGTAGGGTACATGCTCCAGAAATACAGAAAAAAGAAAATGTGAATATAATTCTTATTTGTCCTACATATATATTTTCTCACTTTGATAGCATTTACCTCTTTTAACAATGTATTTTATTGATGCCTTTGGTATTTATTTAAATTACTTCAGGACCACCTCATAAAAAAACAACAACAAAATAATACAAAAAACACTGACAATGACTCTTATCTGGAAAGATATACAACATTTAAGACTTTGTAGTCTCTGTTTCTCTGTCACATAAAGGAAACTACCTGAGGGCAGGTCTTCCATTTCTACGTTCCTATATTTAAAATCTAGTACAATGAATGCCAGGTGTACTATAAAAACTTAATAAATTCTTATATGCTGATTGGTTGGTTCAGGGTTGTGTCCATTCTCCAGGACCTTCACTCTTCTTTCAAGTAGTCAGAGTTCAAATTTCATCTAATGATTTATTTTCCAACTACATTGTTAGAGTAGGTGTATATACAGTTCTCTTTTTTTATTCTTTATCAGTTCATAGTCTTCTAATATTTCTCTCAATTTCTATTTTCAATTTATTACTGAACAATAACTTTCTATCACATTCATACACTGTAGGTTTTTTAATCATTCTCCTACTGAAAGGTGTATTTCATTTCTAGTTCTGTGCTATCACCAAGAGTATGCTATGTACATTTCCATATCTGTTATACTTTTTTCTTTTTCTGACATCCTTGAATTATATGCTCAGTAATGGGATTTCTGGGTCAAGAGATTTGGACAGTAAAGTAATTTCAACGAGATACCCAGAACACACGGACCACTGCTGGAAGGGACTCCTCATTTTAGAGGAGCTCTTCTAAATTAATTTAGATAGTCCTCATTTTACAGGAAAGGAACTTGAAGATCAGAAAGGTAAAAGTGCCTTGCCCAGAGCTAGTGTTACACAAGTATAACAGGAGCATGTTTTTTTCCATGTGGCTATTTATAATTTGTAACTGTTTTTATTTTTAAATTGCCTGTTCATATCCTTTGATCACTTACCTATTGGAAAATGACTTTTGGACTTATATATTTATTTCAATTACCAATATATCATGGAAATTGTAATTTTAACAATGATAATCCAAATATATCTTCCCTTAACATTAGTTCTTTTAACTTGCTATTTTATTTCTGCAAAAGCTTAACTTTATACAGTCAAAATTATCTAACTTATTTTTAATAATTTCTATACATTGACAAATATTTACATTGTAGTCATAGTTATGAAAGATATCTGAACTCATTACATGACATATTCATTTTTTAATTTTGAGCTTATTGTGGCATAGAGTGAAAAATGTTGGGCCAAACCCAACACATGCCAAACTGCTTTCTAGTTTTCCCAGGAGCTGTTAGAAAAAAAAAAGGGTGACCATCCCCTAATGATTTATATTATTATGGCTAGCTAACATCAAGTTACTGTTTTGCATTGTTTCTGTTTCTTCCCTTTCTAGCCTCTCTAATCTTTCAAAATGAATACCAAATAGTTTTTGAAGACTATTGCTCTAAAATAAAGTTTAAAATTTATGCCCCAACATGCATAGTTTGTCTGATTGCTTCCCCTGAGGTTCTATCTAGACCTTTTGTTTTTTTTCCAAATGAATCTAGCTCTTAAAAGCATTCTGTCAACCAACCTCCCAAAGCACACAAAAAACTTGTATAGATTCAATTGCTCCTTAAAAAATAAGAAAAATATTTAAAAAATAAAAACCTAAACAGCTGGGGAAATATTCAGGCTCAAAGCTACGCTGTACCAACATTAATAAAAATGACAATACTACCAAAACTAAATTACACTTTTAATGCCATACCAAAGAAATTACCATGGAGAAACTTTCCAGAGTTTGACTGAATAGCAAAATTCATCTGGAAGGAAAAAACATCTAGAATATCAAGAAAAATGATGAAAAGGATGAAGGGTAAATAGTATTTCCAGACCTCAAAACACATAATAAACTTTTCCTTGCATGCCTCTTTTTGTAAGAATTTTCTCCATTCTTCCTCTCCCTTCCCAAACTTCCCTTCTCTCCTTTTTCTTACCTTTCCATTCTTTTTTTGAAGATCATTCCAACACAAGAGATTTAAATACATGGCCTCTGCTTAAGTAGACTCCTAACTTTCCCAGTAAAAGTTCTGAAAGAGTTATACGTATCATCTTCTCCGATAGGAATGCAAAGACCTAACCTAAATTCTTTATGACTTCTTATTCATGTTTAACTTTATTTATTTATTTATTTTTGCTTTCTGGAGGGGTGAGGGTAGGGCAATTGGGGTTAATTGACTTGCCCAAGGTTACAAGGTTAGTTTTTTGGTTTAGTGTCTAAGGCCGGATTTGAACTCAGGTCCTCCTCACTCCAGGGCCAGTGCTTTATTCACTGTGCCACCTAGCCACCCCTTCATGTTTAACTTTTTGAGTGTTATATTTAAATATCAAATTTTCTATTCAGCTCTTATCTTTAATCAGGAATGCTTGAAAGTCTTCTATTTCATGAAATATCCATGTACACCCTGAAGCTCAGTTTTGGTAGGAAGGTTACTCTTGGTTGTACTCTTAACTCCTTTGCCTTCTGGAACATTACATTCCAAGCCCTCTGCTCATCTAACATGGTAGCTTTTAAATATTGTGTGATTCTAATTGTGGCTGCATGGAATGTGGATTGTTTATTTCTGGTTGCTAGCAGTATTTCTTGTTTAACCTGAGAAATTCTGGATTTTAGCTATAATATTCCTGAGAGTTGAGGGGGGCAGAGTCAAGATGGTGGAGGAGAAGCAGGTCCTCAATGTGGCTCCAGCTTCCACCTTCCCCGATCCATGTAAAAGGGGATTCTGAACAAACTTTGGAGCTACAGAACCCACAAAATGACACAGAGAAGCTAACCTCCTGCTGAGGACAGCCTGGCAGGAATCAGCCAGCACAGGGAGCTGTGAGCCAATCCCAGCCCCATGAAGAGGTTTTAGTCCCAGGGCGGGTCTGACCAGCTGCCAGCTGGAGGGACTCCAGATTACCAGAAGCTGTGGCCATTTCTAGAATTATCAACACATAGATGTTAAGGACAAAGTGAGAGGTCAGTGCACAGTGGACTTTGGGACCCAGTAGTAGGGAGTGTGTTGGCTTTTGCCCCTGGAGCAAGAAGCTGCTGAGGTCTGCAGCACAGCCCCTGCCACGTAGCAGCTTCAGCTCCTGTCCTGCAGACTGTAGGGGGACCAAGCGACCAGTCTGAGGGGTAACCACTCTTGCTTTAACCTGCTTGGATCTGGACTGCAGTCTAGGATGGAAGTCCTGGGGTGTGCGTCCAGCTTGCCAGAGGGTGTGGAGACCACAGAGAGGGCACCCAACTAATACCTCTGGCAGCTGGAAAAACCCCAGTGTTTGGTATGAAGCTCCCCTGCCTGGTACCAGAGTCCTACTGTGGCAAAAAGCCCAAAAGTCAAGTAATTGAGTGGCAACATGACCAGGCAAAGGAAACAAAGCAGACAGAAGAACCCAACATTAGACTCCTATTTTGGAGACAAAAAGGATCAAAGTATGGAACAGGAGGAAAACAGTGAAGTCAGAACTCCTGCACCAAAAGATTCAAATCAAAATACGAGCTGGTTACAGGCCATAGAGGACCTTCAGAAACAGATAAGAGAAGTGGAGGAAAAATTTGGAAGAGAAATGAGAACAATGTAAGAAAATTACAAAATGAGAGTCAACAGCCTGACTGAGGAAAATCATACCTTAAAAAATAGACTAACTAAAATGGCAAAAGAGACTCAAAAAGGCAAGGAGGAGAATGCCTTAAAAAGCCGAATTTGCCAGAGGGAAAAAGAATCTCAAAACCTCACTCAAGATAACCATTCCTTCAGAATTAGATTGGAGCAAATGGAAGCTAATGACTTTATGAGAAATCAAGATGCTGTTAAACAGATCCAAACAAATGAAAGAATAGAAGACAATGTGAAATATGTCATGAGAAAAACCAGTGACCTGGAAAATAGATCCAGGAGAGATAATTTAAAAATTATTGGACTACCTGAAATCCATTATCAAAGAAAGAACCTAGAAATCATCCTCCAAGAAATCCTCAAGGAAAACTGCTCTGATGTTTTAGAACAAGAGGGCAAAACAGAAGTTGAAAGAATCCACCTCCTGAAAAAGATCCCAAGGGGCGGCCAGGTGGCTCAGAGAGTACAAGCACCAGCTCCAGTGTCAGGATGACCTGGGGTTCAAATCCAGGCTCAGAAACTTAGCACCACACCCAGAAATAACTGTCTTGTAACCTTGAGTAAGTAACTTAACCCCAACTGCTTAAAAAAAAAAAAAAGAAAAAGATCCCAAAAAGAAAACCCCTAGGAATATTATAGCCAGGTTATGAAAATCTCAGATCGAGAGAATATTACAAGCAGCCAGGAAAAAACAATTTGAATATTGTGGAAACACAATCGGATAACCCAGGATCTGGCAGCTTCTACACTGAGGGATCGAAGGGCTTGGAATGTGATATTCCGGAGGTCAAAGGAGCCGGGATTAAAACCAAGAATCACCTACCCAGCAAAACTGAGTATCATGTTTCAGGGGAAAATATGGTCATTCAGTGGAATAGAGGACTTTCAAGCATTCTTGCTGAAAAAACCAGAGTTGAATAGAAAATATGACATTCAGATACAAGAAGCAAGAGAAGCATGAGAAGGTAAAAAAGGGAAAAGAAATCATAAGGAACTTATCAAAGTTGAACTATTAACATTCCTACATGGAAAAACAATAATTGTAACTTATTAGACTTTTCTCAGTATGAAAATAGTTGAAGGGAATAGAAATATACATATATATACATATGTCTATATATGGGCATATGAATACATATGTGAATTTGTGTATATATGTTTACAGGTATACATAGATAGAGGACACAGGACCAATTTAATAGGAAGGGATGATGCTTAAAAGGTGAAATTAAGAGGTGAGAGAGGAATATAATGTGAGGAGATGGGGAGAGACAGTAAACTATCTCATATAGAAGAGGCAAGGGAAAATGGTTACAATGGAGGGGAAGAATAGGAAGGCAAAAGGGAATGGGTCAACCTTATTCTCATTGAATTTGGCTTGGGGAGGGAATGAAATACACACTAAATAGGGTATCTCACCCTACAGGAGAGTAGGGGGGAAGGGAATGAGAGGGGAAATGATGGAAGGGGGGGGCAGGCAGGGAGGGAGGGAAGGTGGAAGCACCCACTTTTGAAAATGTACAGGATCAAAGCAGAGAATAGAACAAGTGGGAGGTGGGATAGGAGGGAGAGAAATATAGTCACTCTTTTACAATATATCTACTATGTTAATGTTTTGTATTAGCTATACATGTACAACCTGTACTGAACTGCTTATCTTCCCAGTAAGGGTGGGTGAAAGGGAGGAGGGGAATGAATCTAGAATTCAAAGTTTTAAAATAAAATACACACACACACACACACTATTATTAATGCTATTTTACATGTAATTGGGAGATAAGATATACAGGCACTGGGGCATAGAGATCCACCATGCCCTACTGGAAAAGTCAAAAGGGGTATGGGAGAAAATATGGGAGAGAGCAGATTGGAGGAGGGGATATCCTGTTGGACTGCTATTTTGGGGCAGGGTAGGAGAAAAACGGGGAGAAAATTTGTAACTCAAAATCTGGTGGAAATGAATGAATGTAAATCAGAAGTTAATAAAGCATTTGAAAAATGAAATAAAAATATTCCTGAGAGTTTTAATTTTGAAATTTCTTTCAGGAGGTGACTGGTGGATCCTTTTAATTTTTATTTTGTCCCTTGGTTTTCCTTTATAATTGCTTAAATGTGGAGTCTAGGCTATATTTTTGATCATCATTTTCATGTAAGATCAATAATTCTCAAATATCTCTCCTCAATCAATTTTTCAGGTCACTTGTTCTACCTATGAGATAATTCACATTGTTCTATTTTTTCCCACAGGCTTTGGACTACATTTTATTATTACTGGATGTCTCACTTCCAAATGACTAATCTTAGTTTTTAAGGAATTATATTCTTTTATAACTTTCATTTTCTTCCCCAATTTTTCCTCTACCATTCATTTTATTTTTAAAATAATTTTGGTTTTCTCTTTTAAAAAGCTCTTGCCTTAGCACTTCTAACATTTCTTTTTGGACTTATGTCCAATCTACATTTTTTTTAGTCTTTCCTTGCAGATGTTTTCAAGAAATTGTCTTCTGAGTGTGTCTTGGTTTCTTCGTCACCATAGAAGCTTTTCATGGTCAGATTCTTTTTTTGATGTTTGCTCATTTTTTTTTTAATTTTTAGGTTTCAACATTCATTTCCACAATTTCTCCCCATCTTTAACCTACCCACCACCCCAAAATAGTAACCCTACTGAATCCCCCTTCCCCTAATCTTCTTTCTCTTATATCCTCCTTCATCCGCCCTCTGACTTTCTAGGAGGGCACGGTGGATTTCTATACCCCAGTGCCTATATATCTTATTTCCCAATTGCATGTAAAAATAATAATAATTTTTTAACATTTGATTTTAAAACTTTGATTTCCAGATTTTTTTCCTTCTTTCCTCATCACCCACCCCTATTAGGAAGATAAGCAATTCAATACAGGTTGTATATGTGTAGTTACGGAAAACATTTCCATACCGTGTTTCCCCGATAATAAGACCTATCCCGAAAATAAGCCCTCCCCTTACTGTGTAAGATTCCTCTAAAATAAGCCCTTCCCCGAAAATAAGCCCTATTGAGATTGCTACTGTAGTGAAGGTGATCCCCTGCGCCACATGCTACATTACGGTACCCTCTGTATGCACCGTTCCCCCCCCCCCCCGGTGAAACGCACGCCGCGCTCCGAGCTGCATCCAATCAGAGCTGCAGCAGTAAGCGCGTCATCCTGTTCTTCCCCAGTGATTTGCTTGCTGGCACCATTGAGAGCAGTGCCGCGGAGGAGAGCTGAGGCAGGACAACATAAGCCCTCCCCTGAAAATAAGCCCTCTGGTGTTTTTCTTTCCAAAAAAATTAATAAGACAGAGTCTTATTTTCGGGGAAACACGGTAGTAGATATATTGTGAAAGTATTGTGTAGATATATTGCGAAAATATATTATATTACCCTCCATCCTATGCCACCTCCCACTTATTCTATTTTCTACTTTGACCCTGTCTCTTTTCAAAAGTGTGTGCCTCTAACTACCCTCCCCACCTCCAATAGCCCTCTCTTCTATCATCTCCCCTCTTATCCCCTTCCCCCCTACTTTCCTGTAGGGTAAGATACCTAATTGAATGTGTATGTTATTCCCTCCTTAAGCCAAATTCAGTGAGAGTAAGGTTGACCCATTCCCTTTTGCCTTCCTGTTCTTCCCCTCCATTGTAACACTTTTCTCTTGCCTCTTTATATGAGATAATTAACCCTCTTCTGTCTCTCCCTATCTCCTCTCATTATATTCCTCTCTCACATCTTAATTTTTCAGATATCATCCCTTCCTTTTCAACTGATCCTCTGCTTTCTATGTATACATGAACACATACATACACACACTCACATATGTATTTATATGTACATATACCCTTCTATATAAACATATATATGTATGTATATACACATACACATATATTCCCTTCAACAAACTATCTTCATACTGACAAAAGTCTCATGAGATAATATTATTGTTTTTCCATGTAGGAATGTAAATAGTTCAACTTTAATAAGTTCCTTTTAATTTCTTTTCCTAGTTTGCCTTCTCATGCTTCTCTGTTTCTTGTATTTGAATGTCAAATTTTCTATTCAACTCTGGTTTTTTTCACCAAGAATACTTGAAAGCCTCCATTCCACTGAATGACCATATTTTCCCCTGAAACACGATACTCAGTTTTGCTGGGTAGGTGATTCTTGGTTTTAATCACAGCTCCTTTGACCTCCAAAATTTCATATTTCAAGCCCTTCAATTCCTCAATGTAGAAGCTGCCAGATCCTGTGTTATCCTGATTGTGTTTCCACAATATTCAAATTGTTTCTTCCTGGCTGCTTGGATTCTATCCTTGGTCTGGGAATTTCGGAACCTCGCTATAATATTCCTAGGAGTTTTCTTTTGGGTATCTTTTTCAGGAGGTGATTGATGGATTCTTTCAACCTCTATTTTGCCCTCTGGTTCTAAAACATTAGAGCAATTTTCCTTGAGAATTTCTTGAAGGATGATTTCTAGGTTCTTTTTCTGATCATGGATTTCAGGTAGTCCAATAATTTTTTAATTATCTCTCCTGGATCTATATTATAGGTCAGTGGTTTTTCTCATGAGATATTTCACACTGCTTTCTATTTTTTTCATTTTTTAAAATTTGTTTTATAGTATCTTGATTTCTCATAAAGTCACTAGCTTCCATCTGCTTTAATCAAATTTTGAAGCAGTTATTCTCTTCAGTAAGTTTTTGACATTGCTTTTCCATCAGGCAAATTCAGCTTTTTTAAGGCATTCTTCTCCTCATTCGCTTTTTGTGCCTCTTTTGCCATTTGAGTTAGTCTATTTTTTAAGGTGTTATTTTCTTCAGTGTATTTTTGGGTCTCCTCTGTAGGCTGATGACTCGCTTTTCATGACTTTCTTGCATCATTTTCATTTCCTAATTTTTCCTCCACTTCTCTTACTTAATTTTAAAAATTCTTCTTGAGCTCTTCCATGACCTATAAACAGTTCATATTTTTCTTGGAAGCTTTTGATGCAGGAGTTCTGACTTCATTGTCTTTCTCCTGTTTCATGCTTTCATCCTTTTTGTCCCCAAAAAAGGAATCTAAAGTTTGATTGCTCTGCTTACTTTGCTTCCTCTGCTACCTCATGCTGCCAGTCAATTACTTGACTTTTGAACTCTTTGCCATGGTAGAACTCTTCTTCCAGAGAGGAGAGGTTTTTCCCAAATTGCTGGGGTTTTTGCAGCTGCCAAAGCTATTAGGAGGGTGGCCTCCCTGCAGCTCCCACAAGCTCTGGCCCACTGGTCACACACCCCAGGCCCTCCACCCAAGACTGCAATCCAAATCCAAGCAGGTTAAAGAAAGAGCAATTACCTTCTGCATGGTTGCTTGGTCCACCTATGATCTACAGGCCAGGAGTTCTGGAGGCATCCAAGCAGGGTAGCTGCTGCAGCCCCCACAACTCTGCCACCTCTCGCCCTGGGGGCAGGGGTAGACCATGCTCTTTCTTTCCAATAGAGGTCCTGACTGACTTTTTACTTGTTCTTTGGCGTTTATAGATTGAGGAGTCTGGAAACTGCTATAGCTGCTGGTGATTCACTCTCCTGAAGTCTGCTCCAGGCACAGCTGGAGGCCAAAACCATGTGGCTCACCAGGAATTGCATTCTGCTCCGAGTGTGCTGTGATGGACCCTTCTTGTAAGCCTGCCGGGCTGCCTTCAGCAGGAGATTTGTTTCTCTCTGTTACTTTGTGGGTTCTGTAGCTCTAAAATTTGTTTGGAATCATATTTTATTGGTATGTGAGGTGGCGTAAGGGCAGCTTTCCAGAAGACTGCTTCTGTGAACAGCTTCAAGGTTCTGATTACACAGTATAGTGAACTCTCTAGTTATTCAATAACAAATCAGAGCAAAACATTCAGAGAATCAAGGTACAGCATTCACAATGTCTTAACATCACAGAAAATAAAAATACAGCATTCACAATGGCATAATAACTTAACAACTTATCACTAAAATGGTCACATAGTTTTCAAGAAAGTGGTCATGTAGTTTTGAACAAAGTACAATTAAGCCCAAGGGATTAATGAAATTGTGCATACTTTTTGATCAATACAGCAATACCACTACAAGAGATCAAAGAGAAAGGATCTACATATACACATTTTTCTTTTTGGTGACAAAGAATTGGAAATTGAGGGGATGCTCATCGATTGATGAATGGCTAAACAAGTTGTGGCACTTCATTGTGGAATACTATTGTGCTATAAGAAACGATGAAGGGGGTGGTTTCAGAAAAAATATGTATGAACTGATGGAAAGTGAAGTGAGAAGACCTGGGAGATCATCATGCACAATAACAGAAATGTTATAATGATGATCAATTGTGAAAGACTTGGCTATTCTGGTCATTACAGTGAGCTAAGCCAATTCCAAAGAACCCATGATGAAAAAACTGTCATTTACCTCCAGAGAGATAACTAATGAACTTCAACTACAACTGAAGTATAATTTTCTCTCTTTATATTTTTGCAATATGGAAATGCTTTATTTGATTTCATATGTATAACCAATATATTGTTTTGCCTTCTCAGTGGGGGGGGGGGTGCAGGGTGTAAGGGAGAGAATTTGGAACTCAAGATTAAAAAAGAAAAGAAATTTTAAAATAAAAAATTTTAAAGGGTAAAAAAGCCAACCGGAAGGCAGATTCATCTTGACTTTTCCTCTGAGGCCCTGTATTTTGATAGGTGTTCTTTTACCTTATATTACCTGGAAACAGGCCAAAACACTAATTCCTAGCCATTTACAATCAATGCTTTCCTCCTAACACCTGATTTCTAACTCTGTCTTCCCTGTATGCTTTGTCTACCCCCATTAGAATACTAGCTCCATTAGGTAATGTGATTTCTGGATTGCCTAATAAATGCTCAATCAATCATTCACAAAGAAAATTAGCAGGATAGCCTAAAATCATCAGGGGTAGCATGGTGTATTCCTACTATCTCCTAACTATTTTAGGTTTCAACTTCCTATTGGTCATTCTTAACCAATTCTTTCCAGTTCAAAGATTATTTTCTTTGACAAAGACTTGACTGAGTCTATCTTCTCTCCAGTCTTCTATTAAGATCATCCCATCCACTCTACGTAGTCCTTCTTTTATCTTCCTCCCATATAATATGTTTTCAAGTTTTACAGGTCTGGTTTAGTTATTATGCTCCATTTACTTCCTTTTCTATTTTAGAAACAGAATTAAACAATTATAAGATTAATTTTTATGATATTTTAAGTCCTGCTATTGCTAGGATTATGTTATTCCTATTTTTCCATGATTTTCTTTTGAAATTCTTGACCTCTGTTTCCTGAAATGCAACATATGGTTATTTTTGTCTAAAACTTTGAAAGAACACTATAACAGTTTGGTATATAGCTAAATCTATAGATTTGGGGTATATCAGCAATATTATTATATTGATGCATCCTAGCTGTGAACAATGACTATCTTTCCAATTATTTATGATTAACTTTACTTCTAGGAAGCATTTTGTAGTTTTATATATCTAACTCCTATTTGTATCTTGGAAGGTTAACTCCAAGATACCGTATATATATTTAGTCATGTGGGGAAGGAAGCAGAGGAATAAGGTAATGAGTTTTTTGCATAGCCAATTTCAAAAAAAGGAAACCCCCTGGTAAGAAACAGCATTTTTTTGCTTTTTGCTATGCATCAACTAGTTGAAAAACAAGAGTATTAAAAATTTATTTTGGAAATGAATGTATTATAATCAGCTTTATGAATAAATTATTTTACCTAAAATTTATCAACAATGTTATGATTAAAATGTATGTAATATTTTATTTTTAACCACCTATACATTTTGAAATTAGAAAAAGACCTTGAAGCAAAAGAGTGGGAATTACAGTAAGGTAGATTTCAGAGAAAACTTTCTATTAATATAGTTGTTCCAAAGCTTTAGCATAGTGCTTGGAATTTTGACTTAACGACTTTGTCTGACACTCATCTTTGAATCTTCCTATTGCAGAAAAGTTCCTTAGAAAAAGTGTTTTGGTTTTTTTAAGAGGAATGGGAAGAGGGAGATAAGAATAATAAGCATAATTGGGAAAACAATATAATGACTAATGTAAAGAATTATAATGATCAAGCTTGACCTCAGAGAAGAGGTAATAAAACTGTTTTCCTTTTGCTGAAAATGTCAAAGATTACAACTGCAGAATGCTGTATATATTGATAAATGCAGCAATGTGCTGGTTGGCTTTAAAAAAAATAAAATATTTGGTACAGTAGAAGATTCCTTAAGCAGAGGAATAGATGATGCTATTTGGAAATGAATGCGATATCAAATAAAAAAGTATCAACAAAACTGAGTTTTGGGGGGAATGCTTCTTGATTTCCTTCGTGCATTGCCAGTTTGCCTTACATTTATGATGGGGTTAACTAAGATTAATTTAGGAGAAAATTATGCTTTGGCCAAGTTCTCACTTCATGTAAATGGACTATTCTGCAGACCTCTACATGAACTGATTTTTATATACTGTGAATTTGCCTATGGACATGTGGAAGGGAAGGAAGGAGGGAGAAAAGGGATGCTAGATTGTAGAGGGAGGGGTTCTTATACAGTTCAAGGACATGTGGGAGACAGAGACAGAGAAGCAAGAACAGGAGGAACACAATGGGGCTAGGGCCAGCCACATGGAGGCCTCACCAGAATCAAGAGGAAGAACACACTGGGACATAGACATGTAGGGCCAGACACAGACAGAAGAGGACAGACAACACCTGGGAGCTGGAGACAGACATGCCCAAGTGTGGACAGATAGAAGACAGTCATGGGAAACATAGGTAGGTGGGTAAAGTGGGGCCAAGGTCTCCTCTCTCCAGGCTGGCAGTGGTAGTGGTCTCTCTGTACATCTGTTCTTCTGCTTTCATTTGGAGGATTTTTTAAAAGATTTTTTTTTGGGGGGGCGGTAACTGAGGGAGACTAGAGAGTAACAAGCTGAGGGGCAGGAATAGAGAGAGCATGTGCTAAGGACTATATGGAAAAGCTGACATAGGTGTTGTTTTGGAATGTGTATTTCTTTCAGAGTTCTTTATATGAAGTCAAATTTGCATAATATGAATTTACATAAAGTGAAAACTGTTGTATACTCAAGCAGAAATTATAAGAAAAGTAGAAATTCATCAGCAGAGAATACACACACACACACACAGAAAATAATTACAAAATACTTCAAAATTCATTTCTTATTCAAAAAATGTATCTTTTTTAAAAGAACTAGTCATAGAATCTTACAATTTGTGTACCTCTAGATGTGGAAAACAAAAGATAACAGTGTAGTGAACTAGTATCAAAGTCAAATAGAAACAATCCCTGCAAGCCACACAGCAAAACAACAAATTAACATTATCTATGTTCTGTTGCGTTTTCATTTAAAAAAAAAAATTTCCCAATTATGTTTTAATTTGGTCCTGTAATCAAGAGTGCAGGCACCAAGTCTGACACCTCTAAAGTACCGTGTAGAAAGTAGGGCTTTAAAGTCAGAAAGATCTGGGTTACCTGACATTTAACTCATGCCCTAAGCAACTCTCTAATACGAAAAAGTATAAAATCAGTTGCTGATTTGCATGGAGGGAGCCCCCTCATTAGAACCTCCCTACACCAAAAAAAGTACAAATGTAAACCTCTCCCCCTTACCAAATCAATGCAGAGAGTAAGAAATATTCTTTTTTTCTTCTCTAATGCCAAGTAAAATTCAAATCATTCTCTCAAAACTGTGGGTAGAAAATACTGAAAAACTATAGGGAAGGAAGGAAAAGAAACACAGAAATTGGAATAAAGAGTACAAGGATTTGGATGATATTCTTATCAAACACTTTATTTCCATCCTCTCTCTTCTTAGTGTCTGTCACTGTCTGTCTTCTTCCATATACCCCCATATACCAGAAGACATAGAAGTAGAAAATATGCAGCTACCTTTAGAAAGCAAATCAGTACAAGATATTCCATGAAATAATCACAGAAATTAATTTCAAAAGAAACATACTGAAAGAATAATTATTTACCAGGGTTTGTCTTCTCAAGCTGGTACCATCGATAAAATGCCCTTTTCTTCTGTTCACTCAAGTCTGACCCCTGCTGCAACAGCCAATGGGAAATCCGGCTCTGACTGATACCTATATGGGGAAACAAATAACCTTTTTTTTGGATGCTGTAATTTAAAAAATTAAGTTGCTACAACTTCTTTTGGTTTGGGGTAAATGAAGAAGAGGTGTTCAGGTTTAAAACAAGATGCCATACATAGAGTTCAGAGGAAAAGAGGGTTCAAATTTAAATGAGATCGTGGACATCACGTAGTTCAATGCCATAATTTTACAGTCAGGCTCAGTGAAGAAAAGTAATTTGCTTAAGTTTATAGAAATAGTAAGGAGACTCATGAACCAAACCCAGATATTCTGACTCTAAGCTCAGCTCTCTTTCTACTAGATTTCACTGGGTAAAAAATCATTCTAGCTAAGATTCTCTGGTCCTCTTTGATATTGGAGCCCTTTCTAAAGGTAGACTATAGCACATAGAATAATGACTTCCTTACCTCTTATACACTAAAATCACATACAGTTCCAAGGAAGACACAGAATTAGTTAGTGAAGGCTAGACAATGGGTTCTAGGATCAAATCTGACTTATTGCTTATTATATATGTAACCCTTGGTTAAATCACGTTAGCTCTGTGAGCCTGTTTACTAGCCTAGAAAATAAGGAGGTTGGACTCTATGGTCATTTGTGTTCTTTCCAATTCTAAATCTAATAATACTCATTTCAAGAAACAGTTAGTACTCTAAGTAGATGAGTTTTTTGAAAGTCTAAAATAGAGATGGAAATAGGGATTAGACCTATGATTTCACTGATAAAGGAAACTTTCATATGAAGAAACTCTCTACCCCAATGCAGGTTGGCACTTTTTCTGCAACTTACTGTCTTAGAGACACCAAAAGCACTGAGACATCACAAGACTCAAGGTCAAACAGTCAATAAGTCAAAGGAAAGATTTTTACCAAGTCTAGCAACTGTGAAGTCAGTTCTCTGATCACTATACCATACTAGCTCACTTACATTTTAAGACACAGTTCATATTACACAACCTATCATCTAATCCCTAAACCTACCCCATGCTGAAAACGTCCTCATTTCTATTAAAACCATCACCGTTCCTAGAGTCATCTAGGTTCAAAATCATCCTATGCTTTTCCTGTTTTCCTCTGCTCCTACATGAAAACAACTAACGAAACCTTAAGATATCTACCTCTAAAACATCTCCCTTATACAATCCCTTCTTTGTACTCATATAACCACAATATGGTACCTTGTTTGGACTATTATAATAGCTTCCTAATGTTTCCTTCCTTTCGGTATAATCCATTCTTCAAACAGGCGCCAAAATAATCTTCCTAAAGTACAAGTCTAACTATATCACTCTTTTGCTCAAAAGTTGTCACACAAAAATCTTACTTATTCTTTAAGGGGAAAATGTAAACTCACCCTGGTATTTAAAGCTCTTAATCTGGTTCTGACTAGCAGAGTGGTACAAAGGAAATAAATAGTGGGTTTTAGAGCTAATGTAACTATGTTCAAGTCCTGGCTAGATCATTGATTACTTGTGTAAACTTAGCCAATCACTTAAAACCTCTAATCTCAGTTTCCTCTTCTGTAAAATGAAGGAGTTTAGACAGGGTGATCTGAGTTCCCTCTTAGCTATACAATCTATAGAATTACCTATTTCAATGTATTTCACATTACTGTCCTTCATACACTATGTCACAACCAAGAGGGCCCACTTGCTATTCCATCTTCTACCAATGTACTCCCTCCAAACCCCCAAGTCTTAGAATTCTTGGTTTCTTCCAAGATTTAGCTAATACATGACTATCATATAAAACCTTTGCTGATTCCTCTCATCATCAATATACTTTCCCTCTTCAAATTATTTTCTGTTTTATTTATTTGTTTACAAGTTGCAGTCCCCAGGAGAATGTAACATTTAAACACCAAGGATTTGCTCTCCCCTACTCCCTTATACATACAGCGCCTGGAAAAGAACATGAGGATTTAATAAATATATGTCAAATTGATATTGTTTCTTGGCTTTTTTTCCCTAATTATTAGAACGTGGGCCAGAGAACGAAGGAGAAAAAGTTAAACAAATCAATTAAGTTTACTAAGCATTATCTATTGTGGTAAAATACTGGTAAAGATGAAAGACAGAGAGGATATATTTGAGTTCTAATTACCCTTATAAACATGAAAATAATATTAGCGTATATGCTAAATCTGTTCCAATGAGAATTAGGCAAAAAATACTGTGCAAAGAACTTGATAAGATCCTTGGCAATAGCCTTAAATCAGGGCTTAATTTATTGTTTTGTTGACTTGTCTAGATGCATAAATTAACCATCCCTACTCCCCTCCCCCAGTCTGGTTGTTAAACGTTTACCAGCCCAGTCTTGTATGTGTAAGAAATAAGAAGAAAGTAAAGAGTAAGAAATAAGAAAGATCAATATTGTGTTTATAAACTATGAAGAAGTCTTGGACCTACGAATCAGGAATATTTTCTTTGAGAGTTGAGGCAAAATTGATTATATTTTGATGGGTAGGGAAAAAAAGCTAATCTGTCTGTCATTTTATAATTAGTTTTCTTTGTATAGTTAGACCACAAGCACAAAGATCAAAATCAATACCAAATCAGAAAAAAGCATAAAAATGAAATGTGACTTAGAAGTAAGACAACTATTATCTACTTGAAAAAATTATTGGGATGTAAATGGGACAACAGAATAGGTATCAATGCAAAACATCATAATTTCCTAAAAAATTTAATTGACATTAATTAATTGCTACAACAAGGAGATCAGAAGAGCCTAGGAACCACTTCAACCAAGAAAAGTGATCTCTGTGATAAGGAGGAAGAAAAGGCAAAATATCAATACCTACCAAGAGATAAGCCTACCATTAAAAAAAAAGTCTTATTTTTATACTACAGTATAAAAACTTAATTTTCCTTTATTTAATCAACCTTACCTAAAAACCTCCCAAAACTAAACTCTTCCTCTTCTGAAAAAAAGAAAAACAAAGAAAAGCAACAAATCAACCATAGCATAACAAATCTTTACAATAATACAATCAGTTGAAAGATACAGAGAATACAAGGTCCCACTCCACATTGTGTTCATTAACTATTAAAAAACTTAACAACATTTGGTTTGGCAAAGCAAAATGACTCCTTAAAAATTTTTATAGGGTAAAGTGTGTCTCATGAATGTCAAAATTATATGACTTTTGGGGCAGCTAGGTGTCGCAGTGAGTAAAGCGCTGGCCCCGGAGTCAGGAGGACCTTAGTTCAGTTCCAGCCTCAGACACTTAACACACACACACAAAAAACTAGCCTTGTAACCTTGGGCAAGTTACTTAACCCCAATTACCCTCCAAAAGGCAAAAAAAGAAAAAAAGACTTTTTAAAAGAGGTAAGAGAAAATTTTTCTTGAAAAACCTCTAAAATTACAGCAAGGTATAAAACAGGAAGATATGTTGACCAAAGGTGTTTTCCAACATCATGAAGGACATCAACAGAAGACACTAAATGGAAGAGATTCCCCAAATCCAGTCAGTGGTTCTCTTTGTGGAAGACATTATTCTGACTGCAAATAACCACGTGTGGAACATCCTAAATGAGAGCCATCATTACTGGAAAGAGTTCTGATTAACTGGTCACAAAGGAAGAACACACAGGTGTATAGCTATGTATACGTGTATATTATAAGACATACATATGAACAATGAGGTGGGGGCAGGAACAAACAGAATGAGAACTGTGGATTGCATTTTCTTTCATTTTCATTGTGTTTTTCAATAAAAAGATCTGCATTCTCTCTTGCCCCCCAACTACCTGACCTACACTGAGAAAGACATAAAAACAAAACTGTCATTACAGACATGTACAGTCAAAAAAATTCTGCCACTGGTCATGTCTTAAAATAAAATGTTTCAATGTGTACTCTGGTTCATCATCTTTGTCAAGAGGTACAGCACATTTTCTTTTTTTTTTTTTTTGAGGGGGGGAGGCAGGGCAATTGGGGTTAAGTGACTGACAGCATATTTTCATCATAAGTTTTCTAGAATTATGGCTGTGCATTGTACTGATTAGAGTTCTGAAGTCTTTCAAAGTTATTTGCCTTCACACTGTTTTTGTATAAATTGTTCTGGTTCTGCTAATTGAACTCTGTATCAGCTCACACAAGTCTTCTTAGATTTCTCTGAAATCATCCCCTTTACAATTCCCTATAGCACAATAATATTCCATAATCTACATATACCATAACTGGTACAGCCATTTCCCAAATGATAGGTACTTCCTCAGGTTGCAATTCTTTGCCACCATAAAAAGAGCTATTACAAATATTTTAATATGCATGCATCACTTTCCTCTTTCTTTAGTCTTTTTGGTGTACAGGTCTAATATTGGGATAACTGGATCAGAAGAGATTATAGTTTAATAACTTTGGTCTAGTTCACAGTTCTACCAAACATAATAATTGTTTTTCCACATGCTCTCCAGCACCTGTCATTTTCCTTTTTGTGTTATTTTTGCCAAACTTATGAGTATGAAGCAGGACCTGACAGTCATTTTAAATGGTATAGTTTTATTAATTAGTGATTTAGAGCCCTTTTTCACATATCTACTGATAGCTTAGATTTCTTCCACTGAAAATTGCCCAGATACATCCTTTAACCATTTAGTTACTGAGGAATGTTTCTTATGCTTATCTGAGAAATGAGATGTCAGAAAAAAAATTGCTTTAAATATCATTACCCAATTTTCTGCTTCTCTTCCAATTTCAGAGGCATTGGTTTTGTTTATGCAAAAACTTTTTAGCCTTTATCCATAATTTCAGACAGGGAGTTTCTTCCTTGTTCCTCTAATTTATGTTGTCAATCTTTACGTGAAAGTCATGTACCTATTTGGAGTTTATCATGGAATATAGCGTTAGGTATTGCTTTAGATCTAGGTTCTGCCAGACTGCTTTCTGGCTTTCCCAACAGTTTTTTTTTTAAACTGAATACTGAGCTCTTACATCTTACCTATTTAGGATATTGGGGTTTTATAAAATAATAATTTACTATACTCATTTGCTACTACGTATTATATAACTAATCTGTCTCACTGATGAAACTATTTATTCAACAGTACCAAACATGATAATTAATGCTTTGTAGTAGAGTTTGAGATCTGGTACTTGTAGGCCCCTTTTCATTTTTTATACATTATTTCCCTTGAGATGTTAGATCTTTTGTTCTTCTAGATGAATTTTATTGTTATTTTTTCTAGTTCCATTAATTGTTTGGTAGTCCAGAATGGCAAGTGAATAAGTGAATTAATTTAGGCAGTATTGTAATTTTCATTATGTTGGGTTGGCCAACCTAAAAGCAATATTTTTTCAATTTATTTAGATCTTTCTCTGTGTAAAGATCATTTTGTGGATGTATTCATATAATTCTTCAAAGTATCTTGCCAAAGGGACCCTCGAGTACTTTATACTTTTTGGGAAGGTAGGTGGGGCAGTGGTGCCGGGCCTATGATTAGGAACACTCGTCTTCCTAAATTCAAATCTGGGATCAGACACTTATTAGCTGTGTGAGTCTGGGCAAGTCACTTAATTCTGTTGGCCTCAGTTTCCTCATCTGTAAAATGAGCTGGAGAAGGAAATGGCAAACCACTCCAATATCTTTATAAGGAAACTCCAATGGGATCAAAAAGAGTTAGACATGACTTAAATGACTAAAAAAATTAGTTATTTTCAATAGAATATATCATTCAATCTCTTCCTACGAGATTTTGCTGGTAATATATAGGAATGCTAGTAATTTATGTGGATTTATTTTATATTCTTCAACTTTGCTGAAACTGTTAATTGTTTCATTTATTTCCTATTTTTGCTTATGCATAGTCCTTCAAGTTCTTATTGCTACAGTTAGTATTTCAAGTATTATATTGAAAGCTAATAGTAATAATGGACATTCATGTTCTACCCTTGATCTTACTGAAAATGTCGCTAATTTATTCCCATTACACATAATTTTGGAGCTTAGTTTTTCATAAGGTTCCCAAAGTGGGTGATACCCCCCCCCCCCGCGGGGGACTGGGATGATCCAGAGGGGGCAGTAGTAGCCTTGGATGCAACTGGGGAGGGGTGTTGAATAAAAATAAAGGGGCAGTGGAAGTATAAGGAAAGAAGAGAAGAAAATTTTGAAAAATCATTTATACATGTTTCATCTGTTGTGTAACAACAGAGTTAAAGTCATAATGATTACAATATTTTTCAAATAAACACACAAAATGCAACTTATAACTGATTAGTGGTCAAGTTCACCGACAGGTCTTAACAAACAAGTGTTGGAAGGTAAATGTGTGGTACATTGTCAGGAAATCCAGTGTGCATAGGCAGGAATATGTGCATATAATGACTTGCTTACAATATGATACTATACGGTTAAATGATGCAATATTACATCATCAAAATTTCAATACAGGAAAAGAACCTACAAATTTACAATAACTTATTAAATTTAAGATGCATCATTTAAAAAAAATTTATATTTTTTGAAATGATACAAATTTCAAAGAAAAACCATTAAAGAGCTAAAGAAAGTAGATTTCCAGGGGGCACACTAAGTAATTTTTTAAAAAGGGGGTGGTAGGCCAAATAAATTTGGGAACCTCTGATAGATACTAATCAGAAAATGTTAACATATTCAGGAAAGATCCATTTATTCCTTTGCTTCCTAGGTTTTTTTTTTAAATAGAAGAGGTTATTATATCTTATTGAAAAGTTTTTCCTGCATCTATTAATAAAATATTATTTCTGCTGTTGTTATTACTAATGTAGATAATTATATTTATACTTTTCCTAACATTGAACCAAACCTACATTACTGGTTTAAAAGTTACCTGGTGAGATCATAGAAGTTGGAAAGGGACCCGTATGTACAAAAATATTTATAGCAGCTCTTTTTGTGGTGGCAAAGAATTGGAAATCAAGGGGATACCCATCAATTGGGGAATGGCTAAACAAGTTGTCGTATATAAATGTAATCGAATGCTATTGTGCTATAAGAAATGAGGAGCAGATGGACTTCATAATTACCTGATGTTGAGTGAGAAGAGCAGAACCAGGAGAAATTTGTACACAATTACAGATACAACGATATTATATCACACAATATGTGTGATGACTAATTCTGATAGACTGGGCTCCTTTCAGCAATGCAATACTGTAAGACAACTCCAAAAGACGCATGATGGAAAGAGATATCCACATCCAGAGAAAGAATTACAGAGTCTGAATGCAGACTGATACAAACTACACGCTCTCTCTTTCTTTTTTGGTTTGTTTTGTTTCCTCTTTCTCATTATTCACTCCATTGGTTATAATTCTTCTTTATAACCTAACATTTAATGTGAAGGTATTTGTAGATCCTATATTTGATTGCATGCTGCCATGGGGAGGGGGTTAAGAGAGAGAGGGGGAGAAAATTTGAAACTCAAGGGATTGTGGAACTGAATGTTGTAAACTAAAAATAAATAAATTAATTAATTAAAAGTCACCTGGTAATAGTGCATGATGTTTATATGATACGATGCTGTAGTCTCACTGCTAAAATTCTACCTCAAAATTTTGCATGGATACTCATACTAATCTCTATATATAAGCATTCACTGGATTATGGAGAAAGCAAGGGAGTTCCACAATAACATCTACTTCTGCTTCACTGGATACACTAAAGCCTTTGACTATGTGTATCACAACAAAATATGGCAAGTCCTCAGAGAGACAGGAGTACAAGATCATCTTACCTGTCTACTGAAGAACCAGTATGCATGTCAAGAAGGAATAGTTAGAATTGAACACAGAACAACTGACTGGTTTAAGATTGGAAAAGGAGCACAAGAGTGTATGTTGTCATCTTATTTAACTTATATGCTGAGTAGATCATGTCAAATGTTACTCTGTAGGAATTAGAACCCAGAATCGAGGTTGCTGGGAGAAATATCAACAATCTAGATATGAAGAAGATATCAATCTGATGGCAAAAAGTGAAGAATTAAGAAGTCTGTGATGAAGGTAAAAGAGGAGTGTGTAAAAGCTGGCTTGAAGCTTAAGAGAAAAAAAAATCTTGGCAACTGGTCCTATTACTTCCTGGCAAACAGAGGGAGAATAAATAGAAACAGTGTCGGATTTTATATTTTTGGGCTTAAAGATCACTGCGGACAATGACTACAGCCATGAAATTAAAAGATGCTTGCTCCTTGGAAGGAAAGATACAGTAAATCTGGACAACATACTAAAAAGCAGAGATGTCCCCTTGTTGACAAACGTCTATACAGTCAAATATGGTTTCTCTAAAAGCAGTGTATGGCTGTGAGAATTGGACTATAAGCAAAGGTGAGTGCCACAGAATTAATGCTTTTGAAATGTGGCGATGGAGACTTTGAAAGTGCCTTGGATAGCAAGATCAAATCTGTCAATACTTAAAGAAATTAATCCAAACTATTCACTGGAAGGTCAAATATTAAAGCTGAAGTTTAAATACTTTGATTACATAATGAGAAGACTGGACTCACTGTAAATGACCTTGATGTTGGGAAAGACTGAAGGCAAAAGGAAAAGGGGATGGCATAGAATGAGATAGATAGATACTATCACGAAAACAAGAAATGTTAACTTCAAGAGGTAGTGGAGGATGTAAGAGCCATTCCCCAATTGATAAATGATCAAAAGATATGATCAGTTTTCAAATGAAGTAATGAAAGCTATCTATAGCCATATGAAAAAATACTTTAACTCACTACAGATTGGAGAAATGCAAATTGAAACAATTCTGAAGTATTACCTCATACCTATTAGATTGGCTAATGGGACAGAAAGGTAAATTACAAATTTTGGAGGGAACATGAGACTTTAATGCACTGTTGGTAGAGTTGTGAACTGATTCAACCATCCTGTAGAGCAGTTTGGAACTCTGCCCACAGGGCTATAAAACCATGCATACCCTTTTACCAAGCTATACCACTATCAGGCTTGTATCCCAAAAAGATAAAAAAAACAAAAAGGAAAAGGACCTATCTGTGCAAAAATATTTATAGCAGCTCTTTTCTGGGGGTAAAGAATTAGAAGTTATGGGGGTGCCCATAAATTGGGGAATGGCTGAACAAGTTGTAGTATTTTATAATGATAGAATACTATTGTACTATAAGAAATAATAAACAGGGTACTCTAAAAAAAAAACTGGAAAAGTTCAATTCTGACCGCAGACACTATGTGACCTTGGGTAAGTCACTTAACTCTAATTGCCTTGCATTCCCATCTTTAAAAAAATTTTTAAAAATAAAAATAACTGGAAAGACTTGCATGGACTGATGCAAAGTGAAAAGTACTATGTACAATGTAACAGCAATACTGTAGGATGATCAGCTGTGAATGACTTAGTCATTCTCAGCAATAAAATGATCCAGGGTAACTCTGAAGGACTTATGAAGAATGCTATCAATCCTCAGAGAAAGAACTAATGGTATCTGAATAGAGATGGAAGCATACTTTTTTTTACTTTATTTTTGAGGTTTTTTTGTCTGTTTTCTTCCACAACATGACTATTATTAATATATTCTGCATAACTACATATATATATATATATAACCTACACTGAATTACTGGCCTTCTCAATGATGGGGAGGGGATGAAGGGAGAGAATCTGGAACTCAAAGTTTTAAAAATGAATGTTAAAAATTGTTTTTACATGTAACTGGGGAAAATTAAATAGTAAATAAAAGTCCAAAAAAAATTTTTTTAAGAGAGATAATAGAGGATGGAAGACTCAGGGCGTTCCGCGGGATCAAGGAGTTGAACACAACCGAGTGACTTAACAAAAAATTTAAATATTAGTCTTTCCCTTTTTTGACCCCTCCTTGTTTAGTTATCAAGATCACAGCTGGGGGCGGCCAGGTAGCACAGTGAGTAAGAGCACCGGCTCCAGTGTCAAGATGACCTGGAGATCGAATCCCGAGCTCAGGCACTTAGCACACACCCAGAAACACCTGGCCATGTAACCTTGAGCAAGTTACTTAACCACAATTGCTTAGGGGCGGCCAGGTGGTTCAGCGAGTAAGAGCACCGGCTCCAGTGTTGGGATGACCTGGAGATCGAATCCCGGGCTCAGACACTCGGCACCACACCCAGAAATAACTGGACTTGTAACCTTGAGCAAGTTACTTAACCCCGATTGCTTTAAAAAAAAAAAAAAAAAAGATCACATCTGAATCACAGAAGAAATTTGGTAGGATCTCTTCTTTTTCTTACTTTAAAAACAGCTTATATAACATTGAAATTAATTGTTCTTTAAATGTTTGACAGAATTTTGTAAATTCATCTAATACTGAAGCATTTTTCTTTGGGAATTCATTTATAGCTAGTTCAATTTTTATTTTCAAATTGAAGTATGTCCTCTCTTTTTCAGTGAATAAGTATTTTATATGTTTATACATATTAATTCATTTCATTTACATTATTAGTTTTATCAACATATAATTGGAAAAAAGTTTCTAATAAATTATTTATTCATTTTTTGTGAATTCACCTTTTTCATTTTTGATAGTAATGATTTTCATTTTGAAAAATAACATTAACTAGTCATTTACCTATTTCAGTGCTTTTTTCACAAAGTATAAAACTTCATTTTATTTATTGGCTCTTTTTTTGCTTTCAATTCCATTTCTTTTATATTTTCAGGATTTCTACTTTAGTGTTGAATTTGTTATTTTATAGGTTATTTTTTTTTAAGCTGCATGACCAATTCATTGATATAGCTCTTTCTTTTACTGATGAAAGTGTTTTGAGGTATAAAATCTCTCCTGAATTTTGCTGCTGTCAATGATAATTTTTAATGGATTGTTCCCATAGCTTAGTCTCTGACTTAATTATAAATTGTTTTTCAAGTAGCCTTTTGCTGAATATTTTTTTTTTGCATTGTGGTCATAAAAATAAGTGTTTAATATTTCTGCTTTCCTGATTTGTGAGTTTTTTTTAAATATCTCACAATGAGATCAATTTTTATGAAAGTATTTGGATACATATGTATTCTCTTTTCTAATTCTGTGCAATAGTCTCCGGATATTTGTTAGATCTAACTTTTCTAAAATTCTATTCAGTTTCATAACTTCTTATTTAGTTTTGGTTGAATTTATTTGCATCTGAAGGGGCAAATAGTAAAACCATTATAGCTTTTACTGTCTTTTTCTCCTCTATATTTCATTTAACTTTTCCTTAAGTATTTAGATGCAATGCCATTTGGTGCATATGTTTTTTTTTTTCCCCCAAAATGCTTTATTAATTTCTGGCCTACATAATTCATTTCCACCAGATTTTGAGTTACAAATTTTTCTCCCCTACCCCCCCCCTAAAATAGCGGTTCCACAGGATATCCCCTCATCCAATCTGTTCTCTCTCATATCTGCTCTCATATCCCCTTTGACTTTTCCAATAGGGCATGGTGGATCTCTATGCCCCAGTGCCTGTATATCTTATTTCCCAATTACATGTAAAGTAGTATTAATAATAGTATATATATTTTTAAATATTTGATTTTAAAACTTTGAATTCCAGATTCATTCCCTTCCTCCCTTGTCACCCACCCTTACTGGGAAGATAAGCAATTCAGTATAGGTTGTACATGTGTAGCTATGCAAAACATTACCATAATAGATATATTGTAAAAGAGTGAATATATTTCCCTTCCTCCTATCCCACCTCCCACTTGTTCTATTCTCTACTTTGATCCTGTCCCTTTTCAAAAGTGGTTATTTCCACCTTCCCTCTCCCCCAGCCTGCCCTCCTTTCTGTCAGCCTCCCTCTTGTCCCCTTCCCCCCTACTCTCCTGTAGGGTGAGACCCCTTATTTAGTGTGTATGTCATTCCTTCCCTGAGCCAAATTCAATGAAAATAAAGTTGACCATTCCCTTTTGCCTTCCTGTTCTTCCCCTCCATTGTAAACATTTTTCCTTGCCTCTTCTTATATGAGATAGTTTACCCCATTCTGCTCTCCCCATCTCCTCACATTATATTTCTCTCTCACCTCTTAATTTCACCTTTTAAATATCATCCCTTCCTATTAAATTAGTCCTGTGCCCTCTATCTATGTATACCTGCACACATATATACACACATTCACATATGTATTCATGCACCCATATACCTTTCTATATAGACATATATATATTTCTATTCCCTTCAACTATTTTCATACTGAGAAACTTTTCATCAGTTACAATTATCATTTTTCCATGTAAAAATGTAAATAGTTCAACTTTGATAAGTTCCGTATGATTTCTTTTCCCTGTTTACCTTCTCATGCTTCTCTTGCTTCTTGTATCTCTGAATGTCAAATTTTCTATTCAACTCTGGTTTTTTCATCAAGAATACTTGAAAGTCCTCTATTCCACTGAATGACCATATTTTCCCCTGAAACATGATACTCAGTTTTGCTGGGTAGGTGATTCTTGGTTTTAATCCCAGCTCCCTACCTCTGGAATATCATATTCCAAGCCCTTCGATCCCTCAGTGTAGAAGCTGCCAGATACTGTGTTGTCCTGATTGTGTTTCCACAATATTCAAATTGTTTCTTCCTGGCTGCTTGTAATATTCTCTCCTTGGTCTGGGAATTCCAGAACCTGGCTATAATATTCCTAGGAGTTTTCTTTTTGGGATCTTTTTCAGGAGGTGATTGGTGGATTCTTTCAACCTCTATTTTGCCCTCTGGTTCTAAAACATTGGGAAGTTTTCCTTGAGAATTTCTTTGAGGATGATTTCTAGGTTCTTTCTCTGATCATGGTTTTCAGGTAGTCCAATAATTTTTAAATTATCTCTCCTGGATCTATTTTCCAGGTCAGTGGTTTTTCCAATGAGGTATTTCACATTGCCTTCTACTGTTTCATTTGTTTGGATCTGTTTAACAGCATCTTGATTTCTCATAAAATCATTAGCTTCCATTTGCTCCAATCTAATTATGAAGGAATGATTATCCTCAGTGAGCTTTTGAGATTCTTTTTCCATCTGGCAAATTCGGCTTTTTAAGGCATTCTTCTCCTCATTGCCTTTTTGAGCCTCTTTCACCATTTGAGTTAGTCTATTTTTTAAGGTGTTATTTTCCTCAGTCAGGCTGTTGACTCTCATTTCACAATTTTCTTGCATCGTTCTCATTTCTCTTCCCAATTTTTCCTCCACTTCTCTTATTTGCTTCTTAAGGTCCTCTATGGCCTGTAACCAGCTCGTATTTTTCTTTGAAGCTTTTAGTGCAGGAGTTCTAACTTCATTGTCTTCTTTCTGTTCCATGCTTTGATCGTTTTTGTCACCAAAATAGGAGTGTAAAGTTGTGTTGTTCTGTTTATTTTGCTTTCTTTGCCTGCTCCTGTCGCTACTCAATCACTTGACCCCTGGGCTTTTTGCCACAGTAGGACTCTGCCACCAGACAGGGGAGCTTCGTACCAAACGCTAGGGTTTTCTCAGCAGCCGTAGATATTAGTTGGGTGCCCTCTTTGAGGCCTCCACACACTCTGGCCAGCTGGTCGCACACCCCAGGACCTCCACCCTAGACCACAATCCAGATCCAAACAGGTTAAAGCAAAAGTGATCACCCCTCAGACTGGTCGCTTGGATGCCCCACACTCTGCAGGCCAGGAGCTAAAGCTGCCATGTGGCAGCGGCTTCTCACCCTGGGGGCAAAGGCCAACGGCACTCCCAACTATTGGATCCCAAAGTCCACACTGCACTGACCTCTCACTTTGTCCTTGGCATCTATGTGTTGATAATTCTGGAAACTGCCACAGCTGCTATTGATCTGGAGTCTCTTCAGCTTGTGGCTGGTCAGGCCTGCCCTGGGGCTAAAACCTCAGGCTCGGACAGGGCTGGGCTCGGCTCCCAGAGCACTGCACTGGCTGCTTGATGCCAGCCTGCCAGGCTGTGGAAGCTGGAGCCCCGCGGAAGTCCTGTTTGTACTCCACTATCTTGACTCCTCCCCCTTGCTTTTCACTGGGTGCATATGTTTAATATTGATATTAATTCATTAGTTTCATCTTTATTTCTTTTAATTATGTCTACTATTGTTATTACTTTGTCTGAGATCATAACTACTACCCCAACTTTTTATTTTTCCTACTTCAGTTAAGTTACAATAGCTTTAGTTCCAGTCCCTTATTTTAATTTTGTCAATTTTTATGTTTGAAGTGTGTTTCTTGTAAACAACATATTGTTAGATTTTGCCTTCTACGCCATTTAGCTCTCTTGTTTTGTGGGCAAGTTCATCACATTTTGATATTTGCAGTAATTATTAACTAAGAAAATACCTCTATCTTTTCTTAGACTTTTCCTTCTTTTTGTTTCTTGTCTCCTCTTTAGAAAGAGGATAATGAAAGAAAAGAAATGTGCTTAGTACCAGCTATCTAGTTTTGGCATAATCTATTTTTTCTCTTCTACCCCTCTTTAATTTTCTTTCACCTAGCACCTAATCATAGGTTTGATCTTTTGTTTTCTTCCCTGAGATCTACTCTCTTTAGTTGAATGTTCTGCTTCAAACTTTTGTGGTTCACTCATTTCAGTAATATCTGACTCTTTGTGACCTCATTTGGGATTTTCTTGGCAAAAACACTAGAGTAATTTGCCATTTCCTTTTAAAAATGAGGAAACTGAGGCAAATAGGGTTAAGAGATCACAAAGCTAGTAAGTGTGTGAGGCTAGATTTGAACTCATGAGGATGAAGTCTTCCAAGCCTGGTGCTCTCTCTCTACTGTATTACCTAGCTGCTTAGATCTATTCCCTCCTTTAACTACTTAACCCTCTTATTCCCACCTCCATCCCCCTATGATTTCCTCTTTCTTTCTTGTTTCTTTGTTGATAAAATGTATTTCTGTCCCTAACTCTCTGTGTATATTCTTCCCCTCTTTGATCAGTTCAAGCGTGGCCCACTCCCTTGACCTTCCCCTCTTTTTGTAGAAGCTTATCTTTGTGAAGGTGCTTATGGGAAGAAACTCAGTTCTTTTTCATGCTATTCCACTCTACAGATTAAACTTGTCAATCAGAAAGTATTTAGTAAATGCCTACTCTGCTATGCTAGGTGTTGGAGATACAAAGACAGAAGTAAAATAGTCTGAGCCCTTAGAAAGTTTACAATAATAATAAAAAAAGAAAGTTTACAATATAACAGAAGATAACATATGCAGATATAGGGATACACCATAATGCTGAGGAAAGCACTAACAGCTAGGGAGATCTTCAGCAGAAGCTTCAAAGAAGGTGGTACTTCATCTGTATCCTGAAGGAAACTGTAGATTGATTCTCAGGAGAGGGGAAGAGGGTATGGGTTCCAGGGATAGGAGACAGCAGCTACAAAGTTACAGTGAGATAATGAAGCGTCACATGAGAAAGAGTAAGAAGGCCAGCTTGGCAGGACCACAATGTGGCTGTAGGGGAGTAACATAAGATTATGTAGTGATTTTAATAATTCCAAGTTTCTTTCAGAAACAAAGGCCCAATATTTAAACAACATGTTATAGAGAGGTGAGTCACAGAATATTATAGTCTCCAAAGAATTATATCACCTACCTCAAGGGACAATGTAGAAGAAAAAAGTAGGCACAAGTAGGTTGTAACATGTTATCAGTTAATAAATACATGAAAGGAGAGAGGCAGAGTAGTAGAGATAGAAAAAAATCATGAGAAAGGGTAACAGGGATAAACAATAAAATCAGAACTTTCACTTTTCCCACGGCCACTTCCAAACTGTCTACCTATCTCCGTATCACCCAGTAACTTCTTTTCCCTTCAAGCTTCTGCTCTTCATATCTACCACCCAATCAAAATCCTGGTAGTTGGCATATACAGAATCCCCAGGTCACTCCCTTTTCTTCTCCAATGAGTCCAATCCTTGGTTCACAATTTTTTCTCCTCAATTCTTACACTCATTCTAGGAGACTTCAACATACATACTGATTTTCCCTCAAATACCACTCAGTTCCTCAACCTACTCACTTCCTGTAAGTTGTTACTCTTCCACTCCACCCCACCTCAGTCACACACAAAAATGGTCATATCCTTGATCCTGTCATGATCCACAAATGAACCACTTCTATGTTCAAGAATTTTGAAATGCCTTATCAAACCATAATCTATTTGCTTTTCAACTATCCTTCTTCCCTTACAAAACCTTACTCTTTCTTTGTACCATGACCTTCAATCCCTTTAACCCCCTCAATTCTCTTCCAGGCGATCTCCCATATACTAGCCAATTTCTTCCCCATCATGGCTCCTTTCTCTCTGGATTCTCTAGCCCCCTTTCTTATCCCCAAATATTCCTAGTCAGCCCTCAACCTTAGATCACTCCAATCATTCTTACCTTCATTCTTATACATATGCTGCTGAAAAAAGTCAATTAAATCAAGCAATTGTTCTTAGTGAGACCACTACAAATTTATGTTATGTAACCTCATTGCTGGTAGGGAAAGATTCTACTATATCCCTCCTTTATCAACTCACTATCCCAATTTCCACAGTACCTCTTCCAAATCTTTTCATCCCTCTCCAAACTTCCCATGTCTCCCCCTCTCCTCACTCTCTTAGCCAAGAACTTGGCCTAGTATTTTACAGAAAAAAATTGGAGTCATTCACTGTGAACTCCTTTTCTCTCCTTCATTTCCTGTCAACAGATGCCTTTTTCCATTTTATTCTCTTTTGCCCGTTGGACAATGGTTACCATGGCCAAAAATGCATCACCAGTGGTCAACTTTCTGGTGATAAGCCTCTTCATGCTTACCTAGGCCAATGTTTGGCAGTAGATACAGTCTGTCAATCATAATCAAAGGCTATTTAGTTTACTACAATATGTCAAAGTTTCTATTCAACTAGCAAGATCTTTGGGAAGTCATGGTTGTCTCTATGTCATAAGATATCAAAGAAGAAGTGAAATAAATATGCACATCAGAAGTGGCATTAAAAAACATAATTAAGCAAATGGAAATGCTTGGAGTAGGGATGAAAAACACTGTGGAGGGGTATATATGAAGAGTAAGAAATAACAGATGGAAATCTCAAGTGCTTTACTAGTGTCCATGGGTAGTTTAAAATAAAAATAGGGGAATGTCCCCAGTGCGTATTTTATTCTTCTGTTGGAAGATTATGGAAGGACACTAAAAAGTTGGACATTGACAAGATTAGAAAGCATGAAGAGACAGACTGAACTGCATCAGAAGAGATAATACCTATATCTATGACATTATGGATCCTAAATAATCCTATATTAGACTATGAATAAAATGTCCCTATTTTTTAAAGCAACAAGTACTTGGGAATAAGAACTGGACATGAGATTTCTCGAGTGTACGAAGCTCCAGTAAGACATTCTTATGACATTATAAAGGCAAGCAACTTCTCTGCAACTTAGAGACTAGAAAGCTGCCTATGGTGCTGCGAAGTTAAATGACTTACTTAGGGATTGGCAATTTTCCCGGTTAAAAGGTCAGTTCTCTATCCTCAATGGCATATTGCCTCTATCTATTCTAAATTCTTATCTTCGAATTAAATTCTCATAATTAAAGATATGGTCTATATCTGTACAATATAGTCTACATGAGTTATCTGAGCTGCCAACAAAGGGAATTTCAATTTAGGAAAGCATTTATATGATGGCTATCAGTCAAAGTATTATATTTAGGTTAAGTTTTTATTGATGTCTTTTGTTTTTCTACATCATTTAATCAATAAACATTTATTAAGCACCTACTATGTGCCAGATACTGTGTTAAGTGCTGGGGAAAACACAAAGAGGTAAACAACAGTCCTTCCATCAAGAAAGTTACAATCTAAAGGGGGAGACAACATGCAAACCAAAACATACAATACAAGAAGGAAACAACTGACAGAGGGAAGGCACTGGGATTAAGAGGGGCTGGGGAAAGTTTTCTGTATAAAGTTAAATTTTAGATGGGACCTAAAGGAAGTGAGAAATGCTGGTACCGTGTTTCCCCGATAATAAGACCTATCCCAAAAATAAGCCCTCCCCTTACTGTGTAAGATTCCTCTAAAATAAGCCCTCCCCCGAAAATAAGCCCTATTGAGATTGCTACTGTAGTGAAGGTGATCCCCTGCGCTACATGCTATATTACGGTACCCTCTGTATGCACCGTTCTCCCCCCCCCGCCCCGTGAAACGCATGCTGCGCTCCGAGCTGCATCCAATCAGAGCTGCAGCAGTGAGCGCGTCATCCTGTTCTTCCCCAGTGATTTGCTTGCTGGCGCCATTGATAGCAGTGCCGCGGAGGAGAGCTGAGGCAGGACAACATAAGCCCTCCCCTGAAAATAAGCCCTCTGGTGTTTTTCTTTCCAAAAATAATAATAATAATAATAATAAGACAGTGTCTTATTATCGGGGAAACACGGTAGTTAGAGCAGAGAAGGGAAAGTGTTCCGGTCACGGAGGACAGAGAAAATGCCTGGACCCAAGAAAGAGAAGTCTTGTTTGTGAAATACTAAGGAATCTAGTGTCACTAGACTGAAGAGTGTGTGTTGGGAAGCAAGGTTTAAGAAAAATGGAAAAGTAGGAAAGGGCTAGGTAACAAAGGGATATGAATACCCAAAAGAGCATTTTATATTTGACCCCGGAAGCCAGAAAAGTCACTGGAGGTCTGATGTCAGACTTTTAAAGTATTTTCTAGACTGAATTCAGCTTTGTCTGAAATCATGACTATATTGTGATTTTTTAGAGTCAGTTGAAAAGTAATTTTTCCTCAACTTAGCACTTTAAGAGGCTAGAAAATTAACTGAAAATGATAGACATAAATGTAAAGTCTTACACTGTTAACTATCCTACAATGACTCTGTACATACCACATTTTAAAAAGATATTTATTTTTGTGAGGAAAGTGCTTTATGAACCTTGTGATACTAGTAAAACAAGAGCTGTTTTTGTTGTTAATTTAATTATCACTTAAATGTATGCCTAATGACTTTTATCATCCTAGAACCTGTCTAGCTAAGTTGAGAGTAGTTTACCACCAGAACAATGGCATAAGAGATGTGTCCAAGTATTTAAGTAGTACTAAACGTACATACGTGTGTCTCCTTATACCTTTATACCAGAGGTAAAGGACAGAAAGTTATTTACAAGTATAATGAATGATCTAAACAAGTCAAAAACAAATGAATTTAAGGGGCATGAGGTATTTGAGAGCTATAAAGAAATACTGAATTTTTTTTTAAAAGGATACCAATTAAGTTGACCAGGACTGCCATATAAGATCGACTGAAAGAACTGTGAATACTGACTAAAGATAAGTGAAGTTTTGGAGAGAAAATGATCATTGCTTTCAAGCATATGGTAGGCTGTCATACAGAAGAAAGATTGCACTTTTCCTGTTAGCCCTTAAAGGCAAAATGAACAATGGGTGGAAGTTGCAAAAAGGCAAATTTAGGTTTGAAGTCAGGAAAATTTCCTAACAATAAGAGCTATCCCAAAAAGAAAAAGGTTGTCACCGGAGGTAGTTTCCTCCTGGATCAAGAGCTTTCGGTATAAGCTAGAAAATCTTGCTTGAGTCTATTGTGGTGGGGATTCTTTTTTAGGTAGGGGTTGAAATGAGATATCTTCCAACTCAGAATTTCTATGAAAGAGTCACATTTCTCTCTCTACTTCCCTCCTCTGTAACTACTTCACCTTCTTTCACGCCCATGCTTTAGAGCCTAAACACTGCTCTCTTTGGTTGTTTGATGCAACTTATGCCAAAGCATTAAGATTCCATAATCACAGATTCAGAAATAGAAGAGACCTCATCAGTGCCCTTTGCCCAAGGGGTCCCTCCCTTTTACTGGGGCTGGAGAGCTCCTCTCAGAATCTCTGTTTAAGGTGGGTGCGCAGGCCAGCCATCTCTTCATTTCCTACCTGGCTGAACTCTTCAGCACTTCCTCATCATGCTCTGACACTGGATATCTTCTTCCTCCTCTCTCCCATGCTTTTTTTAGTTTCTTTTTGTGTGCTGTCCTCCCTGTTAGATTATAAGTTTCTTAAAGGAAGGAAATGTCTTACTTAACACAGTGCCTAGCACAAAGAAGGCACTTAATAAATGTTTATTGGCTGATGCATCTGGGTCTGTTTTTTGTTCTTCAGTGAAGGAAGGTTGACTGATGTCAGAAACAGGAAAGGCATGCCCCATATTAAACCAAGTACAGCTGTGACATCCAACTTATTCCTTGTTTCAATTCTACATACTAAAGCAGAGGCACTTGCCAGCCAACTAATGGAAAACTCATAGAGCAATCATATGGAAAATAGGTGAGGCCCAGTCACCTGAGTCCCATCTAGTTACAGATCAAAAGGGAGTCTCAAAAGAACCAAAAAGCTCTTTCTGTTTCTCTTTTCTACTCTCCCCATCCCTGCTTCTAAAAACTTTCTGCTGTTTCAGGTCCAGTGCTATGATTTAGGATAGTTCTAAAAATACTGTCCCAAATCATGTCCAAGTCATGCGACTTGCACTCTGATATCCTCTTCTCCCCCAAATGAAAACTCAAACTCCTACCCCATGATGCCCTGGGCTCTGACTGATCTTTAACCTTACTTTATCCAATCCTAGGCTCACCACACATGATCTGGAGATATCCAGAAGTGGTGTGGTGAGCCTAGGATTGGGTAGAATAAAAAAAAATCCTTCATTCAATAACACTAAGATAAGAGAAAAAAACAAGGCAGAAACATTTCAAAGATGGGGTGAAATTAGCCCTTAGTACTGACGTGATAGTTTACTTAGAGAATCAACAAAGGATCATATTCAGTTTTTCTGGGTTAAGTTATTCTTTTTTGCCTTTTGGAATATTGTATTCTATGTCCCCCACTTCTTTGTAGTGGCAGTTGTTAAATCTTGTGTGATCCTGATTGTGGTTGCTTGGTACTTAAACTTTTTTACGGCCCACAGTATTTTTTTTTTTAACCTAGATACTCTGGACTTTGGCTGTGACATTCCAGACAATTTTCATTTGGGGGCTTCCAGGAGATAATCAGTGAATTCTTTATATTTTCCTTTTGTCCTCTTAATCTAATAAGTCTGGTCAATTTTATTTCAAGATTTCTTGAAATATGATATCCAGGCACTTTTTTCAGTCATGGCTTTCAGTTAATACACTGATTCCCAAATTATATCTTCTCATCTGTTTTCCAAGTTAGAAGTTTTTTAATGAGAGATATCTCATGTTTCCTTCTATTTTTTTAGACTTTTGACTTTACTTGTCAGAATCCTACAGGGGGAAAAAGAAAACATTTAAGGAAAGAGAAACTTCCCAACATTCCTTATGAAAGGACTAGAACTGAGTAAAAGTGTTGAAATATAAACAGAGGAGTCACGATAAATACAAAGACATAAATATAAACAAGTAATCAAAGGGATGATACAGGGATGAAATGTTTATATTCTAATGGGGGAGGAAATACATGATCCTCTTTCTTTATAGAGGGTACTAAATAATAATAATAAAGTTGATAACAATGATAATAATGATAGCTTGCATTTATATAGCAACTTAAGGTTTACAAATTACTGTACCTATTATCTCATTTGATCCTCATAATAACCTTGTGAAGTAGGTGCTACTATTAGAGCCATTTTACAGATGTGGCATAAAGAGGTTAACTGACTTGCCCCAAATCACACAGCGAGGTAGGGTCTGAAGCAGAATTCATACTGGTTTTCCTCATTCCAGGCCCTGCATTCTATCCATTCTGTCACTGGAAGGAACTATACAAAGATGAAGCATATATATTTTAATAGAAAGAGGTAATACCAATGTCTGCCTGTCATTAAGGATCATAAAAGGAGTTAAATTAGACAGAGGGTCTGGGAGAAATTTTGATGATCCTTTAAAAAAGGGGGGGAAGGAGTAGGGGGTGAAGAAAAGGATACTCTAAGGAAGAAATGGTAAGAAATGGTTATCTCATATAATTGGTACACAATTTATACAGACCCATCCAGTAAGAATCTATACAGATGAGGAAAAAGTAAGTAGAGTATCATTTGACCCTTGCTGTCATCTGAACTGGTTGAAGGAGGGAGGAACACACACACACACACACACACACACACAGAGTTAGATATATAAATAAATTCAATTCGACAGGGAAAGAGGAAGATACAAGGAAAAGGAAGACAATATAAGAGGGAGGATTAGTCATAGGTAAATATGATCCTCTGAATCTGGGCAATACTAACTTGGACATTTACAGATGCTACAGGTTTTACTCTCTACTCTATTTAAAAGATACAGAATGAAAATAAGAAGAAAAAAGTAAAGTGCATGAAATGACAAAGGGCATAAAATTAATATCTATCCTAAATCTAAAAGGCGGAATTGAATTTGAACACTGCTCAAAACCTCAACAAAGGTATTAATTAAAACAATTGCAAAATACACAAGAATGAGAATAGTGATGCAATTGTGTTACATACACAATAATATTTAAAACCTAGAAAAGAATAAAATTTTAGGTAGAGAGAAGAGAAAGGATTGAGAACCACAAGGAAACTTAAATAATTTAGTTCAATCCCTTCATTTTAGAGATAAGAAAATGAGGTCCAGAAAGGTGGTAATTTATCCAAGATCTGGAATGAACCGCAATTAAGACTAAAATCTTGGTCTAGCATTCTTCACATGACACCATGGTAATTAAAAAAAAAACAGAGTGAATTGTAATTTTTAAGAATTCAATTATTAGAAACTTTGCATTTTTAAAAATGCTAACTGTAGGGGCGGCCAGGTAGCACAGCGAGTAAGAGCACTGGCCCCAGTGTCGGGATGACCTGGGGATTGAATCCAGGCTCAGATACTTAGTACCACACCCAGAAATAACAGGCTGTGTAAACTTGAGCAAGTTACTTAACCCCAATTGCTTTAAAAAAAATGCTAACTGTTCTTCAAGAAACTGGAATAAAACTAGTTTTACTCAGTGGTTGACAAGACATTAAATGAGTGACTATTGGTTTCTTTATTTGAAGGGAAAGGTTACAGCTTAAAGTTAAGTGATGTCTACATAGTTACTCTATTGACTTTTCAAAGAATTGAAGAATATCTTACTTATAAGAAATATTAATTTACTTTCATAAAAAGAAAAAATTTCCCCTCAAAAGAGAAGATTTTTAACTGATATTTACTCTTAAAGCAGGGATAAGTATTTAATAACAACCTATTCAACCTAATTCCTATCACTGTTAATAGCAATCTGGAATTCTGCTGACCTATTGCAGAGGTAAAAACCTACCCCTGGAGGGAACAGCTGTGACTGGGTGAAAAAAGCTTCAAATAACAAGCAAAGAAATTCAGCAGGAACTATTATTATCTCCTGTTTACACTGTCATTTTTTTCTATCAGTAGGAGATTATTTATACAGACCCCACCCATGAACTTCTTGTTTATCTTATTATAGAAATCCTGAATGTCTATAAAAAGAAGCCACTGTGTTTGTTCCTGGAGCTGGCATGCATATTACAATTTTGTACCTTAACTACATTTAAAAAAAATTTCTTCTACTTAGCATTTTCTTTTGCATTGTATCACTAGCTGAGTTTCAGTTCTATCTACAACACTGACTTTATTTTATTTTTTCATATATTAACATTGGCCATTACTGATTTTCAAGTAAACCACAGCAGAGGAAGTATCTCTGACCACCATCCCTAAGGTTCCACTCATAAGACTCATAACGTTTAGCATTAGAAGAATCCACATAATAGATGAGGAAATTGATGATCTGAGAGGTTTAATGACCAAATGATGGCCAGTTAAGTAGTAAGTAGCGGAGACTAGATATACCATCTACACAGGAACGCAGAGCTGCTGTCTCCAAATCCAAGCCTTTTTCAAATATACCATTCTGACTCCTTTGCTGGAATATTTTTACAAGTAGGTAGATGCTCCCATTAAAGATGACTGCAGGATATGATGTCTATTTGTTCAGAGAGGGTAAAATTTACATCTCCACACTGACCAAACATAACTAAAAATAGAAACAGAGTTGGGAGCCTCTTCTTTGCTGTCTGTGACTGGGTGTTTGGAATTAACTATTTTCAGCTATAAAATAGTTTTCATAAGAAATCTAAAACCAGATGGAACTAAAGTATGGTAATATGATAAAGCTGTTTAAGAATACAATAACAAAATCAAACTGGTGACATCAGGAGGAAGATGACAGCAAAAAGACTAACACTAATCTACTAAGACAAGAGAAATGGATGAATTCAGTTGGTGGGATGGAAATAATAATAATGTTTAACATTTATGTAGTGCATTAAAGATTGCTAAGCATTTAACAAATATTATCTCTGTCACAACACAACAATCTGGAGACTGAGGCAATATAACATAGTCTTTATTTTATATCCCTAGCTCTATATAGATCAAAGTAGTTAAAACAGACGAAACAAAAAGCCTTACAAATCCTTGAGGGGAAGAACTCTATCTCTTTCATCTCTGTGTTTTGCATAGGCATAAAAGACAAGAAAACTGTGTACTCAGTATAGGTAATGCATAAAAGTTTACTAAACTGAGAGATAAATCTCAATATGTAGATGGAAGGATTTCCTACACTATTTGATAAAAAAAAAATTGGAAAAATAATGGTACTTCCTCAAGTAAAGCTTTACTTTTCTCTTCAATCACTCCATTGCCCTTATTCATTGCCTCTTATCCCTTAGCTTTCAAGAAAACTATACTGCTGACTTCTCAAATTCAATTTGAAAATCTGAAAAAACGTATTCTCCAAATACATTTTTGGGTGCTCCCTTTGTTGACTTTGTATAATTCTCTTTCTTCTCCTGTTCCCTAAATATAAGTATTGCTGAAGGCTAGGTATTTTGTCCTGTTTATTTTCTCTTCCTTTGGTGAGCTCAACTACTTCCATGATGAAGCATTTCTTGAATCTTTTTGTCCCTCCTTTTCATCGCCACCACTCTAGCTTGTTACCTCATACCTGAACTATTGCAAAATGACCTCCTAGTCTTCCTGTATCCAATGTTTTCTTGCTTCTTTCTATTGTTTACACTATTAGCCACATAATCTTAATGTGCTACAAGAAAATCCTCTGCTAAAAAAAAAATCTATATAAGTGGGCCCCTACTACCTACATAGGAAAAATGATTTCAAAGCATTCAAATATCAGTAGTTGCTGTTACCATAGCAGAAACACCTAAATTCAGCATTCAAGAACATACAAAATATCTAAAGCTAACCTAAATTCTAACCTTATTTTAAATCTTAACTATTCTCCTTTTGACCAAACTGAATTACTCATCATTCACTATTCCCATATTGTCTTCTACTCCTTAAAATAATAGGATATGATTTTACCTGAAATGTTAAAAATCATTAGTCTAACCCTACCGTTTTACAGTAGAGGTCACTGAAGCACAGGAAAGAAGTGCAACTTGCCTAAGATGTACAGGCAATAAGTACCGGTACTAAGGCTGGGATTTGAAATCTAGTCCCTTTTTTTAAAACTGCTCCTCCCTGCTGATCATATGATTGCCTCTTCATGTCCCTTTGTTCTCAGAGTACAGGGATCATTCTCTACCATCAAATATTTTCAGTGGTTGGAAATTATCTTCCCTTTCTTCAATTTTTCATGGTCCTTTGTATGGACTGTTCTTTCATACACCAATTAGTATTCATTATTTCTATACATGTCTTACTTCACCCACTAACTGGAAAGATTCTTGAGATCAAGGACTATGTCTAACTTGATCATGGAATACTCAGTTGCCAAAGCAAAATTTCTAACTCCTGAGAAAGAACAAATGGGTTCATCTCCACATTTTTTAATATGGGTTATAAAATCTACAGCAATTATGTTATGAAAACTTGGACATATGACACTCTGAAGGAAGAAATGGCATACGTTGGTGACAATCTATTCGTGGGTATGAAAAAGGACAATTTAAAGTTAGTTCCAACAGATCTAAGTCTGAGAGATAAGAGTGATCATGGACAGAAATGTGATCTTTGCAAAGTGAAACAGCTTTTTTGGGGGGTTAGGGGGCAGTGTGTGAGAATAGTAAGTTCTATTTGGAGTACTGGGAGCTGGAGATAACAGTCTGAGTTTAATGTCTAAGACTGACGTACAAGGGAGAGGTCAGCCTCTGTCTTGACATATTTTCCTATCTCTTAAATAGTTAATAAACTGTCCAGGAACAGAATTTTAGCTCCAATGAACAGATATGAAGGAGTTGGAAAAGAATTGAAAAAAAGGAATGGTTAATGACATGAAAAGAAACTGAAAGCAAAAGGAAAACAAATGTTTTGGTAGAATAAGAGAAACAAAAGTATCAAAGGTCATGTTGAAAGAACTAGGATGTCCATCACTAGATAGAAAAACAGGAAATGGTCTTTAATAAAAATGGAGCAACAAAGTAATAGAAAATATTAGAAGTAATAAACTCCTCTAAGAGGCTATGGTTTTAGAAAGGGACATGATAGTCATTATAGAATGCTTCCTCCACATATGCATTTAATATGATCCTGAAGGCCAAAAGGCCTGCAAAACGTTTAGTATTATCAAGAAAGATAGTGGTAACAGGGAAAATATATTGCTATTGAAGAGAATCACAGTACATCTGAAAAATTCCACACAATTCTGTTTAATACAAGTCAAAGGATAGTGCAACATGAAAGAAGACAACAAAATGTCACAGGGATCTAGGGAATAACCACGATTACCACATGCAAAGAGACTAAGACAATGAGCTAGAACATGATTAAAAACTATAAAATTATGAAAGGTATTCCAAAGTTAAACATGGTTAAATTAAGTTCACCAAACCCAAGAAGACAAGAACTAAAAAAGATAATGAGAGTTTGAAAGTGATAAACTCAGGACAAATAAAACATCAGATTATATGGCAGATTATGAAACATTCCTCAGAAACAAAAAAAATAGTGTTTTCTACATTCTTAGAAAAATAAAATAAAGATAAGATAAAATATATATTATTAAGGAAAGGGAAACATTAGGAAAATTTAGGAAGAGGGAAAGCATGGGTCAGCCTTGTAGTTAGGAAAACTTAGGTTCCAGTCCAACATGTGACATATACTAGATACTTAGAAAATCACTTAATTTCTTAAAGTCCCCAGGCAATGCTCTGAGACTACAAATTACACCAATGATTTTACAATTTACATCCCCCTAAATATATCAGGTGTCCCTAAAATTATGTGTATTTATGTGTGAATGTATTCTTTCACACTTCTTAACAACATCTGCATTAATATTGATTGGATCAATTCCAAAAACTAATACATTAGAAAGTTAAGGGATTTTAAACATCTCTCTGTGAAGGGACAGTGTTTCAATACTGAAAGAAGGGAGAAGTGTTTGAAAGAAAAGCTTGACCCTTATGTAGTTTAAGACTAGACCTAGTGGTATACCAAAGAACAACGCAGTTTCAAAATGTTTTTTTTTTGGACGGTCAGTCTTATAATATTATATTATATTATACTGAGATTTAAAGCTATAATATGGTAAATTTTTTGACTAATAACCTGGAAGATGCTCTAGAATGCCAATTTCAGGACTATACTTGAAATAACAAAGAGAAAAATCCTGTAATCCATGTGAACCCTATATACTATGCAGAGGTCACTAGATATTTTACTTCATTCCTAAAAATAAAGGCAGAAAAATCCTATTTAATGTTTGATTGAAAAAGCCTGGTCATAAACTAAGAAAAAAGAGGCACTACAATAATTAAGAGCAGTAACAGAGAATCAAATACGTGAGAAGAATGCCTAGATAATTAATGAATTATCCTTCTCTTTATGTGTCTATTCCCTGAAGTAACTATAATTAAAACCTCATGCTCTGATAAGAGGTACTAATCATATAAAAGGTGCTGGCTAAGCCTGGCTTCCTGATATGAAGTTCAAGATTTTCAAAATCCAGACAGTTTAATGATTCACAATAGTGGGTATAAGTAAAGCACATTCTTTAATTTTATTTAATTTAGACTCAAATACATGAATATTAGTACTCATATACATATTTTTGAATAGGGAACATGGCATGCTAAAAGGTTCAATTAGGTTAATGGCAATCTACAGTCTTACATATAACTAGAAGGTTTTATGGTTCATTTCAATCCCCTTAGGATAGTTAGTGCATTTCAAGGATAAAAGCTCTATAAAGTAATCAAAATTCTGAAGATCACAAAGTATAAAAACAAAAAGAAAGAATGGGGAAAAAAAACAAGAAAAAGAAAAGATGATATCCAAATATTCAAAAACTTCATAAAAATATATTTGGAGTCTACACTTAAGAAACCAAAATAAAGGGGTGGCCATGATGAGGAATACTTATAATCCCTCCTGGTAAAGAGGAGGCTAGGGGATGACCTGAGTATGGGAATTCTGGACTTTACTAGGGCTAACACTTCACTAAGTCTACCACCATATGAAGAACATCCAGGAGCAGGGTCTACCAAGCTGCCTAATGAGTAGGTCAAAGGTTCCATGTCAATTGGCAGTGACATGAGACTGATGAATAGTTGATGCACTTCCAGCAAGGGCTGAGATAAGGAGACTAAATCTCAAAAAAGAACAAACAAAAAGACCAGGAAACCAATTAAATAAAAAGGAAGAGGACATAAAAGCACAAAAGGCAATAATGATAATAAAAGGCACTGACCTTAACATCTGAACAAGTATAGTAAGAAGAGGTTCATTGACAGGAACATGTTAAAGCAAAAAAACTCACCTCCTTTCCTCTCATATTGAATTCACAAATTTAAGGGCAAATGGATATAAGAACTCCTAAATTATGGGGATCAGTGTAAATGGATGTAGACAAATGAAAATATAATTTATGACAATATATGAATCTCTGGTCGAATCACTAACTATATTAAAAAAACTAAAGAAACAAGTTTGATTATAGAAAAGAAAATCTGTCACTATTACTATGCTAAAATGACAAAAACAAAAAAATAAAAATACTAGTATAAGTCAAAAGAAATAAAAAATCACTGAGGAAGTTCTAAGATGTCTGAGGCAAAGAGTCTTAAATCAAAGGCATACATTATTATGCCTAAGTTGACAGATCTACTGTAATGCAGAAATGCAAGCCAGAATAAAACATCTGCGTCAATCCACTGAAACTAGACATAGTTCCAACATAAAGCGTTATTTTAGTCCTTACCTGTTACCTGTGCAACAACTGCTTGTGAAATCCTCCGATTGGCAAGAAAAGCTTTGATTTCCTCTTTTATCACACTACTGTCCCGCCTAAAAAAAAAAGAAAAAAAAAGATCAACACATGTTTAAGTTAAAAATACTAATCTTAGCTAAGAATGGTAAAGGTAGCAAGTAGAGACTAACGAGAGGAACAAAACAGAAAGAAGAGAAGGAAGGGCTGACCAAACCCATACAAGAATATTAAATTAAACCAAGAAACATCCTATTTCCAAGTTCAAAATCATAATACCATCTTACCTAATTCATATTGTGCCACCTACAAAGTTTCACTACTGGTGGTGGGAAGGTTAACAGGATAGAAAAGATGTCAGAAGCCAGCTAAGCCAGCGTTTCTTAATCTTTTTTGGCCATGTACCCCTTGATAATTAATTAATAATGATAACCTTTATGCATGACTGACACCTACGGACCACTGCTGAGGATATTTTTAAATGCATAAAACAAAATGTACAACATTACAAAGGAAATCAATTATACTGAATTACATTTACCAAAACAAAAAATAAATTCACAGATCATAGGTTAAGAACTCTTGGTCTAGTCCAATCTCATCTTGTTAAAAATGAGGAAGCTGAAATAGAGAAGTTAAGTGATTTGTCCAAGCCAGTAAGCTTTAGAAGAAGGATTTGCTATCATGCCTTCCTGGTTCTAAGGCCAGCACTATCGACAATACCATACTGCCTCTCAATTTATCACTTACATAAAGACAGAAAATCTATTACGCTGAGTAAAGATAGCAAAAAAAATCTGATTTTTAAAAATCTGTTCATCTCCAGAATTTATAAGATTGGAAACCTTAATACCTAAAACTGTACCATCTCCTGTGCCACTTAGAATTGGAGTTTATGAGTTTGGCTTTTTCTTCACTAGCAAACTCTTTCTAAAAGAGGTTACCACTCCACCCAACATATTCTTAGTAAAATTGTGAAAATACATTTACGTGCACTGTCCTTCATTTTAATGGAGTTATACTCATGGCATGACTTCAGCTTCTTCAACAAAACAAAATGGCTGATTTATATAGCTAAAAAACTTAAAATCTCAAGTTGTATTATTTATGCATAAATAAAAAAGAAAATGTACATGAACTATAGTGCCTTAGTATAATATAAGCACTGAAACATTTTTGAAGAAATAAAGATTGTATTATTTAAGTAATGCTCAGAGCTCAATGATAAGATGATGGAATAGAGACAGTTTTTAAAATTATATAATGATACAACAATTTGATTTAAATTGTTTGAAAAACTTAAACAAATGGATCATATCCCACAGAAGCATAGACTATCATAGAATCTTTAAGACCATCTCCATGAATTCTTTAAAGAGATTAAATAAAAGCAATGTAGCCAGTGAGAATCAATAGTAAGTCAATATAAAACAGGTCCCCAACCATTTCCTAAAAAAGAACTATTCATTTTTTCTAAGGGATGAGATAACTGGGAGGAGGGTAGAATGGAGGGGATGTTTCTGAATGAGGATCCTTGGTGGAAAAACGTACCCTACTTCTGTCTTCCCCTCACAAACATTTACTAAGCTCCTATCATATGCTGGCCAACGTACTAGGAGCTGCTGAAAATACTAATACTACCACCACTGCTGGTGCTGTTGATGCTACTACTACTACCACCACGACCACCAATGAAATTGAGAGCTAGCATTTATATAATGTCTTAAAGTTTGCAGAGTGCTTTCCAAATATTCTTATTTTATCTTCATGACAACCCTAGAAGATAGGTGCTATTATCCAGAGAGGGGTAAAGTGACTTGCTTGTGTCACAGAGTTAAGTATTGGAAGCCAAATTTGAATTCAGGTTTTCCTGTCTCCAGGTCAAGCGTATCACCTAGCTACATACAAAGAATGAAATAATCTTCCCTAGGAAAGAACTTATATTCTAATGAGAGAGACAAGTGTTTTAATTTATTCTGTGTGTACATGCAGACAACCACCAAACACATATACACACAGATATGTAAACACAAAATAAATATAGAGAATAATTACTCAGCTGGAGACCCAAACTACATGCTACAGAAGAAGCAATAAATGGAAATGTTTTGGCTCTGAAGTTTGGAAATACAAAGGGTAGTAACAACTTACTAGCTGAAAACTGATACAGAAAACCATAGGAGAAAGAACTTCCAAACTGAATTCTCTATTAATAGTTAAGATTTATCATGTTGATCTGGCTGTAGTCTATTTAATTTCTGTTTAAAAATTAAATGACCTACATTTCACATGAATAGCTAAAATAGTTAAAAACACATATTACTGCTTTACTAAGTGATATTATGTTTTAGAAAAACTTCAGAATGCAAAAGATTATGAAAGTTAAATAAATAAATTGGATGTCTGCTGAATAACTGATAGAATGGTTCAAATATCTGTAAATTATGATATCTGCTAAAATAGAGATGAATTCATTATATCTATTTCTAAGAGTTTTAAGGTAACTAAAAGCAATCAAATCATCTTTGTTTTCTAACACAGCTGCAACATGTCCTCCCTGCAATTTATTGCCTGACAATATATAATATATAGACAGTTTAAATTTTTAAGTATCTATATCTACATAGTTTTGAGTTATGAAGAATACATGGTGGGGTAACATAAAAAATGTGTTTTACAGGGGGGAAAACGAGATAATTTAATCTTCCTAACTTATTTAAATCAATCTGCTTTAAATAAAATCCACCCTGACAGCAAAACATAAAGAAAAGGCAAGTCTCAATTATTCAGGGGTAGAATATCCAGTCCGTGAATTATTCATTGCTTTGCAGTATGATGATGTTATCAATGCTTGCAGGAGCAGTAACAGCAAGAGCAGGGAAGGAATTCCACTAGTTTTTCAAAGGATCCATTAAGACTACATTTCTAGGAAGCTGTGGCTAGGTGAACTACTCTTTACATGACTCCTGCCCTAAAATAATTCATGAAAATAATGATTTCTAGCTGAATGTAAAGGACAGAGTGGTAAACTGAAATGGAGTTTTAATAGTGATTGAGAATTTCTAAAGATTCTACTCCATTTTTCTGTGGAGCTAACATTTTTAGTTTGACCCTCAAATTAATACTACTCCCACTCTAATCTCTTTCTTTCTCTCACCTCAAACCTATCCTCTTCTTCACACATACTGTGATTTGGATAAAATTATTTTAGTAATAAAAAAGTCCCTTTAATCTCAATACTATTTCTTTCATCCTCTGTTTTCTTAACTGAAACTTGGCTCTTCCCTGAAGGGACTATATTTCCTAATTTCTTCTGTTGAGCCTCCCATTTCTCTCTTCCTCAATCCTTCTTAGTTGTATCCAAATGAGGGAAGACTGGTGAGGTGGGAAGAGGAATGAAATGTTACAATTATTTAATAACATCCCCGTACTCCTTAGTCTGCTATTTGTAACAGTACAGAGGAGTACACGTTTAGAGCTAGGTTATCTAGCCCAAAGTCTTTGATTTTACAGTTGAGTAAACTGAGGCTCAAGGAGGTTAGGTGACATGGCCATAAACTTCAACATAATCTGGCTCATCCTACATTTATAGCAATATCTCACACAATTTCCCTAAGCAGAACTTACACTCCACCTAAATTTTTGTATCTATAATTCCCAGAAAATATCTTAAGCTTTCCTACCTCTAATCATGCCATTTCTAGCCTAGAATGCAATTCTAGTAGAACATAACCTTCTTGAAGGAAGTGACAGCTACATTTTAATTTTTTATTTTTTGGTCTTTATATCCTAGAACAAAGGAGATGTGTGATGCTTACTGAAATGAACTGAATTTTCATCTTATCCCCTATACATCTAACTATAATCTACTCATTTATCAGTCAGGATTCAGGTAAAAGGACACTTTCTGGTCTATATCCATGTCATGCCTTTCACTGTGACTATCACCTCACCTCTTCCCTGCGAAGTATTACCTGGACTCTGACCCTGGGATCCTAGGCTTTGATAGGTGAGCTTTTGTGTTATCTTGTCCAAGCCCCAGTCCTCTACCCCACTTACATCTGGCTCCACCTCCATGCCATGCTACCTCATACTTCCCACCTCCCCTTTATGTGCTGCCTTACTCCATTAGAATGTAAGGTTCTTTTTTTTTTTTTAAGCAATTGGGGTTAAGTAACTTGCTCAAGGTTATACAGCCAGTTATTTCTGGGTGTGGTGCTAAGTATCTGAGCCTGAATTCGATCCCAGGTTTCCCGACTCTGGGGCCAGCGCTCTTACTCATTGTGCCACCTGGCCGCCCCTAAGCAATTGAGGTTAAGTAACTTGCTCAAGGTTACACGGCCAGGTGTTTCTGGGTGGGTGCTAAGTGTCTGAGCCCAAATTCGATCCCAGGTCTCCCAACTCTGGGGCCGGCACTCTTACTCACTGCGCCACCTGGCCACCCCAGAATGTAAGGTTCTTAAAGGCAAGCAATACCTTGCTTGCATGTATTCTATTTCTAGGCACAGTCCCTGGCATATAGTAAGCACTTATTAAAAGCTGTATCTATCATAATGTAAAATTTACCTCTATAACATCTCTTACATACAACCTATTTTGTCCTCTGACACTATTACCACTCTAGAGCGGGCCTTTATCACCTTACACCTGGACTACTACATAGTATACTGATTGGTCTACCTGTCTCAAATCTCTCCACTCTAGTCTATTTTCTACTCAGCTGTCAAAGTGATCTTCCTAAAGTCCTGACTATGTCACACACTCACATTCTGATTTCCAGTAGCTCCCTACAATTATAAAATCTCTCAGGCTTTCAAAGCCCTTCATAACCTGCCCCCTCTATAGCCTTTACAATCTTCTGACATCTTATTACCCCCTTATCCTCAAACTCTCTTAAGCCTCAGTTTCATCAAATGCAAATTTGGGATAATGATATCACCTACCTTACAGGGATACTGTGAGGAATAAATGAGATTAATATGTGTAAAAAGCACTTTTCAAACCTTAAAATACTATATAAATGCTATCTATTATTATAAGTTTGCTTCATCTAAAATCATCTAATTTTCAGTCTGCTAATATATAATATACTATTTCTAATTAAAAATGAATTACTGTGACAAACAAAAAGCTGCCCTATTTGGGTAATGACCTGAGCCAGAGGACATACAAAATAAACTCACTATTTCAACTTACATCTGTCTGATCCCTTATAAAACTTCCTGCCCCTTCTGTGGAACAGTAATCAGTTCTGAACCCAAATAAATTAAGAGCAATAAATCAGGATTTGTAAAAAAATCTGAACTTACAAAGTCAAGTTTAAAATGAAATCTGATAAAGTAAAACAAAAGTGACCCAGGTTTGTATTTGATTAAAGAGAGAATGAATGATATGCATCATGTCTACTTTGGGCCTTTACTAATGAGATCTAACATTTACATAATGCTTTTAAGGCTTGCAAAGGGCTTCCTAGATATTATCTTATTTTATCCTCAACAACACTGGGAGGTAATTGTTTTTATAATGAATCCCATTTTACAGATGAGAAAAAGGGTCACAAAGCTACTAAGTGTGTGAAGCTGGAATTGAACTCTGGCCTCCTTAACTCCAGTGTTCAATGTGCTATCCACTGGCCAGCTTTATATATAAGTTTATCAATCCCTTTTCTAGAGTGCATCAATGGGTTTTCTATCTTTGTATAATCAAAGGGTCATGGGATAACCAATTTCATTTGAAGGAAGCTAATTGTTAGCAAATTATTTCTTATAAAGTGAAAACTATCTTCTTCAAATTTTCACTCATGAAGAGGAAAGAGCATTGAAAATTATTATAAAGTGCTACATAAAAATGGATAGTATTATAGAACTAGAAAGGACTTACCCAAGGTTACACAGTTGAATATCCCAGGTCTCTAAATGTAATACAGTATTCTTCTACTAGACCACATTGCTTCTCAAAAGTAATTATTGCTTAACACAAAATTATGTAATGTTCTATACAAAAAGAAATTTTTTTACAATCCTATAATGCAAAATACTACAGGATTGCAAGTAATAAAAAGCTGAAAGATAATCTTTTAATTTTGTTTAAAAGAACAAAAGCTAAGGAAATATCTATAAAGGATATCTTTCCTTCTTTTTTACTCTCCAATGTGATACAACAGTAGTCTAGACCTAGTCTCTCCAATTCAAAACCACTTTGAAATTTGACTTCTGATCACACTATATGATTTAAAATTATTCTCTACAAGGTTATTCTCTTCAACCAACTTATTGTCACATTTTGTTCATGTTCACATTCTCTTAGGCACCCAAGTTCACACAGAACTGTTTTTGATTCCTCTTTAACCCCACGTGCAATCAAATCCTGTTGAGACTATTTCTGAAAAGGCTTAAGTTCCTGTCACCTTAACTATTCTTACTGTTATTACCTCGATTCAGGCCACCATTACCATTTGCTGAGACCACAATAATTGTATGTTAAATGTTAATGTTTTTCTGTATATTTTTTTATATTGAGACCCTCATTCTTAATATACACATAATCCCTCCCAATCATCCTATACATTCCTATGATGTTCAACTCAATTTAAAAATTTCTTATTAAGTGTCTACGGAGCACCAGGCATTTAATTTTAATAATACGAAATCCTGGTTACATCATGTCCTTTTACCCAGAATGCCCTCCCCCAATATCCAGCAGTTGGAAAACTTTTATTTTTGCTAACTAAAGGATCAATCACAATCTAAAAATGAAGCTTTATTAACTCATCTTAAAGGACAAATTAGACAGTCCTAAAAGTAATGTTACGTTAAAACACAATGTCATTTACAAAGAATTTCATGGGAGTTCTGAAAACAACAGCAGTGTAATATAAATCTATCATCTAGACTAACCTCATTAATTCCTCCACTTTATCATCTACGTCTAGGTCCTCTTCTGAGGCTTCAAAACTGTATGATCTCTGACCCATGCTGTTTGCATGATAACGAGTGGGAGACATCTTTCCATTCGAAGTGGACAACCTTTCATTACTTTCCCTCCCATTTTGATTAGTAGTACAAGGTTGAGGGGAAGTGTCATAACTGTTGCTGGGTGATGGGGACATCCCCGAATGTTGGGTCTGTGTGGAAGCTGTAGCTGTAGAGGAAGATGCTGGGACATTGTTGGTACTATTTCCATAAGAACCACCTCCATAGCTGGGCCTTCTCCCAAATTTGTCATTATGTTCTTGATCAAGACGATCTAAAGTTTCCAAAGCATGGAGAATTTCATGTTTGGTCATTCCAGTACGTCGAAGGCGCTGAAGCAGGTCTATTTGCTCTATAGTAAATCTGGGTTCATCTGTGTAGTGAGACATGGTTTCCAGCAAACTAAAGAAAAAGTGATAAATAAAAGAAATTATTTCTGTTAAATTACTAGTCACACAGTGTAACAAAAAGATGCTTTAAAAAGATGGAATACATATTCATTTAAAATTCCTTTAAAACCTTTTGTTTTAAATAATATCTAAAATTCTTTTATATAGTGAATTAAGAGTATTAGAGATTGAAAGAGTTTCTTGTGGTTGGAAATACATGAAAATTAGACATAAAGTGTCAAATTTTGTATTTTCCCCAATTTCAAGAAATATGAATAAAAAATCAACTATAAAAACAAGCTTATAATCATTTCAAAAGGAAGCAATATTAAACTCCACAGAGAATGATTTTATGCCCCAAAGAGGTATTTTTTCCACCTCTAATTTGTTGTTTTAGATTAAAGGAATAACAACTGATAATCAAACTTGGATTTGTAATGATTTTTTACATCTCAATTATCAACAGAAACTTATCCTATCATCTTCATTATAAGGAAGAAAAAGACTTTAAGCAAACTATTACTATAAATAAAAACTAATAGTCAATACAGAAACATTAAAGGCAGATATGGTAATGAGACATGAGGCTTATTATATGTTTTCATCCAATCAATTCAGTAGATTCTTTTTTCCCCCTTTTTTTTGGAGGGGGGAGGGCAGGGCAATTGGGGTTAAGTGACTTGCCCAAGGTCACATGCTAGTAAGTGTTAAGTGTCTGAGGCCACATTTGAACTCAGGTCCTCCTGACTCCAAGGCTGATGCTCTATTCACTGCGCCACCTATCCCGCAATTGAGTAGATTCTTAAATATACTCTTCTTATTTGATTCATTCATTCTTTTTGTAAAGGCAAAAAAACAAAACAAAACCTAGAGCTTCTGAGAGAGGAAAAAAAAGGGAAAGGGAGAATGGAGAAAGAGCACTTCTAGCTCTTTTGAAATTACTTCCACAGCTAAAGTTCCCTTTAATCTTCATTGGGTATAAAAGCACATCCAAAAATATCTAAGAAGGTATTCTTTTCTCTGTATATACAATATGTGGCCTAGGCAACATGTCTAGCACTATAAAGATTCTAACAGAGCAACAAAAGTTTAATTTCTAAATATCATAGAATTCCCTTTGCTTCCAAACTGTTTCGGGATTGCAGTAGAATTGCTGGCCTGGAAATTGGTTCATGGTATAGTTCTATATTGATTTTATGAATAATTAATTTTCACATATGTATGTTCTGAGTCTTAGTTTTCTGCTTCAGTTTCTTGTTCCTAGAAATCAACTTCTCCCAGCTTCTATGTCTACCATACTTTATGGACATGTCTTATGCTAGGCTAAATTGGGAGTATATTCCCTTAAAATAATGATAAATGCTTCAGTGAGGGTCCTAAGATTCAGTGGCACTTTTTTCTATCCTGTGGTAGCTTCCCATGACACTGGCCGAGTGGAATAATATTTTTTTCTCCTGCTCTGGAGAGGAATAAAATACCTTTTCTTCAGTGGAAAATGAACTGATTCTAAGTTGGAACAGTTGTCCTCACCACTGTGGTGCATTCCCAGTTAAGCAATGAGACCCACAATACAACACAGTAGTTAGTAGGGTAGGGCTTGGGGTGACTTCTGTGTCTAGTAAGGTAGAAAGATCAGGGGTTGCAATATCACCTGGATGTGATGTGACCACTGCATATATTTCTTATTATTCATCTTCACACACTCTCCAGTCTAGTCAATATGACTAGTTAGTTAGCTCTTTCCAAGAGGGCATTTTATCTTTAGCCTTTATGCATCTATATAAGGTGGTTGCTTATGTTGCTACACACTCTTTTTTTGGAGGGGCAAGTGGGGTTAAGTGACTTTCCCAAGGTCACATGGCTAGTAAGTATTAAGTGTCTGAGGCCAAATTTGAATTCCAGTCCTCCTGACTCCAGGGTCAGTGCTCTATTCACTGCGCCACCTAGAGACCCCCAACACACTCCCTTCTTAAATGAACTTGGAAAGCAGAATGTATACAGAGGGAGAGAATATTCAATTAGTCAGTTAGTAAGTTATTTATTAAGAACTTACTTGCTAGGCACTATGCTAAGTGCTAGAGGTACAAAGAAAAGAAAAAAAAATAGTCCCTGTGCTGAGAGAACCAGGTGAAAGCTGCGTCACAAAGACCTAAACAAAAGAGAGTATCCAGGACACAGTGTCAAAGGTTAGAGATGTTAAGGATCAAGGCTGAGAAGAGTCCAATTAGATTTGATAATGTTAAATCATTAGTAACTCTGGAGGGCAGTTCAGTTGAATGATATAATTGGAAGCCAGATTACAAAGGGTTTTAAAAGAGAGTAAGAGGAAGTCACTGAGAGTAGATGACTTTGATTTTTCAAGTTTAGTTAAGATGGGAAGAGAGAAGAGGAGCACACATGGGTGACCAAGAAGAGACAGGCTGATAGTGGAAATATTTGGTAGGGTCAAATAAGGATCTTTTAATGATGAATTTAGGAATAATTTTTATTGATTAACTTGATGATGGTAGGGTCAAATGAGGGGTTTTTGTTCTTGTTGTTGTTGTTTGTTTTGGAAGGGGGAAGGCAAGATTGGGGTTAAATGACTTGCCCAAGGTCAAACAACTAGTAAGTGTTAAATGTCTGAGGCTGGATTTGAACTCAGGTCTTCCTAACTCCAGGGCCAGTGCTCTATTCACTGAACCACCTAGCTGCTCCAAAATAAGGGTTTTTCAATGATAAACTTAGCGTGAATATGCACTTAAAAAACCCCCCAAATCCTCACTTGAACCTAATCATCTCCACTAGCTATCATCTTATGACATACTATCTCTTCTATCCATATCTCAGCTAAACTTGAAAAAGTCACACCATTACAAATTGAGATTTGAGTGTTTGTAGGTTGGAGGAAATGGGGATATTGAAGATTACAAAAGGGAAACGACAAAGGTTACAATCTTTTTTTTTTAATACTGCACAAATGTTTTTATTTTAAAAATTTTTTAAATTGATTTGTTTATTTACTTTTAGTTTACAACATTCGGTTCCACAGTCCCTTGAGTTTCAAATTTTCTCCCCCTCCCTATACTTCCCCTGCCCCATCATGGCGGCATGCACTCAAATACAGGATCTACAAATATCTTCACATTAATCATTAGTCAGGTTGTAAAGGACTATAACTAAAGGAATGATCAGTAGGAAAGAGGAAACAACAACAAAAAAACAAGAAAAAGAAATACAGCACGTAGTTTGTTTCAATCTGCATTCAGACTCCGCATCTCTTTCTCTGGATGTGGATATGTCTTTTGATCATGAGTCTTTTGGAGTTGTCTTATAACCTTACATTGCTGAGAGGAGTCCAGTCTACTGAAGTTAGTTGTCACATGTACATTGTGTCAGTGATTGTGTACAGATTTCTCCTGGTTCTGCTCTTCTCGCTCAGCATCAGTTTATATAAGTCTCTTCAGGTTATTATGAAGTCAGTTTGCTCCTCATTTATTCTTATGTATTCCATTACATTCATACACCACAATTTGTTCAGCCATTCCCCAACTGATGGGCATCTCCTTGATTTCCAATTCTTTGCCACCACAAAAAGAGCCACTATGTTTTTGTACATATGGGTCCTCCTCCATGTCTCTGATCTCTTTGGGATATAACCCTAGAAGTGGTATTGCTGGGTCAAAAGATATGCACTTATATACAGCCCTTTGGGCAGAGTTCCAGATTGCTTTCCAAAATGGTTGCATCAGTTCACAACTCCACCAACAATGCATTAGTGTTCCAATTTTTCCACATCCTCTCCAGCATTTATCATTTTCCTGTTTTGTCATCTTAGCCAATCTGGACGATGAGATGTGGTACCTCACAGTTGTTTTGATTTGCATTTCTCTAATCAATAGTGATTTAGAACATTCCTTCTTAGGCTTATAGATATCTTTAATTTCATCTTCTGAGAACTGCCTGTTCATATCAAAGGGTATAATCTCGAGATAACAGAATAAAAGGGGATCAAGTAGATATACATGCACACACATGCAAGTCTAGCAGGAGATGGGAGAGACATGGTCAAATGAGAAGAAAGGCCTTGCTTCAGTACTGCTCTTCCGTTCAAAGGGTAGAGATTAGGCAGGAAAAAGGCACAGCAGGAGATGGAAATTGAACCTGCAGAACAGGAGAAAGAAGTTCCACTCTCCATGAACTTTCCTCTTCTTCCCTCAAAGGACAGGTACAGAAAAAGATAAAAAGCCTGAAGTCAAAGAATAGGTTGCTCCTCTTTGCACCACAGGTTTTCCACATTCCACTTGGTAGAATAAGCTGGTGGCAGGAGGTGGAAGTTGCCTTGTGCCAGCACAGATGGAAGTTACTGCTTTGGGGCAAGAGAAAATCCTTTGGGACATATGGGAAACATCTGGTCTAGTCCCTTCCCTAAGGGCCTAGTAGGAGATGGAAGACACAAGATGTAAAGTCAGAGGAAGTTTTGGCTCCTCTGCTCACTAAGGAGGTACCTATTTTCCCTCATGAAATGACTCTTTATTCTATTCCAAAATCTGTGTGTGTGTGTGTTTTATTGTCCTTTGACCAGTAAAGATAAAAGAAGTTGGAGTGACCCACACTCCCCCATTGCTCTTTTTTTTTTTTTCGCTTTTTGGAGGGCAATTGGAGTTAAGTGATTTGCCCAAGGTCACATGGCTAGTTTTTTGTGTTAAGTGTCAGAGGCCGGATTTGAACTCAGGTCCTCCTGACTCCAGGGCCAGTGCTCTATTCACTGCACCACCTAGCCGCCCCCACCTTCTTTATGCACTCCAATTATGTAAAGTTCTCCCACATTTCATCCCCTTCCCTCCTATTGTGATCTGTTCCCCTCTAGTTTTTCTTTCTTTGTTTAAGATTATCAAAACATAACAAAACCAATTCCAAGCCCTCAGTCTTATTTGCCTCCTTCTATGATCCATGATATTAAATCTCTGAAAGGATATTTAAAACATCCTTCCTGACAGAATGTAAAAAGTTCATCCTTATAAAGTCTCATCTGATAGCTCATGTGTATTTACCTTCTAATGTTTCTACTTTGGTCTTATCATCATGAATTATCTGTTAGTCTTCCATGCCACTGAAGAACGATTTTTTCCAAAGCAGGATTATTAAGTTTTGTTATGTTTAGTTGTAGACATATCTTTTGTCTTATGAGGTACTGTGTTCTATATAGTCCTCTCCTTTATAAAAGTAGCTACTATATCTTGTATGGCCCTAATGAATTCCTTGGTATTTGAATTCTTTCTTCCTAGATGCGGGATGTATTTTTTCTTTAATCTATAAGTTCTGAGTTTAGCTGTGATATAACTGGCAGTTTTCATCTGGGGGTTTCTTTCAGGAGATGATCAGTGGATTCTATTTTTTACTCTACCCATGTTTCTTTCATTCTCTCTTGAAATAGGTTGTTTTTAGACATGATTTTCAAGTAATCCAATGATTCTCAAATTATCTCTCTTTGTCCTATTTTCCAGGTGAGGTTATTTTTTTTTAAAGTAAAACAATTTATATTTTCTGGTATTTTTCAAACTTTTGACTTATCTTATGTAGTCATTAATTTCTATGTGACTATATTAATTTTCTTTTTTTTTTTTTAAAGCAATCGGGGTTAAGTAACTTGCTCAAGGTTACACGGCCAGTTATTGCTGGGTGTGGTGCTAAGTATCTGAGACGGGATTTGATCCAGGTCATCCCAACACTGGAGCCCGTGCTCTTACCCGCTGAGCCACCTGGCCGCCCCTAAGCAATCGGGGTTAAGTAACTTGCTCAAGGTTACACAGCCAGGTGTTTCTGGGTGGGTGCTAAGTGTCTGAGCTCGGGATTCGATCTCCAGGTCTTCTCAACACTGGAGCCGGTGCTCTTACTCACTGTGCTACCTGGCCGCCCCTAACTATATTAATTTTCAATGACTGGTACTTGGGCAAACTCATACCTCTTGTGCTAAGCTCTAAATTCTTTTTTTCAAATCTCTTCCATAGCTCTCTTTTCTTTTCCAATTTTTTCTTCCAGTGTTCTTTTTAAAATTTACAATAAAAATTTAAACTTTCCCTTTAAAAAAACAACAACAAACCTCTTCTAACCTTTTTTCTTGGAATTCTAATTGGTTATGTATCCAAGATGCTGTTTTACTTGGAGACTTTACTTGCAGGTGATTTGGAAATATTCTCTTCTTTTCAGTTCATCTCTTGGGCATCACTGGGACATCATTATGGTTCTTTTTTGGTTTTTGTTCATTCATTCTTCCACCTTACCTGAAAATTCCAGAGTGGGGAACTTTTTCTTAGGGATTGGTTCTGGCCATTTGTGGTCAGACTTTAGTAAGCTTTGTTTGGCACTGGCTGTTCTTATCTGGTCAGGCAGGCAGTGCCCTCTTCTGTTCTAAGGGACTAGGTTTCAGGTCTCCTCTCCTGGTTTAAAGAGATACCATAGCTGTGTTCTGCTCAAAGACTGCTTCTCTTGGTTAACAATAGCTCCCTGTTCCACAGTTCCTATCTCAATTTCTTAACTGCCTGTGGGTTGAATATGTGATCTTTCATTGGAGAAATGGCCTACAGTGGTTTCTCCTTCAATTTCTGATCACTGCTAGCTCTGGAACTTCTCTAATCTTCAAGCAGCTGTCAAGGGAGCTAGGATTCCATACTTTTTTCTAGTGTATACCTTGGTTGGTTCTCCATAATGCTATCTGAACTCTGCATCTTTTTCTAGATGTTCACTGATAACTGTCTCTGAGTTCTAAGGTTGTTGGTACTATAAATACACATAAAGAAATCCTGGTGAGGACTGTATCAACTGTCATTTTAACTATTCCTGTTTGTTTTGGTTTTTTATTTTTGGAGGGGGGAAGGCAGGGCAATTGGGGTTATGTGACTTGCCCAAGGTCACACAGCTAGTAAGTGTTAAGTGTCAGGCTGGACTTGAACTCAGGTCCTCCTGACTCCAGGGCTGGTGCTTTATTCATTGCCACCAAGCCACCCCAATTTTAACTACTTTTGAATGTGTCTTAAACTTATTTTAAAGTTTTAAAAATAAGGATTTTCATTTGGCCTTTTCCCACTTTTTTTTTTAAGCTAGAGATCAGGCAGATTCCACTTATTCCATAGGAGTGTGATGGGTCCTCTTTTGTCCAACTCTTACCTAGTCCTTAGTCATTGAATGGGCTGGGCCTCAGACAAACTGAGACCTGGGAAAGACCCAAATTAGAAAGGCCAAGGTCACACTCTGCATCCTGGGCTGCCAGTTGTCTTTAGCTTTGTCTTACCACTGGACTTCAGTGTTTCCTGAGGAGTAAAGCTGACAACTTTGGCACTGCTCTGCCTCACTCAGCTCCAATTCCTCTTTGAGCAAGTAGACATCAACTTCTGTGATGCCACTGGTCCTCTTTAAGGATGAAGGATAAACAGCAACTACTATTCCTTAGTAAAGTTTCATGATACCAATTCAGGCAGAAATCTCTTATAGCTCTTAAAAACTGATTCCTGAATCAAATACAGATTCAATGTTGTTAATAAGAGATATGTTCTCTTGAGGTAAAGCTTTCTTTATCGATAGCATTTTCCTTTCACAGCTGGTTAATATTTCAAGAGGCTTTTCCTGATTCCCCTACTTCTTAGTGTGTTGTTCACTCAAACTTACATTTGTTTTGTATATATCTTGTATTTACTTATCTATGTACTGACCCCGTACCCAAGTAAAATGTAAGCTCTGTAAAGCCAGAGATTGTCTTTTTTTTGTCCTTGATTCCTTTGTGCTTATTACGTTACCTGTAACATGGCATTCACTTAATAAACACTTACTGAATTAAATTAATAATATTTTCTAGAATTTTGCGAGGGAAAAAAGTTAAGCTTGATGCTCTACAGCTTGCAAACTCTATTTTCCTTCCTTCAAATATAATATCAAACTGCTTAGCATCTTAGAGAAAGGGGACAGGAAAGAGGAAGAATTTGGAATTCAAATTTTTAAAAAATGAATTTTCAAAATTTTATATGCAATTAGGAAAAAATGAATTATTATTTTAAAAATATTTTTAAAAAGCAAAATCAAAAACAAAATGATGCCTCCAAATCTTAGGCACAGTTCTGACTTTGAGAAGCTCCTTCTTCTAAGGGAATGATGCACAGATCTGAGAGAGGGATAAGGGTGATAGGGCCATCCTTTCACAGGCCACAACAATAAAGAGGAATGCTTCAGAAGCAGCCATGAATTGTTTCTGTGGGTACAGTTATTTCAATATAGATGCTGTGATTAACTGATCCTTCAAATCATTAAATGCACCTTCTATATCTTATTGTCAAATTGGAAAGACATGCTGCTTTATGAAACTTGTGAGAGATAAACATGAACAATCATAAAAAGCTAAATAAGGATTAAACAGCTTACTTTTGATTCTAATATGAGGAGATGATATATGCACCCCCTCTGATCTCAATTATTATCAGAGGTCACTGAAGGAGTCTAAGTAGACAGAAGGCCTGGGAGTAGTTCTGTTATGTCTTGATAATCTTAAGAGAAGAGTGAAAACATAAAGGAAGAATACTCTTAAGAGGGAAGAAAATTGAAGGTTATATAAAATTATTTCAAGTGAGCAAGCAGAAGTCTAAACAAATGACAAAAGGATGGACAGAATAGGTGACACTTGAATGTGTTAGTGTCAAAGATGACCTCATTTTCATCTGAACTGGTCACAGAAGGAAAGAACATATACAATTGGGTATAGAAATACCTTCACTCTATGGGAAAACTGGTTGCTGCTGTTAGTCCTTAGTTCTCAAAGAGAACCATGACAACAAGGAGGTCTTGCCATGACTTGCAAGTGAATTGGATTGAAGTGAGGGAGAGCTATGCAAAGTCTCTGGTCTCACTTTCCCCTTCCAGGAAAACAGGAGGGAAAGGGAAGAAGAAAGATTAGAGGGAGAGCAGATTAAGGAAGGGATTAGTCCTAAGCAAAATCAATACAAAAATATTTCTGGCTCTTTTTGAGCAAAAAATGGAACTTGAGAGGTTCCATCTATTAAGGAATAGCTGAACAAGTTATGGAATACAGATGTGACAGGATGTTTTTGTGCTATAAAAAATTATAACTGAAGACTTGTATGAAATGATGCAGAGTAAAGTAAGTAAAATTGGAGAACAACTTATATAACAGTATGGCAAAGACAAACAATTTTGTAAGAATTAGATATTTTGATCAGCATATTGACCAACCAGACATCGAGGATTTATAATAAAACATGCTACTCTCCTCCTGAAAGGTAAAATACTACATGGATGGATAGACAGATATCCAGACAAAAAGACATACAGACAGATAAGAAACAAAGACAGACAAGTAGATAGAAATAACATGGTCAATATGGAAATTTATTTTGCTTGACTAGGTAATAAGTGTTTGTCATAGAGATTTTGTATTTCTTTTCTTCTCAATTGGGAAGTACATAGGAGGAGTAGGGAAAAAAGAAGGAAGACTTACTGATTGAAAAATTAAAATTTAATTTTAAAAAAGAAATCACTGAACATCAAAGCATATACATATTAATTTAATGTGAAGTACTTTATCAAGTCTTTACAAAATTTCTCTACCTTTTAATTCTCTGCAAATGATATGGGGACATAAGTTGCAGATGGTCTTTTGACAAATACTTATCACTGTGCTTCTGACTTTCCAGTTTTCCACAATGGCTCAGTCGCCTTCTCAACTTCAAACAATTTTGCACCTTCTTTTCCCATTGGTACGAGTCCCTTCTGTGGCCCCCTACACTGGGTACAGACCCAGGTCAATCATACTTCATTCCCCTCCGGACCTGGTCACCATGCTCAGATGTGAATATCTTTTCCTCCTCCTCCACCATTTTTCAGTTTCCTTCTGTGTGTTGTCTTCCCCCATTAGGAATATAAGCTTCTTGAATACTGGGACTGGCTCACTGCCTGTCTGCCAACATGAATACTATAATACAAGAAGACCAAATGCCCCAAAAAGAATGTTTCTTCTTGTCTTTGGATTGATGACACACTCAACTCCACCAGCTGCTTTATTTGATTTTCCAAGAACAGCCTGAAGAACTCTTCCATTTAGCTCTAATTTCATCATAGTTAAATTCAAGTACACAGCAGAGTACATAGCACATAGTAGGTACTGAGTAAATGTTTTGTTAATTGACTGATTGAGATTTAATTTAATAATATTAAGAATGATTCAATTTTATTCCTTTAATAATAGATCTACTTTCCAGTTATTAGGAAAGATGATATAAAGTATGAACCTCTACATAAGTTAATGCTTATAAACTATCTGAAAACTGTGATTCTCAGAACTTTCTGTAAAGTCAACAAGCTTTTATTAAGCTCTCAAGGAATTTTAAATCTATTTGAGAAAACAATCTGTAAAGAACTAAGTGTAAACAAGATATATACAGGATAATTTGGAGATAATCTTTGAGGGAAGGTTCTGTCATTGAGGGGGAATGCAAAGGCTCTTTAAAAATTTTTTTGCACTTAATAATATTTTATTTTTTCCAATTACATGTAAAGACAGCTTCCAGCATTCAGCTTCTCCCTCTCTCCCTCCTGCCCAAGACAGCAAGCAGTCTGATACTGGTTACACATGTACAATCATATTGAGCACAGTTCCCACACTAGTCATGCCATGAAAGAAGAATCAGAACAAAAGGGGAAAACCACATGGGAAAAAAAACAAAACAAAAAAGAAGTGGAAAGAGTATGAGTTGATCTGCATTCATACTCCATAGTTCCCCCTCTGGATGTGGACAGCATCCTGTACCGAGTCCTTTGGGATTATCCTGGATCACTGTATTGCTGAGAAGAGGATAAGTCTTTCATTGTAGATCATCACAGAATAGTACTGTTAGTGGGTACAATGTTTTCCTGGTTCTTCTCACCTCATTCAGCATCAGTTCATATAAGTCTTTCCAGGTTTTTCTGAGATCTACCTGCTCATCATTTCTTAAAGAACAACAGTATTCCATTATTTTCATATACTACAATTTATGCAGCTAATTCCAACTGATGGACATCCCCTCAATGTCCAATTCTTTGAAAGGCTTCTTTTTAAAAGCAAGACTTTAGCTAGGAGTTGATACAAGCAAAGGAAATAGAAGGTGGAGATGAAGAGAGAAAGAGTTCCAGGAATTGAAGACAGTCATTGAAAACACTCATACTCAGGAGAATGAGGGTCCTGTGCAAATAATATTGAGGACACCAGTTTCAAAGATTATGTGAAGGGGAATAAAGTATAAGAAGACTAAAAAGATAGGTGGGTAACAGTTTATGAAGGGCTTTAAAAGCCATACTCAGGATTTTATATTTGATTCTGAAGATAATGGGGAAAGACAGGAGTTCAGTGAATGTGAAGATGGGAGGGTGACAAGATCAGATGTATACTTTAGGAAAATAATTTTGACATCTAAGTAGAAAAGAGACTAGAGTAGAGAGAGCTTTGAGTCAGGGAAACCAACAATCTACTGCAATTAGTCAAGGAGTGAGAAAATGAGGGATTATACCTGGGGCAATCAAAAAAGAAAGGTGTAAATGACAGGACCAGGCAACAGATCTGATATGAGGGTGAAAGAGGGAAAAAGGAGTCAAAGAAAACACCTAGCTTTGAAGCCTGGGTGGTAATAAGTGGGAAAGTGAGGAAGAAAAGAGCATTTAGCAAAAAAAAAAAAAAGATAAGTTCAGTTTTAGGTAGTTTGAGTTTAAGATTTCTACAAGACATATGTTTTGAGATGTCCAAAAGGCAGTTGGAGATACAAGCCTGCGTTGAGGTCAAGAGAAAAGTTATAGCTGAGTAAACAGATCTGAAAATCACCTGCAAAAAAGATGATACCTGAATCCATAGGAGTTGATAGACTCACCAAGCAAAATACTATATTGAAAGAAGATGATGTAGGACAAGGCCTTGTGGAATATTCCCTCTACTGCCACCTTATTAATGTTACTCACTAGAGAAACAAAAGGGCATCATAAAAGACTGAAAATAATTTTGTATTTTTATTTGCATAGGTTTCCATTGCCAAATAATTCATCACCAAATGGTCAATCTACTGGTGATGAACCTTTGCATTTCAACAGGCTAATCTTCAGAAAGCAGGTTAGTTAGTTGTTGTCCTTCATGCTTAAGGATCAAAATGACATCACTATGTTGGGGTCAAAGTACAGTGTGTCTCACCATGGTTGATCAGACTAATATAACTGGGGAAGGCTATACCATGAGTCAGGCACAAACAGTCCTGAACATTTGGGATGAAGATGGCTCTTAATTTGCACATCTCACATTTCTTCTGAACTACTGCAATTCTGCTTTGCTCACAAAGCTTAGTGCCTTCTTTGATGTGGGCACATCACATCAGATAGTCCTGTGCCAGTGACTCCCAATCAATTCCAAAGTTCTTCAGAGAGACCTTGAGAGTGTCCTTGTATCACCACTTCTGACCTCCATGTCACTGCTTGCCTTGTATGAGCTCTCTGTAAAATGGTCTTTTAGGCAAACATACATTTGACATTTTAGCCAGCCCATCAGAGCTGCCTTCTCTGCAGTAGAGTTTGAATGCTTGGCAATTCAGTTTGAGAAAGGATCTCAGGGTTCTGTACCTTATCATGCCAGGTAATCTTCAGAATGTTCCTAAGACAATTCAAATGGAAGCGATTCAGTTTCCTGACATGGTGCTGGTATACTGTCCAGGTTTCACAGTGATACAACAGTGAGGTCATCACAATGTCTCTGTAGACGTTCAGTTTGGTAGGCAGTCTACTACCTCTTCTCCCTCACATTGTGTTTTAGAGCCTCCTAAACAGTGAACTAGTTCTGGCAACACATGTGTGAACTTCTCATCATCTATGTGGACTTTCCTGGAAAGTATACTGCCAATGTAAAGGAATTTATCTACATCATTAAAAAATCTTCATTTGCTATATAACCAATGGTTCTACATAGGAATGGTATGGTGCTGGCTGGTGAGGAACCCATGTATTCTTTTTTTTTTTTTATTAAGCAATTGGGGTTAAGTAACTTGCTCAAGGTTATATGGCCAGTTATTTCTAGGTGTGGTGCTGAGTATCTGAGCCCTGATTTGAACCAGGTCATCCTGACACTGGAGCCGGTGCTCTTACTCACTAAGCCACCTGGCTGCCCCTAAACAATTGGGGTTAAGTAACTTGCTCAAGGTTACACAGCCAGGTGTTTCTGGGTGGGTGCTAAGTGTCTGAGCCCGGGATTCGATCTCCAAGTCATCCCAACATTGGAGCCGGTGCTCTTACTCGCTGTGCTACCTGGCCACCCCGAACCCATGTATTCTTGGTATTAAATGTCAGGAGGCCAAAATTAGAGAAAATAGGAGAGAATCGACTCATACTTTACTGCATTTCAGTCTGAGAGGCTGCACTGAGCTCACAATCATCAAAGAACAAAAAGTAGTGCACCAACTCTCTCTCCACTCTAGTCTTGGCTTGTAGCCTTTTCAAGTTAAATAATCTGCCATCAGTGTGGTAGTTGACTTTGATACCATTTTCATCCTTGTTGAAGTCATCTGACAACATTGTTCAAAATATCATACTAATAAGCATGGGAATAAGCCCACAGGAAAGTATGAGAGCAATGTCTGCTATCCATAACCTATGCAAGCATGCTATCAGGGAAATAATGTACAACACTGATAAACTTCTCCAGGCAACCAAATTCTGCCATAATTTCCAGCAAACTTTCATGACTGACAGTATCAAAGGCCTTGATCAGATCAAAAAACGTTGCATACAGACCTCTGTTCTGCTCCTGGCATTTCTCCTGCAGTTGTCAGATAGAAAACATCACACTGATCATTCCTCAGCCCTTTCTGAAAGCCGTACTGGCTCTTGGATAGATGACCATCTTCCAGGTGAAGGATAAGACTATTCAGGTGAACTCTGGGAAGAATTTTGCCAGCAATGACTAAGAGAGAGACTATCTATGACTATCACAGGGAGAACCTCTTTTCATTCCCTTTACAGAGATGGACAACGAAGGCACCCTTGAACTCCTATGCTCTAGGATTTGAGGGATAATCTCCTTTTGCCATATAACCAAGGATATTTTAGTCAGTATTTATCTGCGCAATGGACCCCCTGCCTTGTAAATCTCCACTGGAAGAGAATCAGCACCACATGCTTTGCCACATGAAATAAGTCTAACAGCATTCAAAACCTCTTCTTTAGCTGGAAGTTTGCTAGGGAGGGATTCACTTCAATCTGAGGTATACAGTCAATGGCTCTAGCTTTGGTTGATGACAGTCACTATGATGACAGAGAACACTATGGAAGTGTTCAGCCCATCTCTCCAGGATCATGTCCTTATCGCTAATCGATGTGGCTCCATCAGCAGTTCTGATGCACCATAGGTCTCTGGCCCACAAAAAGCCTTCCAGGCATCATAAAAGCACTTTGGATTTTTATTATCAGTATAAACCTAAATTTCATTTGCATTCTTACTGAGCCAAGAATCTTGCATCCAAGCTTTGCTTGAACTTAACTTCTGATGGAGTCAAACACTACCTTCTTAGAGACAGACTATCCTGCTGGTAAAACCTGTGGAGTTCTTGTTTTCTGTTTAGCATCTTCTGAATTTCCCCATCATTTTCACCAAACCAATCTTCATATTTGTAAGTGTTTAGGCCCAGATGAGTAAATGTAGTGACCAAAATCTCTAAGAAAAAAAAAAAAAGCACCAAATCTCTGAAAGCTGCCGAATCTTTCCTGCTCCACTGTTGCCAACCATGTGTTGACTCAGCTTTCCCTCCAAGTTAGCAACAAACTGTTCAGCTTGGAGAAACACTCTGATCTATTGACATTAAGTCTTCTGGTTGTCTTACCTTGGGGCCACTGCTTTAGTTGAATGAAAATGCTTAGCCTGGAGAGGATAAAATTATGAGTGGTCCAACACTGCACTGCACATCACTTTAGTCATTCTCACATACCATCTGTGTCTGTCTCTTCTTCTCCTTACAATTACATAGTCTATTAAATACCAATGTTTGCTGGGAGGGTACATCCATGAAATTTTATTGTTTTTAGGTAAATGGAAAAACAGTGTCAGTGATGAGAAGGTCATGAGATGCACAAGTTTTCAGTAGAGTAAGGTATCACTGCTGCTACAGTTTCCGACTCCATTCCTCCCAAGGATCCCTGCCATGTCTGATAGTCTGTAGTTAAATTATAAGTTTATATTCTCTTTCAGCACATTGATGATGAGGGGTCTCCAGTCTTCATAATAATTTATTTTGATCTCCTCAGGGTTCATTATGGTGAGAGCACAGCCACTGATGAATGCATTGTTATGAGCCTGTCATTCATTCCTTTTGAGAGGCATACAAGACTGTTGCCTAGATTAGTTTTGATTGTGAAATCTATGCCAGCTTCATGGCACTCCTCATAATTGTGGTCACTTCAGAAAAATGTGCATCCACTTCTGACTTCAATAAACTAGACTTCATTTGCCAGTCTTGTTTCACTCAGTGATGCTATTTGGATGCAATACCTGCTGAGTTCTCTCACAAGAGTTGTTCATCTTTCAGGTTTATTAGATTAAGTGTTGTCCATAAGTGTGCATACACTGCATGTACCAGTGGTGAGTAGGTATCATCTTTACAAAAGTTTTAGTACATTTTTTTTTTGTTTCAAATAAAGGGCAGGATCCCAACCTGCTGTGCTAAGTAAGTCAGGGTTAAGTGAAGTAGACAATTTTTAGGGCATCATTTCTGGTCCCTTCCTCACTCCAGGAGTTGAGCAGTATGGTCCTTAAAAAAGGCTGCTCAGACACTCAGGGGGACACTGAATCCCACTGCTGCTTCAGTCCAGTGAGAAACTGAGCCTGGGGCCTGGGCTGCTGGTGAGGAGAACTGAGACAACAGTTTCTACTTCATCTGCAGTTGCTGCTTCATCACTTGACTTGTTGCCACAGGACTCTGAGATAGGTTTAAAAAAAAAAAAAGGCAAAATAATATGGGTGGGCATTCTCCAGATCCTCCTCACATGTTCGTTGTTCCTCTGAGCTTGTCTGCAGAGGCTTGCTGTTGCTGTCAGAATGTCTGCTGGAAATGCCAAGATTGGGTACCCAGCCCCTAATTTTATCAAAGCTACCGCTGTTATGTCTGATCGGCAGTTCAAAGCCTTTCTGATTACAAAGGGAAATACGTTGTGTGCTCCTCTACCTCTTGGACTTCACCTTTGTGTGCCCTATGGAGATTATTGCTTTCAGTGATTGAGCTGAAAAATTTAAGAAAATCAACTACCAAGTGATTGGTACCTCAGTGGATTCGTACTTCTGTCACCTTGCTTGGGTCAATATGGTCAAGAAGAATGGTGGACTGGGAGCTGTGAATATCTCATTGTTGTCTGACCCCAAATGCACCATTGCTCAAGATTATGAAGTCTTAAAGGCAGATGAGGGAATTTCATTCAGGGGTCTCTTCATCATTGATGAGAAGGGGATCCTTCGCCAGATCACCACCAAGGACCTTCCTGTGGGCCATTCTGTAGATGAAACTCTTTGGCTTGTCCAGGCCTTCCAGTTCACAGACAAGCATGGCGAAGTATGCCCTGTTGGCTGGAAACTGAGGAGTGACACCATCAAGCCTGACTTTCAGGGGAGTAAGGAATACTTCTCCAAGCAGCAGTGAACTGCTCTCTGCAGCCATGGATGGTTCTCCTCACCCCCCATGGGGCCTGCGTACTCTACTGTCTGCAGGACAAATGTACTTGATCTTCCCCAACCTTTGAAGTGGAAGGCCTTTGTAGCAGGAGCCCAGGCAGCGTGGGATAGCTGGGCATGCCCTATGCTCATGGGGCCTAATTCATCCAGATCATTCCTCCCTCCTGAGGGCAGCAGCCAGCCAGCTGAGCCTACCAGTTCTCTCTCACTCTTAATGACCAAGTGCTGTGTTAACAATGTTTGTACCACAGTCAACTCTTTGGGCTTAAGCTCATCGCATGTTTTGTAGCTCTATTAAACTTATTCTAAGGGGAAAAAAATAATATGGGTGATGTCTTGACTCATGTAGAAATTGGATTTAAGTTAGGCAGAATTGCACAAAGTCATCAGCCTCACTCTTCCAGAGTCACTGGAGTCTAGCAGCAAGACAAAAGTTGAGACAACAGGTGATGGCTCAGGATACTGTGGATTACCTTGGTGTCTTTGATGTCTAACCAAGCTCTACACACTCCATTGCCCCTGCTTCTACCATTTTCATGGCTGTTGCAAGAAATTGTTGTCATCTGCCCATTCCACCAGGGGAAGTTGTCACATGCTTGGGGCAGACACCACTTACTGACAAGTTTGAGGGCTGTTGGTTACCTTCAACCTGGTTTAGTCCATCTGCCAAAACAGTTTACTAGGATGTGGCCACTGTGAATGCCATAGCTTCTTGGAGCCACAGGTGAGAATTAGGTAACCAGGTAGAGAGCAAAGGTGGAAAGCAGCACTGAAAAGAGCTCAGCAGCCTTCACACCAGATGTACTAGTCTTCCCTGAACACTCATACACCTTGTACACTCAGAAAGCAGGTAGAATTGTTATTGAGACTGTCTCAAGGTCATTGCTATTTCTGTCTCTCTCTGTAGTTTCCGTAATGAAATTCACTAAATCATTTTGATGTACAACTAACGTACAGTTTAATTTACCAAATTTTTGCATTCATAAATCCTTTTGTCTCAAAACTAATACTTATTTAGTAAGAAAAACTGAATTTTCACACAGTACTTTTCTTCTTACTGTCATACAGAAAAGTTTATGTACACTTGAGAGATAAGACATGAAGAATTACTTTACAGAATGAAACTGGTATTAATCATGTCCTCTACCACATTTTTACCTAAAAACAAATAGGTGAAAATATAGCTTTTTATTAAATCAGGACAGACAGACTAATCTGCAAGTAACCTTTCAGGAACTAGTTTCTTAAAGATAGCAGTGGTGAACATTACTGCATTCTTACCTAAAATAAGGCAATTGATTACTTCTATTGCATAACATTAAAATATTCTAAGGGTTAAATTAGGAATTAAGAATTTCACTGAGGAGACAGCAATATGCATGTATATAAACAATTCAGAACAATATTTTTCTCAATTAGACAAATAAACAAATATTTTTCTCAATTAAAATGTGGGTTTTTTTCAAATCAATTACTTATTATTTCTTGAACAATTCAATGCTTGTATAGGACCAAACTTTTGTAAGGTATACATAAAATACAGGTAGATCATAATAAGATATTAAAATTTTAGCACCAACCCTAGAGTCAAGAGGACCTGAGTTCAAATCTGACCTCAGACACAACACAAAAACTATCTGTGTGACCTCGGGCAAGTCACTTAACCGCAACTGCCCTCCAGAAAGCAAAAAAAAAAAAAAGATATTAAAATTTTTATGGTACATAAGACCCGCACTCCTCCCCCCAAAAAACCAGAAAGAAGTAAATGAATTTGGTTTTCATCTGGTTGTTAATCAAAAAGTGATTAAAAGTATATTTTTTTATAAAAAGGTTTTCTCTCAAACTTATAAGTGGTCAATTTTTTTTTTTAAAGTTTGTAATAAACTACATAATGGCTAAAAAAAAAAAAAGAATTTCACTGAACTTGTCATAGGGTAGGTACAGAGGTTTCTGCTACCAAGGTACTGCACTTCTGTATCAAATATTACCAAGAAGGCTATATTACCATTAGCTACTAAGGTCAATGACTAAACTAAAGTAAAATGCTTTCTTAGTACAGAGTATCAGATAAAGACCCCAAGAAACAATCGAACTATACTTGAGTGAGACTGAAGGAGAATTTTAGATGAAAAAATAGCATACCAATAAGAATCTACCAGGTAACAATGATTATATTCTTATATACATTTAATAACATAGCACAAAACACCATTTTAATGTGTGACCCTGGGAAACATACTGGATCTTTCTGGATTTCATTTTTCTTAGAAAATGGGCAGGTTGGTCTAGACAACCTCTAAGATGCTTACTATATCAATATTCAGTAATCCTATGGATTATTTTTAAACAAAATTTCATTCTATAACAACTATACATGGAGTCAAAACCAAACATGTATAACAAGTTTTAAAAATATATGTGCAAACAAACAATCCAAGTTTTTGAGACAAGAACTCACTATTTGACAAAAATTGCTGGGAAAACTAGAAAGTAGTTTGGCAAAAATTAGGTAGAGACCAACATCTAACACTATATAGCAAGATAAGGTCAAAAGAAGAATATGATTTAGACGTAAAAAAATGATATCATAAGCAAATTTGGGATATTTTACCTCGCAGATCTATGTATCTGGTAGGTAGTTGTCCTTCAATCACAAAGAGTACCAAAATGCTCAAATCAAGTTACAGTGTGTCCGACTGTGACTGATCAGACCAATATGAGCTCACAATGTCCTACCACAGGTTGAACACAAATAGTTCATGTGAACATTTGCACATCTCATATTTCTTTTGAGCTGTTTAAATTCTACTTTGCTCACAGAGCACAGCGCCTTTTCTGATACGGGCATGCCATGCTGAGTCAGTGTCTCCCATGTCGTCACACAATCAATTCCAAAGTTCTTAAGAGAGACCTTGAGAGTGTCCTTGTATCACTTCTTCTGACCACCATGTAAGCACTAGCCCTGTGTGAGTTCTCCACAAAACAGTCTTTTTGGCAAGCATATGGTTTGCATTTGAACAACATGACCAGCCCATCAGAGTTGTGCTCTCTGCAGTAGAGTTTGAATGCCTGGCAGTTTAGTTTTATTTTATTTTATTTTTAAGCAATCGGGGTTAAGTAACTTGCTCAAGGTTACACGGCCAGTTATTTCTGGGTGTGGTGCTGAGTGTCTGAGCCCGGGATTCGATCTCCAGGTCGTCCCAACACTGGAGCCGGTGCTCTTACTCGCTGAGCCACCTGGCTGCCCGTGGCAGTTTAGTTTAAGGAAGGACCTCAGTGTCTGGTATCTTAAGCTGCCAGGTGATCTTCAGGATCTTCCTAAGACAATTCAAATGGAAGCTAGATCAGTTTCCTGGCATGGCACTTGGTATACTGTCCAGGTTTCACAGACATACAATATTGAAGTCAGCACAGTGGCTCTGTAGACCTTCAGTTTGGTAGTCAGTCTAATATTATGCTTTCTCTCCCCCACTTTCCTTCAGAGCCTCCCAAACACTAAGCTAGCTCTGGCAATGCATGGGTCAACCACATTATCAACGTGTATATCTCAGAAAGCACACTACCAAGGAAAGTGAACTTATCTGCAGCATTTAAAAATTCTCTATTTACTTGAAATGATGGTTCCACGTAAGGATGATGTGGTGGTGGCTGATGGAGCACCTTTGTTTTCTTGGTGTTAATTGTTAGGTTAAAATTAGCACAAGCAGCAGAGACCTGATCCATACTTTGTTGCATCTCACCTTCAGAGGTTACAATGAGTGCACAATCATCTGTAAACAGAAAATCATGCACCAATATTCCTTCTACTTTGGTCCTGGCTTGTACACTTTTTAAATTGAAGAATTTACCATCAGTGCAGTAGCTGACCTTGATGCCATGTTTGTCTTCATTAAAGGTGTTTTTACAAGATGGCTGAAAACACCATGCTAAAAAGCATGGGAGCAAGCATACAGCTTTATTTCACTCCATTGGTTACTGGGAAAGCACAAGAGCACTGTCCATTATCCAGAACCTGGGAAAGCGTGATCTCATGAAACTGATGTACAACAGATAAAATTTCTCCAGGGAATCAAATTCTGAAATAATTTTCCATAAGCCCTCATGACTGACAGTATCAGAGCCCTTGGTCAGGTCTACATATGTTATGTACAGACCTCTGTTCTGCTCCTGGCATTTCTCTTGGAGTTGTCAGGCAGCAAACACCACGTCTACCATTTCCCAACCCACACTGGCTCTCAGGTAAATAACCATCTTTCAGGACCAGCCTATTAAAGAGGACTCTAGCAAGCCAGCAATGACTAAGAGAGAAACCCCCACTGTGATTGTCCCAGGACAATCTATTTCCTTTACCTTTATAGAGAGGAACAAAGGAGGAATTCTTGAACTCCTAGAGAATAATCTCCTCCTGCATATAACCTGGAAAGTTTCAGTTAGTTTTTGTACGAGCAATGGACCCCCTACCTTGTAAATCTCAGCTGGAATAGAATCAGCATCAGGTGTTTTGCCACATGAAAGGAGCCTAATGACATGTAAAACCTCTTCAATTGGAACTTCAGCTAGGGAGGGACTTCAACTTGAGGTAAACAGTCAATGGCTTCAGCATTGATTGATGATGGTTTGTTGAGCACACTATGGAAATAAGTGTTCAGGCCATGTCTTTAGGATCATGTCCTTATCACTAATCAATGTGGCTCCATCAGCACTGAATAGTTCAGGTAAACCATAGGTCTTTGGCTCATAAATAGTTTTCAGGACATCATAGAAGCACTTTGGATTGTTACTATCATCATACAACTGAGTTTCACCTGCCTTCTTACTTTGCCAAGAATCCTGCATCTCTCTAAGCTTTGGTTCCACGTTATTTTTGATGAAGTTAATTGCTGCCTTTTTAGAGATGGATGAACTGTCCTGCTGCTAAATCCTAAAGAGTTCTTGTTTTTCACTGAACAACTTCTGAATTTTCCCATCACTTTCATCAAACTAGTCTTGATGTTTGCGAGTGTTCTGACCCTGATGAGCAAATGCAGTGCTGTACACCAAATCTCTGAATGCTGCCCACTCCTTTTCTGCTCCATTGTTGCCAACTGTGTGTTGGCTCAACTTTCCCTCCAAGTTAGCAACAAACTGTTTCTGCTCAGACAAGATCTGATGACATTAATTCTTCTGGTAGTCATTTTGCCTTGGGGGCACAACTTTTGCTGAATGTGAATATTTAGCTTGGAGAGGATAAGTCTATGATCAGTCCAGTCCTTTGTGCCAGACACTGCCTTCCTCACTCTCACATCCTATTTATCTCATCTCCTTACAATCACACAGTCTACTAAATGCCAATGTTTGCTGTGAGGGTGCATCCACGCAGTTTCATTGCATTTAGGGAAATGGAAGACAGTGTTGGTGATGAGAAGATCATGAGATGTACAAATCTTCAGTAGTAAGTGATCACTGCTGTTGCTGTTTCCAATTCCATTCCTCCCTAGGACTCCCTAGAAAATCTGGCAGTCTGAGCCTCTCTAGCATTAAAATCACCCAGAATTAAGCTTGTCCATATTGATGATAAGGGTCTCCAGGTCTTCATAAAATGTTTCTTTGACCCCATCGTGGCTTGTCATGGTGGGAACACAGGCACTGATGATGGTGGCATAATGTTTTCCTGCAAGTGGCAATTGCATTGTCATGAGACTGTGTCTTTCAGGTCCGTTGGATTTTGTGTTGTCTACAAGTGTGTGCACACATCATGTACTGATGCTAAGTGGAACTGTCTTTGAAGACATTTTTTATTCATTTTTGTTGTTGTTTTGACTGCTGGGTGGAATTCCCACCTGCCACAGTAATCAGGCCAAGGTTGGTATAAATGGACAATTTTTAGGAAACCTTTCTTAGCTCCTTCCTCACACCAGGAAGTGAGCAGTGTGATCCCTAAAAGGCTGCTCAGACAACCAACAGAGGTACTGAATTCCATTGCTGCTTTCAGTGAATAGATAACTCTATGGCCTAGGCCACCTTTGTGCAGGGTTGTGACTACAGCTCTCAGTGTATCCACACCTGCTGCTTCATCACTTACCTGTTGCCACAGGTCTTTGAGATAGGTAAAACTGGTAAAATGGTATGGTAATATGGATTCATGCATAAATTGGATTTAAGTGAGGCAGAGATGCATAAAATCACTGGCCTCACACTCTCCTTCCAGAGTCATCACAGTTCAGTGACAGGACAGAGTTAAGATGACTAGTGATGGCTCAAGATGCAGTGGATGACCTTGGCCTCTTTGATGTTTAACCAAGCTCTAAGTGCTCCAGAGTACCTGCTTTAGCTGCCTTCATGGCTATTGGGAAAAATTGTTCTCATCTACCCATTTCACCAGGGGAAGTCTTAACATGCTTGGGGTAGACACCCCTCTAACGTACCGATGGGTCTGAGACCCCTCAGTTACCCTCAAACTGGTTTAATCTGTCTGCTGAAACAGTTTACCATGGTGTGGCCATTGCTCAGGCTGCAGTTTCTTGAGGCTACAGGTGGAAAAAATGGATAAAGGAATAACTTATGACCAAACAAAAGACAGAGAGCAATATGTGATGTAAAATGGACATTTTTGATTGCATTATAAAGTTTTTGCATAAAAAAACCCCCAATGCAACCAAGATTAGGAGAAAAGAAGGCAACTAGGGAAAATTCTTTTTGTAACAAGTTTCTGTGATAAAGGACTCATTTCTCAAGTACATACAGACCTGAGCCAAATTTTAGAAATACAAGTCATTCCCCAATTGATAAATGGTCAAAGAAAATGAACAGGGAGTTTTCAGAAGAAATCAAAGCTAACTATAGTTATGTGAAAAGATGTTTTAAATCACTACTGATTAGAGAAATACCAATTAAAACAACTCTGAGGTGCCACCCTTACACCTATCAGATTGGCTAATATGAGAGAAAAGGAAAATGACAAATGTTGGAGGAGATGTGGAAAAATTGGAACATTAATGCAATACTGGTGGAATTTTGAATGGATCCAACCATTCTAGAGAGGAATTTGGAAATACCATTACAATGTTTGTATCCCAAAGAGATTAAAAAAAAAAAAAAGGATAAGGACCTATATGTATAAAAATACTTATAGTAGCTTTTTTTTGTAGTAGTGAAAAACTGGAAACTGAGGAAATGCCCATCAATTGAGGAACGGCTGAACAACTGGTACTCTATGATTGTGATGGAATACTATTGTGCTGTAAAAAATGACAAGCAAGATGCTTTCAGAAAAACTTGTGAAGACTTATATGAACTGATACAAAGTGAAGTGAGTAGAACTAGGAGAACATTGTACACTGCAGTATTTTATGATAATCAACTGTGAATGACAGCGATTCTCAGGAATACAATGATCCAAGACAATTTTTTTTTGTTTTGTTAAAGCAATTAGGGTTAAGAAACTTGTCCAAGGTTACACGGCCAGTTCTTTTTTGTGTGGGTGTTAAGTATCTAAGGCCAGAACCGATCCGGGGTCCTCCCATCTCCGAGGCCAGCACTCCTACTGCACCACCTAGCCGCCCCAATCCAAGACAATTTTAAAGAGTTTCTGATGAAACATGCTATCCACCTCCAGGGAAAGAACTAATGGAGTCTGAATGCAGAACAAAGCATTAAGAATTAAAATATGATGTTAAAAATCACAAGCAAATGGGGGCAGCTAGGTGGCACAGTGAATAGAGCACCAGCCCTAGAGTCAGGAGGACCTAAGTAAATATCCGGCCTCAGACACTTGACATACTTACTAGCTGTGGGACTTCAGGCAAGTCACTTAAACCCAATTGCCCTCCAAAAAGAAAAAGCAAAAAAAATTACAAGCAAATGATAAAATTCTGTAGAAACTGAACATTCATAAACTATTTAAAACCTGGAATCACGAAGTGATTTTTCAGAAACTATACAGATGAATCCTAGGTTGTGATCAGTAGAAGGGATTTATGGGTAAGTTTGTATCATTCCAGCAATTCCCTATTCCACTTAATTCTGTCTGAGTCAAGTGCTACTTGACCACTGATCGTATATTGGGCAAGGTTGATATTGGCATAAGTTCCAGTGATGCTGGCTATCAATGTATAATTTCACTGTTTTCATCTAAGCCCCATTCATCAAAAACATCTCCCTGATTTCGGGGCTTTGATGTTTAATTATGCAGTCACTTAAGTAATTTCGAATGGTGAGTCCATGAGAAGCAATCTGAGTACACATAATAAACATGCCCAATAGTCTTTCACCTCAAGAGAACTGAATTAAATGCCACTGAATCTGGTGCTGCCATATGTCATGGGAAATAAAACATTACAGTGTCAAACTAATGGTGCTAGGTGAACTCTAAAGGTGGTTCTTTCAAGCCACAGCTGAAGTACATGGACAGAGGAATGAGGGATGAAATGCACTCTCTGTCACTGACTATGCTATGCCTGTCCTGATAACTTGCAAAAATGACTGGAGAGTTCCAGGGCTTGAGTTAGAATAAAGCAATCATGCCTTTTGAGGGAAATGAGGAGAAAGTCTCCAACATGACCATGAATATTTGTTTAATACACTCAATGATGGATTGTGGGATGCCAGTAATAGTGACAGACTGCTCTGTTGAATTGGTAGCCAGTCATAAAACATTTATTAAGTGTCTGCTCTATGCCAGGTATTGGGCTAATAAGCACATATTCCTCAGCTACTTGGAACTAAGCCCTGTATTCTCTCTTATTTCTTTATTTTTGCATCCTTTTTTCCCACTAAAGAAAGAATCATGCTGGTTAACAGGGACTACAAGCCTTAAGAATGATGGGGGTAGTGGGAAGTTACATCCATTGGGGGCTGTAGCATTGTTCATAGAACTACAGACGTCCTCTTTCTGTTTGTCAATGAAAAGTTTTAAAGATGGTGGGTCCCGTAACATAGTAATTATGTTCTCAGGACAATTCCTTTATGGGATGGTGATATACTATTCTCTTTATGCATCTTTTTTTCATAGGTTCTTCTTACTTTTTTATAATGCTTCCAACTTCCTTTCCATTTCCAAGTAGCCAGATGGTTACTTTTAATTCACTTTAAAACACACTGATGTCCTTGTTGAGAAATGTTCTGAGAATTGTCTTTGTAAAGTGTTCAAGATCAAGGCAGGTATGAAGGGAATGAAGGGGAAAGGCAGGAGCTGGTGGTAAAGTGAAGGATCAGAGTGAGGATGGAATCATAGGGGTGGATGGGATGACAAGGTATAATCAAGAGTAGGCAGAATAGGAAGGAGGAAGATCAATTCTGATCTGTTGGAAAGCACATGTTTGACCTATAGCTCTTGCGGATCTGGATAATTACAACTTTCTAAATACCTGAGATTTTAATGTAGTATATAAATTTGGGATACATGAAAAAAATCAAATTAAAAAAGAAATTAAGTTTGTAAAGGATGGTACCAAGAATAGAATCTGACTTCTAAGGTTGGATAGATGGGATCTTAAGAGATTATCTACTCCTATTTACTCTTTAAAGGATGAAGAAACTGAAGCCCAAGGAAGTGAAATGAAATGACAAATCACACATTTAGTATTTATGACTGGAAGTGCTCTGGAGAGAAATCTTTTCAGTGCAATACCCTCATTTTACAGATAAAGATACTGAAGTTCAGAATAATAAGGTCCCTTGTCCAAGGTTACACAAATAGTTTTAAAGCTTCAAGTGGAACCCAGACCCTCTGTTGACAAATCCAGGGCTCTTTTCATGATATCACACTATCTCTGAGAAGTGATTAAAACCCAGATCACCAGATTCCAAGCCCAGAGCTTTTTCCTATGTGGAACTCCGCCCAAACCATCAAGTTTTAAAAATTAAAGAAGGAAAAATAAATATTTGACATTTATTAGATTATAAAACTATCTCCTCTCCCCAACATAAATAATGGATACTTCAGGTGAAAAAAAATTAATCAAGTAATTTTAAAAACCTTACATGAAAAAGATTTGGCATTTGGCCCAAAAGAGGCCCTCAATGAGTTAAAAGATCTTCCTTTTCTACTTTATAAAATTCTCAGAATATCATTTCAAGGTCCTATTTAATTAACTGGGGGTTATAATACAACTGACACTGTTAAAATGCTCACAATATAATGTCATCACTTCAACTGATGGATGCCCTGTTTATCTCCCTTCAAAAAAAAGGCCAACAACTACATGAGTGGCTAGGCTTGACCATCTTTTAAACCGGAGAATAAAACCAAATGTCTGAGGTAGGTATATACTGACCTTGTTAAAAGGCCATTACATCCAATGAATAGAATGAGTAAGCTACTATATAAGTTTTTATGATAACACCTACTCTTTAGAACCAAAACTCAAAACTATGATTTTTACTTAAATGTGATATTAATAATCAGAAATTTAGTTAAGTTTAAAATATGTTAAAAGAGAGGTGGGAAAAGAAGTCAGGTAAAATTGAAATTTACTCCTGAGCATGAGAAACAACTAAAGCAACAGTTTGCTTATAACTTTATCGTCATCAGGTAAATCATATGCATGTTTCTTCAGACTTCAGACAAGGCAACCTTCTTTAGCTAAATTTAGATTAAACACATTATTAAATTATATAAATTAAACACATTAGTAATAGTTGTTTTTACCCTTCCTTAAAGAAGCACAGCAAAATGAAAATAAAGGAACTTACAGAAAATTAATGGGTACTTACACCACTGGAAAGGAGCTGAGCATACTTTACATGAGGAGGGGAAGTCAAAATGCTTCTTGAAGTCTGTCAGTGTTATTTACCATTCTGCAGTATAAAAACAGAAAATTCAGAAATAATTAACATTTGCTCAAAAGCATTTCATTTCACTTTTAAAAATTAATTATATAAGGATGATCTCAGTGTAAAACAGTCAACTAGGTTTCAAATAAATTAGTTTTTCACTTTACATGGGAGCATTTGGTAGAAGGACTTTTTAAAAATCACCCTCTAAAGACAAATTGGGTATTTAACTTTCTAAATCACTCAACTGGGAAAAAATGTCTACTTCCTTAGAATTAAAATTACAACATGCATAATACTTTTAATTATAAGGGTAAGAGGGATATTATTTAAACCTGGAATATAACATATATTACAGTACTGTTTACATATGTTTGCTCAAAACTTTTGAAGATGATGAAAAATTTACAGAAGGGTAAAGTTTTGAAAGTTTATTCCCATCTTCCAAGTCTATCATCTCCTCTGACTTCCAAGTCCAATCATATACTAGCTTCCAAATCATTCTGACTTCTTTTTCAAAGAAATAAATACTGGGTTCACAGCCTTATTCTTCACTTGCAATTCCTCCTAGTCACCTGGTCTTACAATTTAGGCGTCATCCTCAACTCCCCATGCTTTCTCACCCCTCTGTTTCCAATCTGTTGCCAAGTCTGTTAATTTTACTTCATAACTTCTCTCATATATATCCCTTCTCATCACCCTGCTATAGACCCTCATCATCTCCTGCATGGACTATTGCAATAGGCTGCTGGCTGCTCTCCCTGCCAGAAGTCTCTTCCCCACTCCAGTCCATCCTTTATTCAGATGTCAAAACAATCTTCCTGAAACACAGGTCTATGTAACTCCCCTACTCAATAAACTCCAGTGGCTCCCTATTACCTCCAGAACAAAATATAATCCTGTGTTTAGTGGTCAAAATCCTTTATCTCATCATCCCTACCTTTGCAGTCTTCTCCTTATGTCCCCAAACATCTTAGATTGATCCTCAAACAAAACACTTCATCTCTTGACTCCAGGCATTTTTATTGTCTCCCATGCCTAGAATGCTCTCCCTCCTACTTTCAATTCTAGCTAAAATGCTTTTACAAGAAATGTTTCTTATTCCCCTTTATTCTAGTGCCCTCCCTCTGTTGATTATTTCCAACTTACCCTGAATAGAACTTTTTTGTACACACTTGTTTCAATATTTTCTCCCTCAGTAGATTGTGAGCTCCTTGAGAAAAGGGACTATCGTTTGCTTTTTTCTGTATCCAAGGCTCTTAACACACAGTTGTGTGTGGTTTGTCCTTTGCTCTCAAAGAGGACCATGACATCAGAGAGATTACATGACTTACAACTGAATTTGAGTGAGGGAGGGCTGTGCAAAGTTACCAAGTCTCAAGTTCTCCAAAGCCATCTTGGTCCAGTGGCCAGATATCAATCAGGACGACTGGAGATGGCCCAGGATGCAGTAAGAGACCTTGGTCTTTTTAAGCTAAGGTCTTTTCTAGTTCTCCTCTCCTCTTCTTTCCTCTTACCAAAGAAATGTAAATTTTGATGGCAGAAATCTATCTAGTTAACTTTGGGTTTACTGGCTAGATTTCTTTTTCAAAGACCAAGCCTTAAACCCAATTCACTTTGGATGCAATTAATTAATTAGTTAATTGATTGATTGATTAGCCCTGCCCAAGCACCTCTTAATGGTTATTTTGGGGCTCCCCCAGCTCAGAGTAAAAGTAAATAGTAACTGTTTCTCTTCTGACCAGCAACCCTGAAAGTCTTTCCCTCCCAGTTTTTTTTTTTAATTGAAGGGGCCATCCTTTGACTCACTTGTTAACCCTGAGTAGGCACTTAGTGACTCCCCTCCAATTTCTGCACTCATATTCAGGCACTTCAGAGTATATACATTTATGACTCCTTACACACCCTAGACTTGCCATTCACCAGCTTCTTCAAGTCATCCACTTTTACTCCAGGCCATAAACCCACAGAGATAGTCACTTTGCTCACATCATTGCAAGTGACCCTGAAATTTTTCTCTCCTATTATTTTCATGGCCTTCTAACTCTTCCTCTACACAATTCATAGGTTTTCTATCCCCTCTTCAGGGCTGCCTCTTACCCTCCAAAATAATAGTTCTAAGACCTAGGCCTTGCCACATCTTCCTCCTGCTCAGCAGCCTTTAGTGGCTCTCTACTAGACAAAAGGGACATAAGGGCCTCTACTTTACTACTTCAGGCTTCTTTCATATAACTAGCCATTGCATGCCGGATCATTGCATGATCCAGCTAAGCATGATAACTTCGGGTGACATTATATCTCCCACTTTTATTTATGTGCACAAGCCATTCCCAATGCCTCAACTGTATGCCTCCCTTTCCTCCACCTCTAAGAATCCATAACTGCTTTCAGGACTAAGCTCAGATGTAAACACTACTGGGAAAGTTTCCCTGTTCATTCACTCTCCAAGATAAAATGTTATTTACTTATTTGTATACTTGGCCTATCTCCACAACAGAACATAAATTCCTCTAATACTTACCCCAGTGCTTTATAAATTGTAGGTGTTTAAAAAAAGGTGTGGGAGAGGTGTTGAACAAAATTAATATCCAACACCAATCTTCTTTCCCCCACAAGGACATTAAGCATTATATCTACTTAAGAAATCAGTGAAGTAGAATATGAATTACAAATGTTCCGAGAGTGAACTATGGAAATGAAAAGTAGACTAAAATTCATTGCACCCATTACTATAGATGCTATTAGTTCAGACCCAATCAGTGATACTCCAGAAAGAAGGCTAATATAGAATTTCTTGACGATAAAGTTTTTTGTTTTCCTTTATTAAAATTTTAATAAAATTAACCTTTCTCTCCTCTCCCTTTCCCTGCTTCGCTCTTTGAACAAACATATTAACAAAGTACACCTAATTTTCTCATTGGTCAACTGACTGGGTTTAACTGGATGACCTCTTACTTCTACTACTAACAGACTATGATTCTGATTTTATTAAGACATTACAAACCAAGAAGCATTAAAGCAAGGTATTAATCACAGACTTTTCTCCTAATGTGTTAGTCACCAAATATCTCAGAATGAAATCCTTTCCTTTCTAAAAAGAATTATCATCATCATCTCAATAAGTGAAACTGAATGAATGTTTAATATGAATAAAGGTAGTAAGGCATAATGAAAAGAATGTTGGATATGCTACATGTAATCAATGATAAAAAGAAAGGACCAATATACACCAAAATATTTATAGTGTAGCAGCAATGCAGAACATGGCCCAAGTGAATATGGAACCAATGAGTCAACAAACATCTATAAAGTGTTTACTAGGTGCCAAGCATTGAACAAAGCTGAGAATACAAATATGAACAAAATAAAAACTTTTTCTAGCCTCAAGAAGCTTAAATTCAAATGGAGCATGTCAACACATAACTGGGAGATGAAAAGCTGATGGGGAAATACAGTAGAGATAGTGAAAAAGTACAAGGACTCAGGAGCCTCACCAAAAGAAAATTGAGTATGATTGTACTAGGCATTTCCTCAAAACAGAGGTTCTGAATTTACCAATCAAAAAAAGGGAGGGTCTTAGGGGCTATGGCATATTCATGGGTTAGAAAGCTTCTGGGAATCTAGAACTGTTGCTTCACTTCTCACGGTAAGACTGTTAGTACTTTGGTTTGAAGGATAACACAGCAGTCATAGTGTTACTCTTCAAACAGAACAGAAAATCAATTAGCCCACTATCAGCCAATCACTGGGCCAGTCACTACAGAATCAAGGACAAAAGTATATATAGCAATCCCTATGTATAAGCAATTTATATTCTAATGGGAGAGATAAAACCGTGTTTCCCCGATAATAAGACACTATCTTATTAAATTTTTTGGACAGAAAAACACCAGAGGGCTTATTTTCAGGGGAGGGCTTATTTTAATGAACATTGACAGCAATTTTAATAAACAGGTAAATGTGAACAAAAAAATGTACCTTTATTCAATAATGAATTCAATAAAGAACAGGATGACGCGCTCACTGCTGCAGCTCGGAGCGCGGCGTGCGTTTCACCCAGGGGGGGGAGGGACGGTGCATACAGAGGGTACCGTAATGTAGCGTGTAGTACAGGGGATCACCTTCACTACAGTAGCAATCTCAATAGGGCTTATTTTCAGGGGAGGGCTTATTTTAGAGTAATCTTACACAGTAAGGGGAGGGCTTATTTTCGGGATAGGTCTTATTATCGGGGAAACACGGTAAGTACACATATATAGCATAACATAAAGTAACTAAATATAAATAAATATACACAAAGAAGTTAAATAAAAGTTAGTTTGGAAGGGATGGCACTAGCAGTTGAAAAATATCAGGAATGGTTTCATGTAGAAGACATTAACCTGAATTACATCTTAAAAAAAAAATTACCTCTTAAAAGGTAAAGAGGAACTCTATGATGTACAGATAAGGAAGGAGTACATTCTAGACATGTTGGAAACAGAGAAGACCAGTTTGGCTGTACTTAGGAAGAGTGAAAACATTAAATAAAGTCCAATGAATCTAGAAAAATACAAAAGGGGACAGGTTGTATAGTACTTTAAAAGCTAAAATAGGCAGAGCCAAGATGGAGGAATGGAAGCAGGAACTTTTCTAAGCTCCTCCATGAATTCCGTCACTAAACTTTGAAAAGTGAATCTTAACAGATTTTAGAGTGACAGAACCCACTGGGAGATGGAGCATGGCATATTCCCAGCCCAGGAAAGTGCCCATGTAGGTCTGGGCAAGGGAAGCATGGAGCACGTGGGGCTGTACCAGCACGGACCTGAGAGCAGACTACAGTGGAGTGAGGAGACCCAGCCAGTGGCCTCATCCACCCCAAGGGCGATTCACAGCTGTCTCACCTCAGGAAAGAGGATCAATTGCAGCTGGGTAAGAGAAAGCACAGGGCCTGCAGCAGCCACAGCAGCTTTTCCTGGGGCTATCAACCCACAGAGTGGACTTTTAAAAATCATCTACCTGAACTTCCAGGAGCAAAGATGGCAAAGTAAATCCTACTGCTCAGTTTCCCCCTCCCTGACCCAGAAAACCCAGAGATAAATGTCCCACCCAGAGTAAAATCCTGAAATAGTGGAAACAGCCTCAGGCTTGTGAATCTCTGAGGAAGGGTGTAAAGGAGGCAGTACAGAGTCTGAAATGAAGTGCTGGAGGTATCCCAACAAGCCCCACTTCAGCTGACCAGCAGGAAATCCCAAAGCCCAGGAGAGTGGAGCCAGAAAGCTCTAACAACACAAGCTCAGCTGTGCCTTAGCACCACCAGGGGAATCTGCAAGACACCAGCCCTGCTGGCCACCAGATGCTGAGCCTGCCGAAGGGCACAGAGGCTAAAAAAGTGGCCAGACCACCCTTCCCCCACAGGTTACTCTGTGAGCCTCAGGGTAATTCAGAAGAAACACTGAGAGTCCTGGCCTTAGCCTCAGTCTAGACACACCAAGGTTACAGCACACAAAGTCAACAACCAGGCCCTTAGCTCCCAACCTGAGAAGGAAATAGGCAATCACAAGTAAGAAGAAAGCTGAGAAATCAAAAGAAAGAAAAACAATCTAATCTTACTATAACAAGCAAGAATAACCAAATACAGAGGAAAACATGGACTCTATACTCACACCTGAGAACACAGAAGGAAATATGAACTGGTCTCAAGCTGAAAAAGCATTCTTGGAGGAGCTCAAGAAAGATTTTAAAAGCCAAATTAGAGAGGTAGAAGATAAACTGAAATCTACAGTGACCAAAGGTAAAAGAATGGAATAGAATATATTATGCTTCAGCTAAAGTAAAAAAAAGCAGGGGTAGCAATTCTTATCTCAGATAAAGCAAAAGCAAAAATAGATCTAATTAAAAGAGATAAGGAAGGAAACTATATCCTGCTAAAAAGCACCATGAAGAATGAAGCAATAAGGGTCGGCTAAGTAGTGCAGTGAATAAAGCATCAGCCCTGTAGTTAGGAGGACCTGAGTCCAAAGCCAGCCTCAGACACTTAGCACAAAAAAAAAAGCTAGCCGTGTGACCTTGGGCAAGTCACTTAACACCAACTGCCCTCAAAAAAGAATGAAGCAATATCATTACTTATCATATGTGCACCAAGTGGTATAGCATCCAAATTCCTGGAGAAGAAGTTAAGGGAATCAGAGGAAGAAATAGATAGCAAACTATACTAGTGGGGGAACTCAATCTCCCCCTCTCTGAACTTGATAAATCTAACTTCAAAATAAATAAGAAATAAATTGATGAGGCAAGCAGAATTTTAGAGAGGCTAGATATGATAGATCTCTGGAGAAAACTGAATGGGGATAAAAAGGAATATACCTTCTTCTCAGCAGTACATGGCACATACACAAAAATCAACTATGTACTAGGGCCTAAAAATTTCACAATTCAGTGCAGAAAGGCAGAAATATTAAATGCATCATTCTCAGATCATGATGCAATAAAAATCATATGCAAAAAAGGGCCATGGAAAGACAGACTAAAAACTAATTGGAAACTAAATAATTTAATCCTAAAGAATGAGTGGGTCAAACAAGAAATTATAGAAACAATCAGTAACTTCATTCAAGAGAGTGACAATAATGAGACCACATACCAAAACTCGTGGGATGCAGCAAAGGCAGTGTTTAGGGAAGTTTTATATCCCTGAATGCATACATGAATAAATTAGAGAAAATGGAGGTCAATCAATTGGGCATGCAATTGAAAAAGGTGGAAAAAGAACAAGTTGAAAATCCCCAAATTAGAAATAATGAAAACCAAAGGATTAATAAAATTGAAATTAAGAAAACTACTGAATTAATAAATAAAACTAAGAGCTAGTTTTATGAAAAAAGAAACAATAAAATTGATAGACTTTAAGTCAATATGATAAAAAAAGAAGAAAACCAAATAAAGAGTATCAAAAATGAAAAGGGTGAATCTACCTCCAATGAAGAAGAAATTAAAACAATAATTAGGAAACTATTTTGCCCAATTGTACGTACATAAATTTGATAATCTTCATGAAATGGATGAATATTTACGAAAATATAAGTTTCCCAGATTAAAGAGGAAGTAAATTACTTAAATAACCCCATCTCAGAAAAAGAAATCAAACAAATCATCAGTGAACTCCCTAGGAAAAAATCTGCAGGGCTGGATGGATTTACTAGTGAATTCTATCAAACATTTAAAGAACAACTAATTCTAATACTCTACAAACTATTTGGGAAAACTGGTGAAGAAGGAGTCCTACCAAATGACACAAATATGGTACTGATAGCTAAATCAGGAAAAGACAAAATGGAGAAAGAAAATTATAGACCAAGTTCCCTCATGAATGTAGATGCAAAAATTTTAAATAAAATATTAGCAAAAAGACTACAGCAACTTATCACAAGAATAATGCACTTTGATCAGGTAGGAATTATTTCAGGAATGCCAGGATGGTTCAATATTAGGAAAACCATCAGTGTAATTGATCATATCAACAATAAAACTAGCAGAAACCATATGATTATTTCAACAGATGCAGAAAAGGCTTTTGACAAAATGTAATATCCATTCCTATTAAAAACACTAGAAAGCATAGGAATAAATGGAATCTTCCTTAAAATAATAGGTAGCATCTATTTAAAGTCATCAATAAGTATTATATGTAATGGGGATAAGCTGCAAGCATTTCCAATAAGATCAGGAGTGAAACAAGGATGTCCACTATTACCCCTCTTCTTCAATCTGGTACTAGAAATGTGAGCAGTAGTAATTGGAGAAGAAAAAGAAATTGAAGGAATAAATTAGGCAAAGAAGAGACTAAGCTATCACTCTTTGCAGATGATATGATGATATACTTAGAGAATCCTAGAGAATCGAGTAAAAAAGCACTTGAGACAATAAATAAATTTGGCAAAGTTGCAGGATATTAAAATAAACCCACATAAATCCTCAGCTTTCCTATATATTTCTAATAAAATCCAACAGCAAGAGATAGAAAGAGAAATCCCATTTAAAGTTACTGTAGACATTATAAAATATTTGGGAACCTACCTGCCAAAACAAATCCAGGACATATATGAACACAACAAAAAAACACATTTCACACAAATAAAGTCAGATCTGACTAATTGGAAAAACATTAATTGCTCATGGCTGGGTTGAGCTAATATAATAAAAATGACAATTTTGCTAAATTAATTTACATATTTAGTGCCATACAAATCAATCTGCCAAAAAATTACTTTATAGAAAAATAAATAGAAAAAATAGTAACAAAATTCATTTGGAAGAACAAAAGGTCCAGAATATCAAGGGAATTAATGAAAAGAAATGCTAGAGAAGGTGGCCTAGCCATACCTGATTTTAATCTGCATTATAAAGCAGCAGGGTTCAAAACTACTTGGTACTGGCTGAGGAATAGAGATCAATGGAACAGATTGGGTACATGAGACTCAGCAGTCAACCTCTATAGTAATCTACTGTTTGATAAACCCAAAGACCCCAGTTCTGGGGATAAAGACTCACTATTTGACAAAAACTGCTGGGAAAACAGCAATATAGGATGGCAGATATTGGGCATAGACCATTATGTAACACCGTATACCAAAATCAAGTCTAAATGGGTGTACAATCTAGGTAAAAAGGCTGATACTGTAAGCAATCTGGGAAAGCAAGGAATAGTTTAACTGTCAGATTTATGGAGAAGGGAAGACTTTATGACCAAACAAGAGTTAGAGAGTATTATAAAATTCAAAATGCATAATTTTGATTACATTAAATTGAAAAGTTTCTATACAAACAAAGCCAATGTAACCAAGATTAAGAGGGAAGTGGAAAATTGGGAAAGAATTTTTACAGCTAGTGTCTCTGATAAAGGACTTGTTTCTAAAATATGCAGAGAACTGAGTCAAATCTATAAGAATACAAGTCATTCCCCAATTGAAAAATGATCAAAGGATATGAACAGGTAGTTTTTAGAAGAAGAAATTAAAGATATCTATAAGCATATGAAAAAATGTTCTAAATCACTATTGATCAGAAACATGCAAAACAAAACAACTCTGAGGTACCACATCTCACCAGTCAGATTGGCTAAGATGACAAATAGGAAAATGCTAAATGATGGAGAGAATGTAGAAAAATTGGAACACTTATGCATTGTTGGTGGAGTCATGAACTGATTCAACCATTCTGGAGAGCAATCTGGAACTCTGCCCAAAGGGCTGTAAATAAGTGCATACCCTTTGACCCAGCAATACCACTTCTAGGGTTGTATTCCAAAGAGATCACATAAGTAGGAAGAGGATCCATATGTACAAAAATATTTATGGCAGCTCTCTTTGTGGTGGCAAAGAACTGGAAATCAAGGGGATGCCCATCAGTTGGGGAATGGCTAAACAAGTTATGGTGTATGATATGAATGTAATGGAATACTATTAGTATACCTTAAATACATAATGGAATACTATAAGAAATGAGGAGCAGATAGATGGACTTCATATTTACCTGGAGATGCTTATACAAACTGATGCTGAGTGAGAAGAGCAGAACCAGAAGCAATTTGTACAAAATTACAGACACAACGTATCTGTGATGACCAGCTTTGATAGACTGGACTCTTCTCAGCAATTCAAGGTTGTAAGACAACTACAAAAAAGTCTTGATGGAAAGAGATGTCTACATTCAGAAAAAGAGCTAGAAAGAACAGAGTTTGAATGCAGACTGAAGCAAAATACTTGCTCGCTTTCTTTTTCTTGTTTGGTTTTGTTTCCTCTTTCCCACTGTTCATTCCATCAGTTACAATCCTTCTTTATAACCTGACTAATGTGTAATGTGAAAGTATTTGCAGATCCTATATTTGACTACACGCCGACATGGGGGGGGCGGGGGAAATCTGAAACTCGGATTGTGGAACTGAATCTTGTAAAGTAAAAGTAAACAAACACCTTAATCAAGACAAAAATATTTTTTAAATGAGAACTTAATTAAAAAAAGCTAAATAAGGGAGTTTGTATTTTTTTTTCTAGTAGCAGAAGAAGTCACTGGAGACAAGGACACATGGGCCCAGTGTATACCAAACTCAATGGTTTAGCTCCTCCAAGTATGCTCTCTTGTCATCTGTTTTACAGGGTAAAGGAACATTAGAAGCAAGGTGGATAAGGTGGATAATGTCCAGTGTGAAGATGAATTCCAGCAGACCAGGGAAGTGCATAGCCAAATGGCTAAGATCCCCAGCGGTATAAGAGTAATTAGGTTAAACTATCCCCCAAAGGCCCAATAGGTGCTACTTTTATTACACAATATTTCTACTTAGAATGTTATCTAACAATATTTTTTAAAGTGCAGTTATCATAATGTAATACAGCCAATTATTTGGAAGGATCTAATTTTATCCAATCATGATTTATACTGTTTTGTTTTTAAGAATATAAAATCTACAAGAGGAAAATTTACATCTTATATATGTATACTGTTTAGCGCACACATACTGCTAATATCCCTTCCTGTCTGCATGATCAGCAGAAGCTATGAGGAAAGTATTTAAGTTTACTCGTATATTCTCCATGTGCTTCAACACCTACCATTCAGCTGAATGACCATTTTACCAATGAAAACAGATTCTAAGAGCTAAATGGCTAACCATATAGGACTTATATAAATATAACTTAAATCAGTGGTAAATTAAGAAAGATATATATATCTCCTGATTTGGATCTACTAATTTATTCACTGCATGATACTTAGAATCCTTCCAAACAGACTTTATCTGAACCAGATATCTGAAGCAGATAAAGATTTTTTAAAATTAAGTCTGCCATATGAAATTTGAATGCCAGATGTTGCTGACTCATATCACTAGCAGTTCTAAATTACTATCTGAAAAGAGAAATAACTCTGTTAAGTCAGTGTTAAGGTAATAAATTAGATATAAGACAGGAAATGTTGAAGTCCAAAGCTCTCACATTAATATGTACATATTGCATATGACTATATACATTAAGACAGGCTAAAGTGTCTAATAATGAATAATGCTATGTACAAATTGTTCAGGGTGAAGTTAGAAACCTTTTATATTTGCATTTCCTGACTTCTAGCATTTAAATTTCATTTTTAATGGAAGCTACCATTTTAGTTAACATCCTTGCTACTTCAAGAAACACTAAATTTAAAAGAAAAAAAAAGCAATACTGAAATTCTACTAAATATGCTATCTATCCATCTTTTGAGTAAAAGCATCAGCATTAAAACCACAGCTACATAATCACTAATCTCTCTATGAAGAAGTATCAGGTACTGACTCATGTTGCCTTGAGACACTTAAATTCTTAACAGCTTATATCACCTCAGTTATAAAACAAACTTCCAAAAAGAAATCAGTCTTGAACCCCAGTATAACATTCTAGAGACGCTTAATGATAGTAGCAACAAAAAAATGCATTAAAAAATTTGCAGTTCTTGTGCCAATGACCAGAGATATTCACTGAAAAAAGGAGGAAAGACATTGTTGCAAACAAAATAAGTAAACAATGCAGCCCTGGGCTACATAAAATAGGTTTCAGTTAGGTAGGCAGGATGGGTGCATGAGAATTTTATACAAAGCAGAAAAGAAGATAATGATGTACACATCAAAGGACAGATGGCAGAAGAATGCCTTTAACCTGTAAAACAGGAAACCAGGTAGTCAAACACCACAACTATAGCAGATATTTCAAGTTGTAAATTTACAGACAGAATCAGAGATGACCAGTTAGCAATGGGGCTACAGTTGGTATTTCACCTTGATATTTAGATTTTAGCTAGTTAGCTGGGCTTGGTTTGACTCCAGAGAACATCATGCCCCATCCAGAATAAACTAATAAACTGAAATCTCATTATCATACTGATTGGCTTAGTTTTTGATACTCAACACTTTCCAAATACCCTCTGTAGTCTCCTTCCCCTGATTGGAGGGTTGATGGGTGTACTACTAACCTTCTCCCAAAGCATTCCAAAGGGCTGAGATCTGAACTCTCCAAATAAATGTCCATCTTCCATCAGCATCTCTGCTGGGTTTTAACTCCATTCCACAGAAATTCATACATCCCAAAACTTGGAAACTGGTTAGTTAGAGGATGAAGAATCAAAGATGACTGATGTCATAAAACAGAAAGACTGGGCAGATGGTACTTCCCTCCACAGAAGCATAAATATTAAGAGGAGGGGCTGGTTTACAGGAATATGATTGCTATAGTATTAAGTTTGAAATACCAGTGAGATATCCAAGTGGAGATGTCCAGCACATAGTTGATGACATGAGAGTAGAGTTCAGGAGAGAGATTCAGGGTAGATAGAGAGATTTGATAGTCATCTGCATAAAGATAAAAATTGAACACATGAGCTGATGGCAGTGCAGAAAGAGATGGGGATAGAAGACAGAGCTTTGAGAGACACCTAACACATGGGTGGGAGATAAATGATGATCAGGAAAGGAAAACGAGGAAGAGTAGTTAACAGGCAGACGAAGACGAGTCAACAGAGAGCAGTGTGGCTGATGTCACAGAATAAAAAGCCAAGTATAAGATGAGGAATAACAGCTTCCTAAGGAATCTGGTTTTGTGTGTGTGTGTGTGTGTGTGTGTGTGTGTGTGTGTGTGTTAGAGCACCCTGCTTTTTAGCTTCCTTTTCTGCTTTGTATTCCCTCCTTAAACTGTAAGCTCCCTGAAGGCAGATCTTTCTTTTTCTCATTTATATACCCAATGTTTAGTACAGTGCCTTGCAGTTGTTTTTTCACTCACGTTCACCTCTTTGCAACCCCATTTAGGGTTTTCTTATCAAAGACACTGAAGAGGTTTGCCACTTCCTTCTCCATTTCATTCTACAGATGAGGAAACTGAGGAAAAAAGGGTTCAGTAAGTTGCCTAGGAAGAAAGTAGAACCATAAAAAATGGCATACATGTTAATATCAGCTGTTTTAAAGTAATGTCTGACTCTTCAGGACTTCATTTGTTGTTTTCTTGGCAAAGATATTAGAGTAGTTTGCCATTCCTTTCTCCAGATCATTTTACAGAGGAGGAACTGAAGCAAATGGTTTAAGTTATTTGGCCAGAGTCACAGAGGTAGTAAGTATCTGAGGCCAGATTTGAAATCACAAAGATGAGTCTTCCTGATTCTACACCCAATATTCTATCCACTGCACCAACTAGCTGTCCCTGTGTTTAATAAATTGAACTGAATTCCAGGACCTTTTTATCTGAATCAAACAATAAAAGAACATTTATTAAGCACCTACTATATCCCAGGCACTATGCTAAACTAGTGAGGGTACAAGATGCAAAAAATAGCCCTTGCCCTCAAGAAGCTTACAGTCTAATGGAGAAACTATGCAAATACACACAAGCAAGCTATATACAAAACAAACAGAAAATAATTAACTGAGGGAAGGCATTGAAATTAAGGTGTTATGGAAAAGCTGTCTGTAGAAGGTGGAATTTTAGTTGGCTGAACAAGTTGTAGTATATAATTGCAATGGAATACTATTGAGCTATAACAAATGATGAGCACAACAGTTTCAGAAAAACCTGAGAAGATTTATATGAACTTATGCAAAGTTAAGTGAGCAGAACCAGGAAAATATTGTATACAGTAACAGCAATAATGTAATGATGACCAAATGTGAAAGACTTAGCTATTCTCATTAATTTAATCATCCAAGACAGTTCCAGAGGACTTATGATAAAAAAAGCTATCCATCTCCAGCAAGAGATCTGACGAACTGAGTATAGACTGAAGCATATTTTTTTCACTTTCATTATATTTCTTGCTTTTTTTAAACAACATATCTAATATGGAAATGTTTTACATGACTTCACATGTATAATTGATATATTGTCTTCCCAATGGATAGGGGAGGAGCTGGAAGGAAAGAGAGAATCTGGAACTCAAAAAGCTTTTTAAATGAATGTTAAAAATAAATATTTTTTAAAAGGAAAATATAAGTGAAAAATGGGGATGATGAAGGTAATTATCTTTTGGAGAAGAGATGGAATGGGATCACTTGAATAAGAATTGCCATACTTGTTAAGGAATAAGGTCATTTTATCATATAACAAAGGAGAAGAAAATAGCAGAAGGTATATGAGTAAATGAAGAAGAGAAGAGTGAATTCATGGCAAATGGCCTCATTTTTTTTCCTGTAAAATAGGAAGCAAGGTCTCAGTTGAATGAGTAGGGGGAGTGGGAGCTAAAGGAGGTTTGAGAAGGGATGAACAGGTTTGGAAGAGCCATTATGGATAGTGGGGGAGCAAACTGATAAGTGAGATATAGTAGGATTGCCTAGCAGTGGTGACAGCTTAGTTAGGTACTGTAATATCAACTTGTACTAGACTCACAACAGTTGTGTGATTATCTCCACCTTCATTCAGCAGCACATGTGTAGAAGACTAAAGGCAGGAGTGATGCCAGGCTGAGGCTTGGCTAACTGTAACTGATGATACAGATAGAAGGCTAGGGAATCAAGAAAGGAGGGTATAGAATGGAATTGTTCAACACAGAATCAAGACAGGAATCAAGAAAAGTGGCTAGTGAAGGAGAGATGGCCTGTGAGAGAACTGAGGGGTCAAGGGATTAGAAGTCACAGTGCAGATGAAGAGTAAGGTTATAGAAAGGAAGACAGAGAGAAAGTTGAAAAGTCAACAGATTACAGTCAGGTAAGGGGATTTCAAAATTATTGAACATAGGAGGTGCTTTTGTGGGAATTACAATAAATAAAAACAACTTACTGAGAATTTCTTGGAATCCCTTAGCTCCCTATACAAGTTTCTGTTCAGCTATCACCTTCTCTAATGAGGCCCTTCCTTATGGGGGGTAAAGCCATGAATTCCAAAAGCTCAGTTAAAGGAGGGAGTTTAATTCAGAACATCTCATTTCTCACTAGCTGCACTACTTTGGACTTGTCTGCCTTTTCTATTATATCCCTCATTACGTACTTTCTCCCTCCCCAACTTGCTTTTGTTCAGTTTCTTTTTATGTGGTATCCCCCTATCAGACTCTAAGCTCCTTGATGGCAGGGACTATTTTTCATTTTTGTATTTCTATCCTGAGTTTAACACAGTGCCTAGCACATAGTAGGCACTTAATAAATGTTTAATGACTAGGACTATCTGTGATGTCCACATGGTCTGCTCAAAATACTGTCTATACTTCATCTGAATTCATCTCTGAACTGTCACCTTTGAAAATCAAGGAAGAAAAAATTATCATAGAACTGGAAATGTCCTGATTTCAAAAATGGAAAAGGGATGGATCCTTCAACCTCCAAACTATAGATCTGTCAAGCTGGTGAAATTCTAGAAGGCAGCTGGTGAGCACTTCAGTAAAAAGCAATGAGTACATACAGTGACTTATCTTTAATTTTTCACTATGTGATGATTTCCAGATCAATCAGCACAAGTCTCTTTTATTCATGTATATTTCAACTTATAATATCATTCTTAAAAAGTGGTACCCAGAAGATGGCGGCACCCAGTGATGGTTTCCAGGCATGTGAACGGCGCATTCGGGAGCCGGAGCAAGACTGGGATGCGGCGGAGGCCAAACGGCCCTGCCTCGGAGCGGGAAGCAAAAGCGGGGGCCGGCAGCTCGTGGTGGTGCTGGAAGGGGCCAGCCTGGAGACTGTAAAGGTTGGGAAAACCTATGAGCTGCTCAACTGTGACAAACACAAATCTATACTCCTGAAAAATGGATGGGACCCTGGAGAAGTGAGACCTGACATAGCCCACCAGAGCTTGTTGAAACTGATGGACAGCCCCTTGAACTGTGCTGGCATGCTCCAGGTTTATATCCATACTCAAAAGAATGTTCTGATTGAGGTGAACCCCCAGACTCGGATTCCTTGAACCTTTGACTGCTTCTGTGGCCTCATGGTTCAGCTCCTGCACAAACTCAATGTTTGAGCAGCTGACGGCCCCCAGAAGCTGTTGAAGGTGATCAAGAATCCAGTGTCAGACCACTTTCCTGCAGGCTGTATGAAGATTGGCACCTCCTTTTCTGTCCCTGTTGTCAGTGATGTTAAAAAGCTGGCTCCCAGTAGCAACCCTGTCATCTTTATTGTTGGGGCCTTTGTCCATGGCTCCATCAATGTGGATTACACAGAGAAGATGGTATCCATCAGCAACTATCCCCTTTCTGCTGCCCTTACCTGTGCCAAACTTACCACAGCCTTTGAAGAAGCATGGGGTATCATTTAACAGTAGAAAACCTTGCTCCCTTACAGAAACATCTTACATTTCAAGACATCACATCTTGAACACCATGGAACTGACTTCTGGACAGTCCTGTTTACAGGATCCTACTGTACTGAGGGACATTTAGACTATTGTTTTATATAAATTTTTTTTTTCACACACACAAAAAAAGTGGTACCCAGAACACAATATTCTAATGGCAAAGTACTTTTATTATCTCTACACTGGATTCTATTTTTCTTTTTAATACAGTTTAAGGTTACTTTAAACTATAGTACAATGCCTTTCCATCATGGCATAGGAGTAAACCTAGGTTCTCAAACACTATGATAAAGGAAAGTAAGTGCTACCCCAAATGCTGCCCCAAATGGAAAGGCTGAGTACTGATTTAACAGTCTGTCTTTTGCTCAAGGACCAGCCTAGCAAAGTTTAGAAAGAGACATAACCATTATGTCAAAGGACAATGAATGTTTTAGGCACAGCAATCTCTAAAAACATCATACAGAAAGGGTGTCACATATGTTGATGGAAGGATTATAGACAATGACAAAAATAGATTCCTGAGGAAAGGCTATGGTTTTGTTTTATTTTGGGGTGTGTGTGTGTGTGTGTGTGTGTAGATTTAATCATATCACACAGGTAACTTATATTATCTTGTCATCAATTAAAATACCTAGGTCTTTTTCACATTAGCTGCTATTAAGCCAAGTCACCTTAACCTTGTCCTCCAGGAGCGGATTTTTTTAAACCTCAGCAAAAAAAATATACTTATCCCTATTAAATTTTATCTTTGTACATATAGCCCATTCTTCTAGTTTGTCAAGATCTTTAAAAATTCTGATTCCGTCATCTATCATATTCATTATCCCTCAGTTCTATGCCACCTGTAAATTAGATAAGCAGGCTTTCAATGACAACAATGTCAAAACATGATAGGACCATTTAAAGGTCTATGGCAAACGACTAGATATATCTCCAAGAGTTAAGAATGACTGCAGGAGATAGTGGAGAGATCCTGATGGACAGGTTACAGTTTTCCTATTAAGAAATGGGGGAATATAGAAGGATGGAGAATAACAACTAGGACTTGCTAGTTTATCTCTCTGCAATTCAAATTTTAGTCTTCTAATTTCAAAGGTCTGGAACCTCAGTTCCTTAGTTGTTCATTTATCCAAGGATAACTCTGGAAAAAACTAACTCAGGTTTATTTGCATGAGAATACTTAATTAATAGCTTATAGTGAATTACTGTTCTAGTAGAGGAACTTAATTTAAAGTGGGAAAAATTAAGATCAGAATTGTTGTTGACTACACAGAATTACAAATAGAAGGTGCCTACTAAAAGACTCCTGCTTGAACAGAGCCTTCCCATTCAAAATTCTGGAGGTAGCCTGGCTGAAATTTCTCTGTGACACTCCTTTTCAAGATATCAAAGTAATTTTTTTTATTTAAAAATATATACATTAACATTTACATCAAAATAAGTCATTCTGTTATATAAAGAATCTCTTGACTAGAAACCCTGAACTTTGAATGATCAATAGTTATTTCTTGCTAATACAACTTCATTATCAGTATCTCTATGCCCAAATTTCTCTTCCCTTCAATAATTTCCAGCTTTCTTTTTATTTCCCTAATGCCTTTAGATAATCTATGGTAATAGTTTCCAAAATTTCTCCTTTCAAACTGTCCATAAGGACACCTCTTTTTACTCCATCAATGGCCTCCACTTAAAATAATTTCCTATTTTATTCAAATATAGCTAACATTTTAAAAATTATAATATTAAATATATAATAAATAATGTAAAGAATTGCTGCATTAGTTGTCATAGGATCATATAATCATAGATTCAGAGATGGAAGATACCTTCAAGGTAATCTAGCCCAACTCCCTCATTTTAAAGTTGAGGAAACTGGGCCCTAGAAAGCTATGGCAGAGCAAGATTTGAACTATGGTCTTGTTAATTCCAAATTATAAACTTTCTCCAGTGGACCATGTTGTCTCCCAAAAGCAAAGGGGAAAACATGGGACTTGTCTATCCCCTTAACTTTTTTTTTTAATGAATTAATTAATTTTTAGTTTTCAACATTGATTTCCACAAGATTTTGAGTTCCAAATTTTCTCCGCATTTTCCCCCTTACCACCACCCTGATGGCATGCATTCTGATTACCCCTTCCAGTTTGCATTCCCTTCTGTCACACTGTCCCTCTTATCCCCTTCCCCCTTATTTTCTTGTAGGTCAAGATAGACTCCTTCTCCCCATTGCCTGTGTATCTTATTTCCCAGTTGCACATAAAAACAATTTTTAACATTTGTTTTGAAAACTTTAAGTTACAAATTCTCTCCCTTTTTCTTTCCCCACTCATCCTCATTAAGAAGGCAAGTAATTCAATACAGGTTATACATGTGTAGTGATGCAAAACACTTCATGCTGTGAAAGACTAACTGTATTTCCCTCCATCCTATCCCACCTATTTTCTCCTTTTGACCCTATCCTTTTTCAAAAGTGTTTGCTTCTGACTACACACTCCCCCAATCTCTCCTCCCTTCTAACATTCCCCCCTCCCTTATCTGCTTTCCCCCTTACTTTCCTGTACAGTAAGATTCCCAATTGAGTGTGTATGTTATTCCCTCCTTAAGCCAAATCCGATGAGAGTAAAGCTGACCCCTTCCCTTTCACCTCTCACCTCTTCCCCTCCATTGTGAAATCTTTTTCTTGCCTCTTTTATGTAAGATAACTACCCCATTCTATCTCTCCTTTTCTTCTTCTCCCAATATATTCTTCTCTCACCCCATAATTTTATTTTTTTGGATATTATCTCTTCATATTCAACTCACTCTGTGCTATCTATCTATCTATCTATCTATCTATCTATCTATCTATCTATCTATCTATCTATCTATCTATCTACCCTAATACTGAGAAAGTTCTAATGAGTTACAAATATCATCTTTCCATGTAGAAATGTAAACAGTTCAACTTTAATAAGTCCCTTTATGATTTCGCTTTCCTGTTTACCTTTTCATGCTTCTCTTGAGTCTTGTATTTGAAAGTCAAATTTTCTATTCAGCTCTGGTCTTTTCATCAACAATGCTTGAAGGTCCTCTATTTCACTGAATATCCAATTTTTCCCCTGAAGTATTATATTCAATTTTTCTGGGTAGGTGAATCTTGGTCTTAATCCTAGCTCCTCTGAACTCTGGAATATCATATTCCAATCCCTTCAATTCCCCAATGTAGAAGCTGCTAGGTCTTGTGTTATTCTGAATGTATTGCCACAATATTTGAATTGTTTCTTTCTGGCTGCTTGCAATATTTTCTTCTTGATCTTGGAACTCTGGAATTTGGTTACAATATTACTAGGAGTTTTCCTTTAGGGATCTTTCAAGAGGCAATTGGTGGATTCTTTCAATTTCTATTTTCCCCTCTGGTTCTAGAATATCAGGGCAGTTTTCCTTGATAATTTCTTGAAAGATGATGTCTATGCTCTTTTTCTGATCATGGCTTTCAGGTAGTCCAATAATTTTTAAATTATCTCTCCTGGATCTATTTTCCAGCTCAGTGGTTTTACCAATGAGATATTTCATGTCTTCTATTTTTTCATTCTTTTGGTCCTGTTTTATAATTTCTTGATTTCTCATAAAGTCATTAGCTTCCATTTGCTACATTCTAATTTTGAAGGAATTATTTTCTTCAATGAGCTTTTGGATCTCCTTTTCCATTTGGCCAATTCTACTTTTAAAGGCATTCTTCTCCTCATTGGTTTTTTGGACCTCTTTTGCCATTTGGGTTAGTCTACTTTTTATGGTATTATTTTCTTCAGTATTTTTTTGGGTCTCTTTTAGCTAGATGTTGACTTATTTTTCATGATTTTCCTGTATCACTCATTTCTCTTCCCAATTTTTCCTCTGCTTCTCTTACTTGATTTTCAAAATCCTTTTTGAGCTCTTCCATGGCTTGCAACCAATTCATATTTTTCTTGGGGGCTTTTGATGTAGGAGCTTTGATTATGTCATCTTCTTCTGGTATGTTTTGATCTTTGTCAACAAAGTAAGATTCTATTGTCTGACTCTTTTTACGCTATTTACTCATCTTCCCAAGCAAATATTTGACTTTCTAACTCCTTGTCAAGGCAAGACTCTGTTTCCAGCAGGGGTAGAGGTGGGGATGGTATTCTGTCCCAGGCTTCTGAGGTTTTGTATCAGCCACTGAATCCCCCACCATTTATGGGCCCAGAGCTCCAAAGTAGCTGCTGCTGCCACTGCCCGCCTCAACCACCCTGGGGGTAGGGCCAGACCACAGGTGCTCCTCTTTCACTCAGGTCCCACAGAGATCCCCCACTGACCTTCCATGCTGTTCTATGTGTTTGTGAGATGAGAAGTCTGGAAATCACTACAGCTGCCAGCTATTCAGTCCCCTGAGGACTGCTCCGGCTCTGTATGCACCTGGTGTAACCCATGCCAGACTGTGTGCTCCAATTCCGGTGCAATGTACCCTTCCTATCGGCTTTCCAGGCTGTCTTGGCCTAGTGCTGTCATTTTGTAGGTTCTCCAGCTCTAGAATTTGGTTAGAGTAATTTTTTACATGTATTTAGAAAGGTCTGGGGGAAAGCTCAAGTAAGTCCCTGCTTTTACTCTGCCATCTTGGCTCCATCTCCCTACCCTCTTAATCTTTAAACCTCTGCATCTATGGCATTATATAGACAGTAATTAGGGAAAGGTGTGGAATCATCACTGCTGCCTAGGATGGAGGTCTACAGTAGGGCCTCTGGCCAGCAACACTCTCTACCCTAGGCCCCAGAACCCCTTTTCACCCATGAGGCAATGGAAAACTCATGGCAAAGCTGGCACCAGAGGGGCAACACCTGCTTGAAGCACCCAAAGGAAGCAGTATGGCTTCAATAGATATAGGGTGCAGCTGACATAAAGTATCTAATTAGCATGCAATTCAATGCTGCCATTAAACCTAAACTCCCTCTCTCCAGGGACAAGGCCCTTTCACCATGGTCTCTTCTTTAGAGATTAGAAGAGGTTAGGTTGGGCAGGTAACAGCTCAGAAAACTCTGAACTAGGAAGGAATGTAGATGATAAAGTATCAGAGACCATGAGGATAGAAAAAGGAGAAAATGTCTAATTCCTGGACATGACAGCAAAAACTTCTATGGCAATTATCAAGTTAGGCTTCAGAATTTACTAGTGAATCTTAATTTACTTGTTGACACAGCCTTCTAGTGCCCCATCAAGAAACCAGGAGCAGAAGCAACAAGAGGAAAAACTTGGGAGACTACTTGCTTCCTACCAGAACTAGTCAATTAATAAACATTAAGCAAATATTCCCTTACTTGCTAGCTAGGTGACTGAGGCTGGTCATTTCACCTGTCTTGGTCCAGTTTCCTTGTCTGTAAAATGAATTAACAAGAGTTATCCTATCTCACAAAGCTGTTGAGAGAATCAAATAAGGTGACATATGTAAAGTACTTTGCAAACTTTGAGGCATTAGATCAGTGATGAATATTATTTTTATTTGTTATTATTATTAATGGTAAAATGAGAGTGTTGCCATCATTAAGTTTTCTTCCAGCACTCAAAATATTATCCAATGATAACTCTAAGGTTCTGTGTCTGGAAAGTTTCCAACAGTGTACCAAGGAAGAGAATGAATGGAATAAATACTTTGCAAGGTTGAGGGTTTTAGGCAGTAATAACAATTAGAGATACGGAACTGTACTGTGTGAGAAACCAAGTTTAGAAAAAGACAAAGGGACAGTGAATTTAAAATACTTATTGTGATAGCAAATGAGTTCCTTAATGGAACAAGTATTATATACTAAGAAGAGGAAATCAGGCTAAAGACCAAAACCTAAGAGACTTCTCCTGTCAGCTGTGGAGAGAAGATGCAGGGGAATAGTCAATCAGTCAATAAACATTTAAGTGCTGGGAGAACAAAGAAAGACAAAAGACAGTTGCTACTCTCAAGCAGCTCACAGTCTAATGGGGAGACTACTTGCAAGCAACTGTACAATTTGGTTATATGCAGGATAAAATGGAGAAAATCAACTGAGGGAAGGCACTGGAAGTATTGGCAAGAAACTTAAAGAGAAAAGGATACATATTGAAAGTCAAAATTTAAAAGGATAGTGAGACTGTGGAACAATATAGTGGTAGGAGATGCAGATGTGAAAATTTAGCTGAAGTTTAACTTAGGGCATTATTCAATGAACAGGAAATAAAAAAGAAAAAACATGGAGATGGACGGAAAGAGGTTACTCAAGGCTTTGCTGGGAACCAAGACACTTATTTATGCAGTAGCTGCTTTCCAGAGTGAAATCTTTCAACTGCTCTAAAATATTTCTTTTCTAAGCCACTGAAAGCAATGAGATCATGTTCTTGATTAAATGCCAATATTTTTTTCTTCAACCTAGACCGTTAGAGTTAAATAGAGCAAAAATAAAAAAGAGAAAGGTTGAAGATGGGGTTTAGGGGAAGTGGAAAGAAAAAAGAAACAGGATGAAGGTAAAAGAAAAAGATTATAATATCTTAAGCAAATGCTGGGAAATATGGAAACGACAGAATGGGGTAATTTTTTTAAATTGAGGAGTTACAAATTTAAAAGTCTGGTCATTTGTTCTATTGCAGAAAACAGTGACAACAGTGATTTCATTACATTTTTTGCAAATGGTTTCCTAGTTTAGCATAAAGCAACTCGATTAACTATTCAGGTGGACTATTAAGAAACACACACAAATACACAATACCTCTTCCCTAAAGTTTAATAGATTTCAGCACAGTCAGCCCATAAAAGGAAAATAATTCTTGGGTGAGGCCCTCCATAAAGCTTTAAGTTCATACTCATACACTGTTTTCGGGAGCACAATCTGGTATCTTGTACTCAAAGAATAACTAATATATATAATAGCCAACATTTATATAGTACTTTACAGTTTACAAAATGTGTGTATCTATCTATATATACACAGATATACACACACATATGTATATATATATTATCTTATTTTTCCTCACAACAACCCTAGGAAGTAGGTAATATTATTATCAGCATTTTACAGATGAGGAAACTAAGATAGACTAGGATCAAATAATTTTCCCACAGTCACATAACTAGTAAGTATCTGAGGCCAAATTCAAACTCAGGCCTTCATCCACTGCTCTATCCTCTGTACTACCTAACTGCCAAAAAAATACATAATAAGTGATTTTCTAAGACTCAAATCATAAAGATTCAATAGGAGGGAAAAAACCCCCACAGACTATAAATCCATCATATGAAAAACCAGTTTCCAACAATAAAGCCCAAAGTTTGAAGTAATAATTTTATTGTTTTTTGCCTTTAAAAAAAATTATGGTAAATTTATTTGACTGAAGTATTCATTTTAAATGTTACATTGTATGGTATAAAATAATATCATGGGGGCGGATAGATGGTGCAGTGAATAGAGCACTGGCCCTGGAGTCAGGAGGACCTGAGTTCAAATTTGGCCTCCGACACTTAACACAAAAACTAGCCATATGACCTTGGGCAAGTCACTTAACTCCAAATGCCCTCCAAAAAAAGCAAAATAAAATTTTTTTAAAAATGGCACATAATTAGTATTCAGCAAGGATTATGAATTTAAGCTTATGTTTCTATAATACTTTCTTCCTTTCAAAGAGCTTTATATCCAATATCTCATTTGGATCTTGTAACAACCTTATATGTATGCAGGTAAGGTATTCTTAACCCCTTTTACACATATGCAACGTATTTTCCCAAAGATGCAGCAAGTCAATTTTATAGCCAACAACAGAATCAAAGTTTCTAGAATTCCTAATCCAGAACTTTTTTTTTCTTTTCCTAAAATCACACTAAACTGCCTCTTATGGAGTGCATCAAAATTAGGAATCACTACATTCCCTGGAATCCAATATTGGAAACAACAATACTTATGCTAGAAATTAAGTCTGACCATTAAAAAAAAAAAGTTTATCTTTAATCTCCACATCTAAGTGGGGGAATTTAGCTACTTATGAGAGCTGACATCTGAAGTACAAAAAGCGGCTAGGTGGTACAGTGAGTAAAGCGCTGGCCCTAGAGTTAGAAGGACCTGAGTTAGGTTCCAGACTCAGATATGACACAAAAAAACTAGCCATGTAACCTTGGGCAAGTTACTTAACCCTCATTGCCCTCCAAAAGGCAAAAAAAAAAAAAAGAAAATTCTAGACTGGAAGAGCAAAAGTTAACTGGGGGCTGAAAGGAATATAAAAATAACTAAAAGGAAAGCTACACAGTTTACCTCTGAACATGTGAACAAAAACAAACAAAATCCACCCAACATCTCAGTCAGATAAGCTAATTCTGTAGATCCTAACCCACTCCCCATAGTCTTTATATTAAATTCATCTGAATATACTGCTATGTCTTAGTCTTCAAAACTGATCTCCATTTCTCTAATTATTTTTCCGCCTTTACAGAGGATACAACCATAGGCATCAATGTTTACTGAAATGAATTGAGATAAAAGATAACCTGAGTAATATCAACACAATTAAAAACCTACCCCCTCCTTAAAAATCAGATAATTTTTTTTTTTTTTTGCTTTTTGGAGAGGGGAGGGTAGGGCGATTGGGGTTAAGTGATTTGCCCAAGGTGTCACATAGCTAGCTTGTGTGTGTGTGTGTGTGTGTGTGTGTGTATGTGTGTGTATGAAGTGTCTGAGGCCAGATCCGAATCCAGGTCCTCAGCCGCCCCCAAAATCAAATAAGTTTTGAGTTAGAAAGTACCTTCAAGATCATATAGCCTAACTTTATTTAAAGACAAGGAAAAAGAATCTCCAGGAAGTCAAATGACTTGGTAAAGGTCACATACCTAATTAGTAGCAGATTAGAGAACCTAAGTCTCCTGACTCTAAGGCTGCTACACTCTTTACACTGATGCAAAAACCATTTGGCCCTGTTCTCATCTCATTATTCATTTGGTAAATGGGTAAAGCAGTTATTTTTTCTCTCCCTTTCACCCACCTCCAAAAGCTAGAGAGGAACCAATTCAAAAAGAGAATTCAATATTAAACAGACGTTATTACAGGATACAAGACTTAATAACACAATTAACTTGTCTCTGAGGTAAATTACTCTATAGCACAGGTCATGCTACATGAAATTGAAAAGCTTCTGTACAAACAAAGACAATGTAACCAAGATTAAGAGGGAGGTGGGAAATCGGGAAAGAATCTTTACAACATATGTCTCTGATAAAGGACTCATTTCTAAAATATACAGAGAATTGAGTCAAATTTATAAGAATGCAAGTCATTCCCCAATTGATAAATGGTCAAAGGATATAAACAGGCAATTTTCAGAGAAAGAAATTAAAGATATCTATAAGCACATGAAGAAATGCTCTAAATCACTATTGACTAGAGAAATGCAAATAAAAACAACTCTGAGGTACCACATCTCACCAGTCAGATTGGCTAAGATGACAAAACAGTAAAATGACAAATGCTGGAGAGGATATGGGCAAATCGGAACACTAATGCATTGCTGGTGGAGTTGTGAACTGATCCAGGCTTTCTGGAGAGCAATCTGGAATTATGCCCAAAGGGCTATAAATACTTTCATATCCTTTGACCCAGCAATACCACTCCTAGGGTTATGTCCCAAAGAGATCACAGAAGTGGGAGGAAGACCCATATGTACAAAAATGTTTATAGCAGCTCTTTTTGTGGTGGCAAAGAACTGGAAATTAAGGGGGTACCCATCAATTGGGGAATGGCTGAACAAGTTGTGGTATATGCATGTAATGGAATACTATTGTGCTATAAGAAACGAGAAGCAGACGGTCTTCATATTTACCTGGAGAGGCTTATATGAACTGATGCTGAGTGAGAAGAGTAGAACCAGGAGAAATTTGTACACAATTATAGACACAACGTATGTGTGATGACCAACTTTGATGTAGACTGGACTGTTCTCAGCAGTGCAGTGATATGAGTCAATCCCAAAAGACTCAAAATGGAGAAAAATGTGTGTATCCAGGGAAAGAACTAGAAAGAACTGAGTTTATATCCAGGTGGAAGCAAAATACCTGATCATTTTCCTTTTCTTGTTTGGTTTTATGTCCTCTTTACCATTTTTCATTCCATCTGATAAAATCCGTCTTTATAACCTGACTAATATATAATGTGAAAGTATTTACAGATCTTATACTTGACTATATGCCGCCATGGGGGGAAGGGAAAGGGGGGGGACAAAATGTGAAACTCAAGGAATTGTGGAATTGAATACTGTAAACTAAAAGTAAACAAATTAATTTTTTAAAAAATTTAAAAAAGAATTTCAATGCAAAAAAAACCCACACAAATTTACAATAAATTATTAAATGTAAAAAAAAAATTAAGTATAGCATAGGTTATGGCTTACCACCCAAGTTAAGATTAAACTTGGCATGATTTTATATGATGTTTGGCAAGAACACTAATATAAAGATATTGTTCTGCTTAAAACATTAATATCCTAAGAAAAACTTGAAGTCTGTGGTAGCTATTGCATTTAAAACTAAGTAATAATGACTAACTTCTGATGAAATAATCAGAATTTCAAAGGAAAACTGTTATTAGGTAATAACTTACATTGATAATCACAGTCCAAATGAAGTCCTAGTTTTTTAACATGCAGTTTAAAATGAGTATTCAGTTTCAGTCATCTATCTATACCAATGTTCTCTCCCCTTACCCCCCAAAACCAAACCTTGTATGCTGTTGTACCTCTTCCTTAAGTGAACATAAAACAAAAAATTGTTTCAATTCTATATTACATAATTAACATTTTGCCACTTGTCATTAATTTTAGCAGGTGTTGAAGGTTGAGACTTCTTTTGCTTAAAAAAAAAAAAAGAACCTTTAAATTTCTTTTACTTGTGCATGACTTGAAAGATTATTTTTCTCTTGTGAGTCAGTAGCCCTTGATAGAAAAAAAGGCTCCTTAGCTCTGCAATAAAGAAAGTTTAAATGTACAATGGATGAGTCTTAAGAGCAATCTGTTTTTAAGATATTAAGAATCTCATTTTCTTGGTGCCAAGGACAAGTGGAGCTGTAAAGCAATAGAGTTTGTCTCACTTGACATGAAATCATTTTTTTAGTTCGGCTTTTCTAATGTGTTCTTGGGAACCACTTCACTTTCCTTCATTTCTCACTTGTATAATTAGATGGTTGAAGCACTGTTCCTTCTAGTCACAACTAGAAAAGTGTTAGGAGGAGGTTTCTTGAAAAAAAAAATGCCTGACAACAAGTCAATTTTACTATTAAAATTTCCTTATCCACCTCCAGAAAGTTCTCAAATTCACTCTTTTAAAAGATATTACTAATAAATATACTGCTGAGGAAGGAACTGGTTTGGCACACAAAGAGAAATCCCCTGTACAAATAATTTGTATAAAAACAAGATCAGCAGTTTTCCCCATAAGGGAAACCAATCAAATGATTATATGAGGTTGGGAAGAATTTGATTTTCATAGCCATAATAATTCAAAAGGTTATTAAATAGACTAGGAAACTTAAATATCATAGACTAGGAAACCTAAATATCAATCATAACACTTTCAAAATGAGGTCACTAGGTAGGTATTGTTTTGAACAGTAAAGAGGAAAAACTCACTGGCTAAGGGTATAGATACTAATGATTTGCCACAATAGGCTGAACACCTAATTTTCTATCCATTTGAATGGCATAACTTCTTAAATATATCCTCTATATCAGGGGTTCTTAATCCAGGGTCCATGAACTTGGTTTTAAAAAAATTTTAATTCAATAATTTTATTTCAATATAATTAGTTTTACTTGTAATTTGTTGCATTTGGTGTTACTAATTTAAAAACATTATTCTGAGAAGGGGTCCACTGGCTTCACCAGACTTCTAAAAAGATCATGCACAAAAAAAGGGTTACGACCTCCTATTTTCTTGTATAGTATCATCCTAGTGGGGAAAAAAAAGAAGGCAAAATCTCTTTAGTCTTAAAGGAGTTTTTAAAAGTCTTTTAAAGTCTATAGTCTTAAATGAGTTTCAATCTGAAGGAACTGGTGTAAGTGTCAAGTGGTTTTAGGTTAGGACTAATCAAGAAAATAAGTTCCAATCTTCCCTATTTTTATTTTATTTTATTTATTTATTTATTTTTTTTAGCAATTGGGGTTAAGTAACTTGCTCAAGGTTACACGGCCAGTTATTATTTCTGGGTGTGGTGCTGAGTATCTGAGCCCGGATTTGATCCAGGTCATCCCAACACTGGAGCCGGTGCTCTTACTCACTGAGCCACCTGGCCACCCCTAAGCAATTGGGGTTAAGTAACTTGCTCAAGGTTACACGGCCGCCCCAATCTTCCCTATTTTTAAGAAAAATCATTTTTATGCTTTTGTAATTTATACTTGACAAACACCACTTGACATAAGCATTTCCCTATATAAAAGAAAAAAGACTGCACATGATTCCACAAATACCTACTACAAATGTCTTGCTTTAAAAAAAAAAAGCACAATGAATTAAATGTTTAAAAAAATTTAAAACATATTGCTTATAGGGGTGGCTAGGTGGCAATGTGAATAGAGCACCGGCCCTGGAATCTGGAGGACCTGAGTTCAAATCTGAACTCACACACTTAACATTTACTAGCCACGTGACCTTAGGCAAGTCACTTAAAAACAACCCCTCAAAACAAACAAAAAAACTTGCTTATAAACTGTTTCTCCCTCCAAAAGTTATTCCATTCTCATAGATTTTTAAAATGCTTCAATGATCCTTTCTTTTCATATTTATATCACTACTACTACTTTCAGCACCTCTCCAAAATATTTCCATTGCCAATTAAAAAAAAAATCCTCCACTCTGATAAATAAGAAGTCACAGAAAATGTAATGGTCATGTCGCATTCTGCAGCTCAAGTCTGTCAGAAGGTAGGTAGCATGCTTCATCGTCAGTCCTCTGGAGTTATATTCACAGTATTAATCAGCATTGTCTTTTAAAGTTCATTTTCTTTACAATGCTATAGGCACTGAATAAACTGTTCTTCCAGTTCCTCTAATTTCAATCTGCATCAGTACATGAAATCTTCCCACGTGTCTCTGAATTTGTGCATCATTTTTTAGACAATGATTTTCTATTATGTTAACATATACTTTGTTCAATCATGCCTCAATTAAGGGACACTCCCTTATTTCACTGTTCTTTTCTACAACAATAAGTGCTGCTTTAAGTATTTTTGTACACATATCTTTTCTCTCAGCTAAATCTCTTTTGAGTCTAAGCATAGTAGTAGCATCACTAGGTTAAAGTTATGTACAGTTTTAGTAACTTCTGGCACAGTTTCAAATTGCCCTTCAGAACAGCTAGCCCATTTCATAACTCCATCAAACAATACATCGGTGTGCCTGTCCTCTCATGTCCCCTCCAAATATTGTCATTTTCCTTTGTTATCTTTGCCAATCTGATGGATGAGGTGAAACCTATGAATTTCTAAAATTTTTATTTTTTTATTATTAGTGATTTGGAGAACCCCATTTGATTTTTAAATGAAAAAAAAATGCTACAGCGTGGCACTGACATTATTTTTTAGGCTTGCTTCCAAGTGACATTTATTTAAAAATATAAATTCAATCTCAAAGAATATTTCCTACCACTAAGAGTATTTAAAAGAATATACCAAAAGCAGTTTCATAAAAGGAGAAATCCAAACAGTATTTTGAACAATAGCAGACTCCCTGGAATAAGGGAAGGCTAGGTGGCTCAATGAATAGAACACTGGTCCTGGAATCCGGAGGACCTGAGTTCAAATTCGACCTCAGACACTTAACACAAAAACTAGCCATGTGACCTTGGGTAAGTCACTTAACCCCAATTGCCCTCCAAAAAGCAACAACAACAAAAAAAGAATCTCTGTAATAAGTATATATAGCCTTCAAAGGTGACTATTTTGAAAATGAGAAATATTAGGCCAGGTAGCACAGCGAGTAAGAGCACTGGCTCCAGTGTCAGGATGACCTGGGGATCAAATCTGGGCTCAGATACTTAGCACCACACCCAGAAATAACTGGCCATGTAACCTGGAGCAAGTAATGTAACCTTAATCCTGATTGCTTTAAAAAACAAAAAGTGAGAAATATTGATCTGAATGTGTAATTTTGAATACATTGTTAAAAAACCAAAACTAACACACACTCTCATTATCTCAGTTACATATCATCTCTCTTTCATATACACTTTCATATACACCTATAACATTAATAGGGATATAGTAGATGCTCAGTCAATAATGCTTAATTGAGTCACTTCTTATTATTCAATTATGGGCCAAAGATTGTTATCAACAAGTAAGCATTTATGGAACACCTAATAGGTGTGTAATACTATGCTATAAGTCATTACCTATAGCAAACATTTGAACATTTACCAGAACATTATAAATCTTTGAGACTATATGTCCTGGAATACAAGTTTAACTACTCTAAATCTAAGTGCTGACACTTACAGAAGGCCAACACAACACCACACATGATTACTTAAAAAGTAAGTGGAGCGGGGCAGCTAAGGGGCGCAGTAAATAGAGCACAGGCCCTGGAGTCAGGAGGACCTGAGTTCAAATGTGACCTCAGACACTTAACACTTACTAGCTGTGTGACCTTGGGCAAGTCACTTAACCCCAACTGCCCTGCTTTTCTCTCTCCCAAAAGGCAAAAAAAAAAAAAGTTGAGCATTACTGTAGAATGGATACTAATAGTGCTTCACTGTAATACAAGTAAAAACATCAAATTTGGCAAACTCAAATTAACTATGAAAGATCAACATTATAGAATATCTGAAAAAGTATAATTTGGTAAGACAAGGGCTCATAAATGTAAGGCTAGGCCTGAACATTTTGTTGAGGCTCTTTAATATACATCCAAATGCTAAAGCTTGACAAGAGGAGAGCAATGGTTATAAGTAATCAGCATTTTAAGAAAGCATTTGATTTGATACTATCTAATACATTGATTTACATGGCAATAAAGTAGCCTTTCAGAGCAGGGATTTGAAACAGATTTTGAAATATGACTGAGGGAGACAAAGCAGGAATTCCTGTTCCAGTAAAACATCAACTCAGGGCTATAGAAATGCATCATTAGCACACTGTTATTTCATCAGATTTTGATTTTTAAAAATCAGACAAAATATGGAATTTTCCCAAAAGTTTTGCTATATGTATAACACATTATTAAATCATATGATATCTATAATCAGAAAAAGTTAAAAGGGGGCAGCCAGGTGGCTCAGCAAGTAAAGAGCACCAGCACCAGTGTCGGGATGACCTGGGGATCAAATCTGGGCTCAGACACTTAGCACCACACCCAGAAATAACTGGCCATGTAACCTTGAGCAAGTTACTTAACCCTGATTGCTTAAAAAAAAAAAAAAAGTTAAAAGGAAACTCCATAGATGAAAAGATATGGGGAGAAAAGTCAAAGATTTCTCAGGGAATAACATAAAGAGAAATTAACTAGTCACATTCAGTCAATCAATCCAATTTTCCATGAGGGAAAATAATAAGGCAGATGTGTTGCTTAACATCAGAATTATCATTAACTTTTGACTTACCATCACTGAAAGTAAGCCCCACAAAGCATAGAGAACTAGTGAGGTGTATTAAGTTCCTCACTATAGCTTTTCAATCAATAGCTACCACTAAAATCAGAGCTATAAATGTCAGTAAAGTTCTTACCCTTGGTGGCAAACAAAGCTGCTGAGATTTTTCTTAAAGAGGAGGGAGGACAGCCTATCTATGACAGAGTAGTGTTCAGAAAGAAGTTCAAATGGCAGCCCAAGACCCAAATTCCATTCCCAACTCTACCACTTAGTAGATGCACATTCTCTCCATCTTCCAATATCTGTTTGTTCATCTATAAAGTGAAACTAGAGGATAAAAGACTTACTTTCAAACCCTGCCACAAATATTTTTTAGTTATGTGACCCTGGACAAATTATTTAAGTTCTCTGAGCCTCAGGAAATGCTAAAAAGCTTATAAAATGCAAACAGGTTGCAGTCTGGTCAGGAAAGGAAAATAATAGATTTCTAAGGTATGGACATAGTCACAACATAAAGTAGGAATAATAATACCTAGAGTCTGTCCATAGTCCTTCTCATCAGCTCTCATAAATTCATCTCTAAATTGATAATTCTTCTATCAGTTTGTTGTTCAACCATCTCAGTCATACCTGACTTTTTGTGATCCCATTTGGGGTTTTCCTGGCAGAGACACATGAGCAGGTTTGCCATTTCCTTCCCCAGCTCATTGTACAGAGGAGGAAACTCAGGCAAACCAAGTTAAATGACTTGCCCAGGATCACCCAGCTAGTAAGTGTCTGAGGCTGAAGTTGAACTAGGACTTCCTGACTTCAGAGGCCAGGCACTCTATTCACTGTACCATCTAACTCTAATCTCTCTACTAACCCACCGTCTCACATCTCAAAATACCTACTAGACATCTGAAACTGGATATCCCATCAACATCTGAAACTCAACATATCCAAAACTGAACTCATTATCTTTCTCCCTATTACTATACAGGTTATCACCATGCTCCCAGTCTCCCAGGTTCACAAGCTAGGCAAAGTGTAATCCTTGCCTCCACACTCTCTGTTATCTCCCCTGTCCCCTCCATTTCCAATCTGTTGTCAAGTTCTGTTGTTCTTACTTTAATAATACCTTTCATATATGCCCCCTTCTCTCCTCTTACACTGTATCACTTTTGCCTTTATCATTTCACACATGGATTATTGCAACAACCTGTTGGTTGGTCTCTCTGCTTCAAGCCCTTATGCACTCCAACCTATTCTCTACTTGGCTGTCAAAGTAGTCTTCTTAGAGCATATATTAGAACATATCATTCCCATAGTCAATGATTGCCATGACTGTCTATCACCTCCAGCATGAATTATAAAACCCTCTGCTTAGTGTTCAAAGTCATTCATAACCTTGCCCTATATAACCTTTGTAGCATTCTTAAACCTCACACATTGCCTCAGAAGCAGATAGATAAAGTAGTAGATAAAGCATCAGACATGGAGTAAGGAAAATCTGAAGTCAAATTCAGCCCCAGACATTTAGTAGATGTGTGACCCTGGGTAAGTCATTTAACCTCTGTCTACTTCAGTTTTCTTAATTATAAAATTGGAATAATAATAACACCTATTTCCAGTTGTCAGAATCAAATAAGTTAACATATGTAAAGCATTTAGAACAGTGCCTGCACATAGGAGATGCTTAATAAATGATTGTTCCCTTACTATTCCTCTTCTCACATGCTCTGTGAACCAATGAAATGGTGGTATTACTGTTCACATATGACACTCCATCTCTCGACTCACAGATACAATATGATGGGTCCCATTTCTTTAGAACAAATGTACAATGTGAACAAAAAGTAGTAACTTATAAACTAAATGTTTCTAACACATATTTTAAATTTCAGTAGCTATTAATAGCCTTTGCGTTGTTATGAAAATCTTACCTTAAGAGAATCAACATGAATGTATGCACATATAAATCCAATTATAATACATATTCTGTAGGTAGCAAGATAAAATTAATTATATATGTCAAATTCCATTATAACAGATTATAATGTTTATGTAAATCTTACTGAAAAATCTTTATAAACCTCATTCAACTGTGCAAATATTTTAAGTAATACAGCATTTTCTTTGTGTTCTCCTGCATACTGATATGAATATTTTAAAAAGTTCTTTCTATATAATTTCTCTTAGACTTGAAACCACAACCATAACTTTCAACCAAGGATTTCAAAATACTAGGTTGGTAACTGAAGGCAAAGCTTTTCTTTACTTTAAATCCTGGTTCTGACATGACGAATTCACCTTGGACAATGAACTTAACTTCCGGAGCCTTAGTTGCCTCATCAGTAAAAGAGGAAGAATTATTAAAGTGCCTATCTCACAGGCAGTTGAGAAGCAGGCCTCCAAATTTTTTTTTACTGATATATTTTTTTACTATCACTTAAATGTATTTCTCTCTCACCACTCCTCAGAGAGCCATCCCTTTTATTGATTAGTCCTTTCAGTCATGTCCTACCTTTTGTAATACCATTTTGAGGCTTTCTTGGCAAAGATACTGAAGTAGTTTGTAATTTACTTTTCCAACTCATTTTACAGATGAGGAAACTGAGGCAAACAGGGTGAAGTGACCTGACGAAGTGTCTGTGGTCACATTTGAACTCAGGAGCTCTTCCTGACTCCAGGCCCAGTAATTTATCTATTCTGTCACCTAGCTGCCCTGCCAATCCCTTTTAACAAAGTATAAAAAAAAGAGAAAATTCAGTGCAGCAAAATGAAAAAAAAAAAAGGGACCTTTTGTCCCTCCCATACTCATTATACTCCTGTGGATCCCTAATTACCTTCAGAATAAAATATAAGAATCTTGGCTTTTTAAGTCTTTCATAACCTGGCCCCTTCTTACCTTTTTAGTCTTCTTATACTTTACTCCTCTCCGTACATTCTAAAACCCAGTGACACTGGTCTTCTTGCTATCCTTACACATTACATCTCTCCTGCCTCCATGCCTTTTTACCAGTTGTCCTCCCTGCCTGCAATTCTCCTTACTTACTTTTACCTCCTAGCTTCCTTCAAGACTCGGCTCCAATCCTATTTGCTGAAAGAGAATTTTCTTTCTTTCTTTTTTTGAGTTTTTCATTTTTTTTTCCCAATTATGTATAAAACCAATTTTGAATGTTCATTTAAAAAATTTTTGAGTTCAAATCCTCTCCCTCCCTCTCCTTTCCCCTCTCTGAGGTAGTAAGCAATTTGATACAGGTTATACATGTGCAATCATGCAAAACATACTCCATATCAATCATGCTGTGAAGGAAAATAAAGAACAAAAAATATCCACAAAAATGAAGTGAAAAATAGTGGGCTTTGATCTGCATTCAGATTCCATCAGTTCTTTTCCGGAGGTAAATAGCATTTTTCTTCATGAGTCCTTTGGAGTTGTCTAGGAGAATTTTCTAAGTGCCTCATCCACTACTAATGCCTTTCCTCCAAGATTATCTTCTATATATTGTATACGCTCTATATGCTATATTGTATATAGTATAATATATATGTATATATATACATATACATATATATATAATATACTTGATATGCTGAAGTCATTCACTGTTGACCTCAACTGAAGTTAATCCTTCCCTAGCGGAAGCTCCAACTGGGGAAGAGTTTTTGCATGCCATCAGGCTTCTTTTATATGGCAAAACACCTGGTGCCAATTCCATTCCAGCTGAAATTTACAAGGCTAGGGGTCCACTAGTCATACAAAAGCTGACTGAAATTTTCCAGGGGAGATTATCCTCCAGGAATTCAAAAATTCCTCCTTTGTTCCTCTCTATAAAGGTAAAAGAAATACACTGTCCTGAGACAATCACAGTGGGGTCTCTCTCCTAATTACTGCTGGTAAGATTCTTGCCAGAGTCCCCCTTAACAGGTTGACCTTTCACTTGAAAGATGGTCATCGACCTGAGAGCCAGTGTGGCTTCAGAAAGGACTGAGAAATGGTCGACCTGGTGTTTGCTGCCTGACAACTCCAAAAGAATGCCAGGAGCAGAATGGAGGTCTGTACACAATGTTTGTAAATCTGACCAAAGCCTCTCACTGTCAGTCATGAGGGCTTATGGAAAATGTCAGAATTTGGTTACCCAGAGAAGTTTATCAGTGTTATACATCAGTTTCATGACAGCATTCTTGCCCAGGTTCAGGATAATGGACAATGCTCTTGTGCTTTCCCAGTCATCAATGGAATGAAATAAGGCTGTGTGCTTGCTCCCATGCTTTTGTCAAATGCCTTCAATGAGAGTGAACATGGCGTCAAGGTCAACTACTGCACTGATGATAAATTCTTCAACTTGAAAAGGTTGCAAAAGCCAAGACCAAAGTGGAAGGAGTGATGGTGCATGATTTTCTGGTTATAGATGATTGTGCACTCAATGCAGCCTCTGAAGGTGAGATGCAACAAAGTATGAATCGGGTATCTACTGCTTGTGCTAATTTTAACCTAACAATTAACATCAAGAAAACAAAGGTGCTCCATCAACCACCACCACATCATCCTTACATGGAACCATCATTTAAAGTGAATAGCAAAGTTTTGAATGCTTCAGATAAGTTCACTTTCCTTGGTAGTGTACTTTCTGGGATATACACATTGATAATGTGGTTGACCCATGCATTGAGCTAGCTCAGTGTTTGGGAGGCTCTGAAGGAAAGTGGGGGAGAGAAAGCATAATATTAGACTGACTACCAAACTGAAGGTCTACAGAGCCACTGTGCTGACTTCAATATTGTATGTCTGTGAAACCTGGACAGTATACCAAGTGCCATGCCAGGAAACTGATCTAGCTTCCATTTGAATTGTCTTAGGAAGATCCTGAAGATCACCTGGCAGCTTAAGATACCAGACACTGAGGTCCTTCCTTAAACTAAACTGCCAGGCATTCAAACTCTACTGCAGAGAGCACAACTCTGATGGGCTGGTCATGTTGTTCAAATGCAAACCATATGCTTGCCAAAAAGACTGTTTTGTGGAGAACTCACACAGGGCTAGTGCTCACATGGTGGTCAGAAGAAGTGATACAAGGACACTCTCAAGGTCTCTCTTAAGAACTTTGGAATTGATTGTGTGACATGGGAGACACTGACTCAGCATGCCATGCCCGTATCAGAGAAGGCACTGTGCTCTGTGAGAAAAGCAGAACTGAAGTAGTTCAAAAGAAATGTAAGAAGCTCAAATTTAGAAAATCCACCCCAAATATTCACATGGACTATATGTCCTCAACCCGTGGTAGAACATTCTAGGCTCACATCAGACTGATCAGCCACAGTCAGATACACTATAACTTGATTCCCCCATAGTGATATAATTTTGGTCCTCTTCAAGATTGAAGGACAACAACCAACCAATCATTTTCTCTCTATCTCTCTCTATATAGACACACACACATAATAGCATGAATATAGTTGCTTGTATGCTATCTCCTCCATTATAAAATAAGCCCCTTGAGGACTCTGATTGTGTTTTTGCCTTTCTTTGAAACCCTAACAGCACAGTACTGGGCATGTAGAGAGCACTTAATAAATACTCATTGATAAATGACCAACCAACCAACTGAACTGAAAAAATATATGCAATATATCTAGTCAGGGTGGTGCATTATGCTTATAATCCCTATTGCTAAGGAAGCTGAGACTTGTGAACAACCTGAGCTGTTGAGTTCTGAGCTACAAGTAGAGCTAAGACCAAGTGGGTGCCCTCACCACATCCAGCACCAATATGGAGAGCCCTGGGGATGGGAGGGATTATTTCCCAACAGGATACTCTCCTGGACTTCATGATTATCTTGGAATATCACAACTTTGGAATTTCATATCCTGTCAGTATCCCCTATTCCTAGGACTCTTCCCATCACAGAACTCTTCCCAGAGTCTCCATTTATGAGTCTCTATTTCTGGCTATCCAGGGCAGACAGCTCATCATTTCCCACCTGCTATCCTAATGGGTACCTTCCCTCCCTGCCCCTTTTCAGCTTTTTATGTAGTCTTTCAACAAGAGACTGTGAGTTTCTTGAATATAGGGACTATCTTTCTTGAAATCTCTAGTGCTTTGCACAATGCCTTGGGAATAGTAGCTGCTTAACAAATGTCTATTGATTAATAGAAGCCAGTTGGGGGAGGTTGCCTAAAAAAAGGCAAGGTTAGAAACAAAGCATATCCAAGCTTCTGTGCCAAAATATTATTTTAATATATATGGAACCTTTCAATCTTTGACCTCCTTGAGATATATGAATATCTGGTTCAAAGGGTATGGATGTTTTAGTCATTTTTTTTAAAATTCCAAACTGCTTTCCAGAAGGGTTAATATTAGTTCCCAATTCTACCCAGAATATATGATTTAATAGTGCTTTTCATACCTTAGGACAATATATAAACCTAAGTTCTTTTTATTTTCATATCAAGCAGAATATGCTTTGCTCCTCCCCCTCAGGAGAGTCAAAAAAGTTAAAAAAGCAACTAACTATGTGACAATGGTCGACTCACTAGTGAGAATTCATTTCTCTTATTTTAGGTAATACTATCAGCCAACTGCCTTCATGTATCCTTTTAAAAATTCCAACTCAGGATGGTGGAACCAGCCCAGCAGAGAAGCCTTGAAAAGCCAAGGGTCTGGTACCTGAGACAAAGAGAAGTAACAAATCAATCACAAGAAACCATTTAGAAATTTCCCAAACAGTACCTTCTGTACAGTATCAAGAAAAGAAGTGAACCAAAATTGACCCAGGATTCCATGGAATACAAAATTCATCTAGAAACACAATTTCTTTTTAATATTACCTAACATTTCCATATTAGTTTAGAGTTACCAAATGTGTTTAGCGGATTATCCCATATAAATTGTAAAAATAGTAATCTTGGAGGCGGAGCCAAGATGGCGGAGTAGAAGCACGACCTTCCCAGGGCTCCGGCTTCCACCCTCCCCAATCCATGTTAAAAGGGGACTCTAAACAAACTTTGGAGCTGCAGAACCCACAAAATGACACAGAGAAGCTAACCTCCCGCTGAGGACAGCCTGGTGGGCCTGCAGGAATCCAGAGCAGCTCTCTGGGAGCCCAGCCCAGCCCCATGCTGAGGCTTTAGCCCCAGGGCGGGCCTGACCAGCCCCGGCCAGAGGGACTCCAGATCAGCAGCAGCTGTGGCCCTTTCCAGATTTATCAATACATAGATGCAAAGGACAAGGTGAGAGGCCAGTGCAGTCTTGACTTTGGGACCCAATAAGTGGGAGTGCATGGCTTTTATCCCCGGGGCAAGAAACCGCTGAGACGCCAGCACAGCCAGCGCCACATGGGGGCTTCAGCTCCTGGCCTGCAGAGTGTAGGGGGAACAAGCACCAGTCTGAGGGGTAATTGCTCTTGCTTTGACCTGCTTGGATCTGGATTGCAGTCTAGGGTGGAGGTCCTGGGGTGTGTGTTCAGCTTGCCAGAGCATGTGGAGACCTCAGAGAGGGCACCCATCTAATATCTCCGGCAGCTGAGAAAACCCCAGCGTTTGGGACGAAAACTCCCCTGTCTGGTGGCAGAGTCCTACTGTGGCAAAAAGCCCAAAAGTCAAATAATTGAGTGGCAAAATGAGCAGGCAAAGGAAACAAAGCAGACAGAAGATTCCAACATTAGACTCCTATTTTGGTGATAAGAAGGAGCAAGGCATGGAACAGGAGGAAAACAGTGAAGTCAGTACTCCTGCACCAAAAGCTTCAAAGGAAAGTACAAGCTGGTTACAGGCCATAGAGGAACTTAAGAAACAGATAAGAGAAGTGGAGGAAAAATTGGGAAGAGAAATGAGAACAATGCAAGAAAATTATGAAATGAGAATCAACAGCCTGACTGAAGAAAATAATACCTTAAAAAACAGACTGACTCAAATGGCAAAGGAGGCTCATAAAGGCAATGAGGAGAAGAATGCCTTAAAAAGTTGAATTTGCCAGATGGAAAAAGGATCTCAAAAGCTCACTGAGGAGAATCATTGCTTCAGAATTAGATTGGAGCAAATGACTTTATGAGAAATCAAGATGCTGTTAAACAGATCCAAACAAATGAAAGAATAGAAGGCAATGTGAAATATCTCATGGGAAAAACCACTGACCTGGAAAATAGATCCAGGAGAGATAATTTAAAAATTATTGGACTACCTGAAAGCCATGACCAAAGTAAGAACCTAGAAAGCATCCTCCAGGAAGTTCTCAAAGAAAACTACCCTGATGTTTTAGAAGGAGAGGGCAAAATAGAGGTTGAAAGAATCCACCCATCACCTCCTGAAAAAGATCCCAAAAAGAAAACTCCTAGGAATATCATAGCCAGGTTCTGGAATTCCCAGATTAAGGAGAGAATATTACAAGCAGCCAGGAAGAAACAATTTGAATATTGTGGAAACACAATCAGGACAACCCAGGATCTGGCAGCTTCTACACTGAGGGATCGAAGGGCTTGGAATGTGATATTCCGGAGGTCAAGGGAGCTGGGATTAAAACCAAGAGTCACCTACCCAGCAAAACTGAGTATCATGTTTCAGGGGAAAGTATGGTCATTCAGTGGAATACAGGACTTTCAAGCATTCTTGCTGAAAAAACCAGAGTTGAATAGAAAATTTGACATTCAGATACAAGAAGCAAGAGAAGCATGAGAAGGTAAACTGGGAAAAGAAATCATAAGGAACTTAACAAAGTTGAACTATTAACATTCCTACATGGAAAAACAATAATTGTATTTTATGAAACTTTTCTCAGTAGTTGAAGGCATTAGAAATATATATATTTCTGTGTATATATAGTCTTTATATGAGGGTATGTGGGCATATGGATACATATGTGACTGTGTAAATACCTTTATAGGTATACATAGATAGAGGGCACGGGACCAATTTAACAGGAAGGGATGATACTTAAAAGGTGAAATTAAGAGGTGAGAGGAATATAATGAGAGGAGATGGGGAGAGACAGATTGGGGCAAACTATCTCATACAGAAGAGGCAAGGGAAAATGGTTACAATGGAGGGGAAGAATAGAAAGGCAAAAGGGAATGGGTCAACCTTATTCCTATTGAATCTGGCTTGAAGAGGGAGGGAAATACACACTCTATTATGTTATTGTTTTGCATTAGCCGCACATGTACAACCTATACTGAACTGCTTGTCTTCCCAGTGGGGGTGGGTGGCAGGGGGGGAAGGGAATGAATCTGGAATTGAAAATTTTAAAATCAAATATTCAAATATATATGTATATATATATATATATATATGTGTGTGTGTGTTTATATATACACTATTATTAATACCATCTTACATGTAATTAAGAAATAAGATATACAGGCACTGAGGCATAGAGATCCAATGGAAAAGTCGAAATGGGTATGGGAGAAAATATGGGAGAGAGCAGATTGGAGGTAGGGATATCCTGTGGGACTTCTGTTTTGGGGGGATGGGTGGGGGAAAAACGGGGAGAAAATTTGTAACTTAAAATCTGGCAGAAATGAATGATGTAAATCAGAAGTTAATAAAGCATTAAAAAAAATAAAAATTCCAACTCAATACTTCAGGAAGGTTCTTAATACTTGATCTATGTCACTGTATGGGTTCCATGGAAAAGCAATCTTTTTTTTCTCTCGACCTGATAAATACTCTTAATACATATACAATAAACACCTTTAATGACTATAAACTGAATGAAAAAAAGTTTTCAGTTTCAAAACTGAGACAAAAGAGGTATGTAAGGACTCAAATATCTGCATAATTCCACCTTCTACCCATATAAAATGAATAGTTTAGGAAGAAAAAAGGAAAACTATGGCAGCAAAAAATTTTCACATAATAAAAATCCAAATATACAATACTCCAATTTGGGCAACAATTCAAATTGTGTAGCTCTGTCTTACTTTCAACACATAGGCAACATTAGAAAACCAAATTTGGAAAAGTAAAAAAATTGGCTCTATTTTATAATTTTTTATCAAAGAAAATATTTGCCAACTCTTCTTTGGTTCCTCCTATGTAACACTCCATTTCCCACATCTGGCCCTTTGCACAGGATGTCTCCTGAGCATGGAATATACTCTGTCTTTACCTTTACCTCTCAGAATCCCTCATTTCCTTCAATGTTCAGCTCATGTGCCACCTTCAACAAGATCTCTACTGATCTCTCTACCTGCCAGTGCCTTATCAAAGTAATCTTGTATTTTTTTATACATATGTTGTCTCAACTGAAAGAATATAAAGTCACTGAAGGCTGGGATCAATTAATGTTTGTTTCTGTATTGCCAGTGCCATACATGGGGATAGGGGTGAGAGGATGGGGTGATTTACACACAATAGGTGCTTAATAAATGCTTCTTGATTGATTCATTAGCAATCAAACAGTAACTCAAGAAATTCATTTAAACGGGACATCAATATGTAGAGAAATTACAACATATCTCATACAACACGGAAGTTCAGGGTTCTAATGACAAGATACAAAGTGTGGTCATTCAAACCTTTTAGGTGGTAAAAACTCAATGAAATGGAAAACAACTACAGGATGCACTTTAAAAGTAAATTTCCCATAAAATGTGTGCATTAACATCATGGCGATTAATTGTTCATTTAACCAATTTTTCTCTCTGGGAAATTAAGATGATTAAAATATGCATGGCCTGACTAAAGCAGACTATTCAAATTATAGTTCAAATGACATAATTAGTCTCTGAGAGGCCAAACAATGTAACATGGGACACAGAACTGGCCTGGGAGTCAGCAAGACCTAAAATCAAATCCCACCTCATGCACAGCATGACTGTGTGACTCTGGGCAGGTCCTCTCAGTGCTCTAGGCAACTCTGTAAGACTATATATTGTAGAGAAGGTACTAACCTCCACTGGAAGCACATTTCGTCATCTGAGAAAGCTGTCTGTACAAAGAAATCACAGGTCCAGTCCTATCCTTAAATGTGTTAGTATTTTTTTTTGTTGTAATTTTTATTGTGTATTAAATTCTATGTTATTTTCCAAGTAGCATAATGGATGTCAACAATTTTTATTTCTATATATTGGTTTCACATAAATTTTTCAAGAACATCTAGTACATCAGATAAAAGAAACAAAATGCCCTCCATCTCTACTGAGTGATTATCTGTATGAAATAGATGATAGGTTTTAATTTTAATAAATTTCTCTAACACCAGTTGGTTTTGCTTAGCAGTTTTTCTTTGTTAAGGTGAAAGGCACAATAGTTCAACGTGTCCCTAGTGCTTATCACAGCACCTAGCACAGAGTAAGATCTTAATAAATGTTTGCTGACTAATCAGAATGTAAACTTCTTCAAGGCAGAGACAATTGTCTTTATGTTTACATTTCCTTGCACATATATTTATTATTTCTTGCAGAAAGTCTTAATAAAGCCTTGTGGCACGGAACTGTTAAATTGCTGTTGGCCATCAAAAAAGTTTTACTTCGAATTCAGCTGCTCATTTTTCTCCTATGGGGGTCTCTTGTTTTTCTTATACCTCAATGTTGCCTCATCTCCCCTGACAGAAGTCAGTGTTCTCTCAGACTACTACTATTCAGTTGAGGGAATTATCCCATGATTCCCTTCCCAATCATTCCCCATATAAAAAGGACTGAGCTATATACTTGAAAGAAGACTGAGTACATTGCTTTGAGCAAAACTTGCCTCTTGAAAGATATAACACAGATGAATGGAGGATGATTCAACATGGTCATGGGATGGTTTTCCTAGCACTGGGTTTCTCTAATAGAGGGGAGTGTGGGATTGGGAACTTTCCAAGGATGCTGGCTGTGTCCCTTTTACTATAGGCTCTGGAAGAACCCTTTGGCAAGTTAATGTGATTACAGATCAATCACAGTCTTAGTTTAGGTGGCACCAGTTGACGACATGCAATAGTTTTATAACCAGACTACAGAAAAAGCTGCTCTGACTTAAGGAACATCTCTGGTCACTGAGGGGCTACTGACCTCTATTATTGCCAATTGCTAACCTTGCCAATAAATAGATTATGCTTGGATTTTTGTGCTTCAGTTTCCCTTAACCTTAAATTTATCACGACATATTCAAAGAACTGACATTCTAATTGGAGAGATAAAATGTAAAGAAATAGGTACATACAAGAGATATATGGAAGAGATGGAAGGCTGAAACTTCAGTGGTGAGCAAGGCTTCCTGCAGAAGGTGCCTTTTGAGCTGAGTTTTGAAGACAGCCAGGAAATCTAAACTCTGAGACGAGAAGTTACAAGGAAATGGAGTGTCTCATGGGAGGAAGAGTAAGTAGACCAGTGCAACTAGTTTGCAAAAGAGAATAAAGTATAATAAAACCAGAAAGGAAAGAAGGGGCCAGGTTGTAAAGAGCTTTAAATATTGGTTGCAGTTAGGTGACACTGTATATAGAACAAAGGATATGGAATCAGAAAGACTTGAGTTTTTATTGTCCCATAGTTACTTTGTGACCCTAGGCAAGTCACGTAATCTGTGCCTTAGTTTCCTCATTTGTAAAATGGGGGTGATTATTGCACCTACCTTCCAGGGCTATTATGAAGATCAAATGAGTTAACATATAAAGTACTATATAAATGCTAGCTATTGTTATTATTAATAAAGAGAAGACTTTAAAGCTGATCCTAGAGATAATAAGGAATCACTGGGGTTTACTGAGAAAGAAGAGGGAGTGATGAAAAAAATTCTACTAGAGTGGAAAACAACACATTTATATTGCAGATAAGGAAATATAAACATAAAGTATATACAAAGAAGGGAGGATGACTTAACTTGGGCAGTCAAGAAAGGTTCATGGGAAGTAAGCTGAGCCTTGAAAGGAGCTAGGGGTTCCAAGAGGTAACAATGAATAAGGGAGGCTACTCCAGACACAAAAGATTGCCTGTGTAGAGGTGGAAAGGGATGCAATGCTATATATTTCAGATAAAGTTTGCCTAGATTTTAACAAAACACGTGGAAAAGATGCCAAGATGTGCACTAGAGAATAATACAACTGATGGAATCAGAATTGGTTGACCAGTCAGATCCAAAGAGTTAATTAATGTTGTTCAATGTCAATATGGAAGATCTCCAATGAAGTGCCCTATGATCTTGGTCTTACAGTATCTAAAATGGGATAATTTATATAAAGACATAGTATCACATATCTAAAGTCAGAAAGTATCTTTAAAAAAGACCATGTAGGGGCAGCCAGGTAGCACAGCAAGTAAGAGCACCGGCTCCAGTGTTGAGAAGATCTGGAGATCGAATCCCAGGCTCAGACTCTTAGCACCCACCCAGAAACACCTAGCCGTGTAACCTTGAGCAAGTTACTTAACCCCAATTGCTTAGGGGCGGCCAGGTGGCTCAGCGAATAAGAGCACCGGCTCCAGTGTCGGGATGACCTGGATCAAATCCGGGCTCAGATACTCAGCACCACACCCAGAAATAACTGTCGGTGTAACCTTGAGCAAGTTACTTAACCCCAATTGCTTAAAAATAAATAAATAAATAAATAAATGAAAATAAAAAAGACCATGTAGTCTAGTTCCTCCTTTTATAGATGAGGACAGTGAGGGCAAAGGTGACTCACCCAAGGTCATTCAGATAGACAATAAATGACAGTATTGAGGACTCTTGATTTCAAATAGAGCAATCATTCCACTGTATCAGGTATCAAATACTTTTTTTTTTAAAGCAATTGGGGTTAAATAACTTGCTCAAGGTTACACAGCCAGTTATTTCTGGGTGTGGTGCTAAGTATCAGAGCCCAGATTTGATCCCAGGTCATCCCAACTCTGGGGTTAGTGCTCTTACTCACTGAGCCACCTGGTCGCCCCTAAGCAACTGGGTTTAAGTAACTTGCTCAAGGTTACACAGCCAGGTCTTTCTGGGTGTGTGCTAAGTATCTGAGCCCCGATTCGATCCCAGGTCATCCCGACTCTGGGGCAGGTGCTCTTACTCCCTGTGCTACCTGGCCACCCCTATGAAATACTCTTTTTTTTTTTTTTAAAGCAATCGGGGTTAAGTAACTTGCTCGAGGTTACACAGCCAGTTATTTCTGGGTGTGGTGCTAAGTATTTGAGCCCGGATTTGAACCCCAGATCATCCCGACACTGGAGCCAGTGCTCTTACTTGCTGAGCCACCTGGCCACCCCTCCTATCAAATACTCTTGAATGTGGCCAGAACCACATTCAAATGCAACTGGGAATGTTTAAGAAAATAAATTAAAAAGTAACATAGAGAATGTTAATTTGATGTTTTCTAAAGCCAATATGCAGCCAGTAGGAATCCATTTCTATTTGAGTTAGAGACCACTGTGCTAAACCACATGCACTCATCAATTTTGCCAATGACATAAAACTAGCTAACACAGTAGATTATAAACTCCAGGAAGATCCTGATTTGCTATAAAGTTGGGCCAAATATAGTAAGATGAAAGTTAATAGGGATCATTTTAAAGTCTTTACTTGTATTCAAAAAAGCTGACTTAGCAAGTACAAAATAAAAAAGTATAGACTAGACAGCAGTTTGAGAGGTTTTGGAGGTCTAAAATTACAAAATGAATCGGTAGTGTAATGGCATACACACACACAGAGCATATGAGAATGGCAGCTAGGTTGTATAATGGATAGAACACTGGACAGGAAGCCCCAAGTTCAAATCCAGCCTCAGACACTTACTAGCTGTGTGACTCTTGGTCAAGTCCCTTAAACTCTATTGCTTCAGTTTCTTCATCTAAAAAATGGAGATAATAATAGCATCTACCTTCCACAGCTGTTGTGAGGATAAAATTACATAATATTTGTAAAGCACTTCACAACCCTTAATGTGCTGTATAAATGACAATTATTATATGATAACTATATGGTAGTCAAAAAAGCTAATTTGATTTAGGGCTATTTTGAGAGACAGGAATTAAGGAATTGCCAGTCTCTTTTTATTTAAGTTCTGGTAACCAACATATGGAGAATTATGTTTCATTCTGAATGTCACAGTTTGGGAAGGACAATTAATAAACTAGAGAATGTCCAGAAGCTAAAGCAATGTGGAACTTGCAATGTTTAGACTATAGAAGGGTTGGGGGAATATCTGATAACTCTTTGCTAGTATTTGAAAGGTTGTCATATAAAAGAGAACTTTGGAGTTTCACAGGTTGGATAAAGAAACCTCTTACATAGGGAAACACAGAGATAAACCAGAAACACTGTTATTGGTTTCATCATTAATGGCCAATCATTTGTGATTCCAAATACTTAATAAATTTAGATCTAAGGGGCGGCCAGGTAGCACAGCGAGTAAGAGCACCGGCTCCATTGTTGAGAAGACCTGGAGATCGAATCCTGGGCTCAGACACATAGCACCCACCCAGAAACACCTGGCCGTGCAACCTTGAGCAAGTTACTTAACCCCAATTGCTTAGGGCGGCCAGGTGGCTCAGCGAGTATGAGCACCCGCTCCAGTGTCGGGATGACCTGGATCAAATCTGGGCTCAGATACTCAGCACCACACCTAGAAATAACTGGCTGTGTAACCTTGAGCAAGTTACTTAACCCCGACTGCTTTAAAAAAAATAAATAAATAAATTTAGATCTACATATCCAAGTTTTTGTGTGACAGTTCTCCATTGTTCTGTCATGATAGCAGCTTTACAACATATCCCATCCACTGAAGGAGCATTTGCTACTAAATGGAAGAACCAATATAAGAGATTATTTATCTTACAAGTTTCTGAAAATAAGCTTCTAAACCCACAACACAAAGATAAGTCAAGATTCCTAGGTCTGTTTAATCTTTCAAAAATGTACTTATTAATAAAGTATAGTTTATATTTAAAATATTAATAAACTATCCTATACATTAGGAATTCCTAATTACTACCTATTACCTTTGAAATTCTGCACAACTATTTTAATAAAAAGTAGTATCTTGTAGAAAACTGTGTTTTAGAAATTAGCAGTTATATTTGTAGGGTCAAGGAAAGGTAGAAAGCTGTCATTTGAATTCAGGAAAAGTGGTCCTGGGCCCTGAGGGAGACAGTAATTAGGTTAGCATGAACTAATTTTTTCATTGGTCAGTAAGTGATAACTATAATGTGAATAACTACTCATTGCAATATCTCAAGTTTGGAGTTCTTATTGGCTAAAAATGTAAGCACAATCTCAGAACGCATAAATTGAGAGGACTTTTTATTCAGAAAAGGGCATTTATAACTTTTTGGAAAGCAATCATGAAACTCCATTTTTAAAATAGCTGTATTTTGCTTAGAAAATTAAAGATTATATGATAATATATTGTAATGTACATTTTAAAGCCCTACTCTAGTGCTTCATCATAGTGTGAAGGTGACCCAGAAATTTCAAAAGTTATGCTAGTGCTGGCAGGTTTGATCAAGCCAGAATAAGTCTGCTGAGAGACTGCAAATCTATTGCCTGATGATCAGCCTAGTTAAGTTTAGCAAGACTCATCACCAGGTCAGCTGCACAGTGATTAATTTTTCAAGTCATGGCAACTCTTCAAGACTTTACAAAGCCACTGAGGCTTCTATGCTTATGAATGTATGTGTGTGGAGGTGGGAGAGATGTTATAGAACACAAAAGTACACATTTATGTATTTTTTAAATGTGATAGTCTTTTTAAAGGATTTGTTGATTTAGAATCCACAACAATCTTGTGAGAAGAAAGAAGCAATAAAACAAATAATATTATGACAGAGGCCTATCTGTGAATCTATAAGACAATGTCCCTAGGACAGATAGGAAAAATATTAATATAGGAAAAGTCCGTTCTTAAATTGGGTACTTTAATAGATATTCTGACTAAAGCTGCTGACAGAGAAGGCAATCAGAAATGGAACTGTGAGGAAAAGCCTGTCATTTCAGAATTCAGGCAATTCAAGGTTGAATGTAGTTTAACAGAGAATACTTAGTTTTGCTAAGTTAAAGAAACAGTAACTAGGTAAAAAGAATTCAGCATGCTAGTAGGCATATGCAATACTCTAGAATCATACAAGCAACATGACAAGAAGCTATAGTGTATTAGTTACCAGAAAATACAAAATTTTATGGAAAATGTCTCTTTTAAAGTACATGAGTTAGAGAATATAGCGAATAGCTATTGGCTATAATATCTGACATTTGATGCTCATTTCCACCAAGTATGAGTACCCATATTGCTGAAATAACATCTTCCCAATTTCTTAAGTATGTATTTTTAAGTTTCCCAGTTCTGCTATTATATAATTTTTTAATTTAATTTTTGAAGTGTTTCATATTTCATTTATGTTATCTCTCATCTTGTTCATATAAATCTAGTGATGTCAGACTAAATTATAGCTGTCAAATACCTAACATACCTGATAGCACCTAAGTGAAGCAAACAAAGCATAATGGTACTATTACAAGGTAAGTTCTTAAATAATTTAAGAATTCTTAATAAGAATTACTTGGGAATGCTCCAACCAATAGCAACAATTGATATACAACATGTGGGCTGAAAATAACTAGCAGGACCCATCATACATAATTAGACATTCGGAGTAAAAAAATAAACTTGATTTTCTTATAACTGTATTACATGACCTATTAGCCTCCTTCAAGACCCAGGTCAAATTTCATATAGGAAGCCTTTTCATATCTCCCTTAATTCCAGTGAGTACCTTCTCTCTGTTGATTATCCCCAATTTATCCTGTCTATAGTTTGCACAAAGTTGTTTGCATGTTGTGTCCCCCACTGGACCACGAACATCTTGAGAACCAGGACTTTTCTTTGATTTTCTTTGTATTCCCTGATCTTGGGTTCAGTGCCTGGTACAGAGCAAGGCTTAATAAATGTTTACTGAAAGACTAACTGGTGGTGACATTAAACTCATCTCTCTCTTTTTTCCTCTCTCTCTCTCTTTCTCTCTAAACAGATATACAGAAATATGTATGTATGTGTGTATATATGTATTTGTGTGTGTATGTGTGTGTGTGGGTGTATAAATTAAAAAAAAACAAGAGCAACCTGAGAGTAGTGGTATGGCTAGCATCTGTAAATATCTTAAAACTCCATAACAATAGGGTGGCTAGGTGGCGCAGTGAATAGAGCACTGGCCCTGGAGTCAGGAGGACCCGAGTTCAAATCTGGCCTCAGATATGTAACACAAAAACTAGCCAGGTGATCTTGGGCAAGTCACTTAACCCCAATTGCCCTCCAAAAAAAAAGGCAAAAAAAAATTCCACAACAATTACACTATGTGTATGCTGTAAGAAAATCAGAGTTTCTAAAATTAATAAATTTTGGTAAGCTAACACAATTTATAAACTGATTTATCTTTTATCAAAGGATTCAAGGAGAACTCCCCCTAAATACTTCAAGATTTATTTACAAATCATTTAACTACTTGATGGAGAGACTTGGAGTGGAGAAATAAAAAAATATTAGAAACTACTGCCAATAAATGTCAATAAGAAATGATGATTTTAAAGCACATCCAAAATTATTAATTTATATAAGTTGTAAAAGGATTCTTTTTAGTATCATTTATATGTGATTTTTCAGGAACACAAGTGCTTAAAGGTATACAACAGTAGTAGTCATTAAGTAGCCTGATAGCTAATATAGTGACAGAAATTGTCCAAGAATTCTTTGATGGATACTGCTGCCAATCACATAACTATAAACACAGAGAGAGAGAGAGAGATATAGAAAGAAAACAAGTTTGTTATATGATCAGAAGACAGACTCACAATATACAAAAAACAGTGGGCCCTGAACAGCAGTTTCATCAACCTGATATAGTTCTTGGTTACATAGACAAAACCAGTATAATGGAACTTTACATAAGGTAAAAGGGGAAGGAAGGTAAAAGGGGAAGGAAGGTAAAGATTTAGAAATCAAAGAACAGACAGCAAAAGAGAAAGATTTATATTGGGTTAAAAAATATACTGATCAGTAAAAACTGGGAATGTAGTTGCAAAATTTGCAAACCATTAACACCCAAGCTATACCTAGTTACTTGACATGCTTATCTCAAGTAAATAGAGGTTAATAAAGCTGAGCCAGAAATTCTCTTATCACTAATCAGTTAATCACCAGAGCTATATTTTTTGTCTCAGCTTGATTCTGAAGATCCTAGCTGCTTAGGTGACTTGCTCTCTTAAGCAAATGATGGTAATAAAATCAAGCTAGAAAAATTCTCTTATGACAAGTTATAAAGACAACTCCTGCAATTCTGATCCTCAAAATGGCAGCACATGTAATTCATAACAATTATCTCAAACTGATAAACAAGTTAGTCACATTTATTACAAGGACACAGTCAAAACTACAGATAGCTAATGTTATGTTGAGAGTGGGAGGGAAGAGGGGAAAATTTTTTTTAAATCACTCTTTGCAATAACAAAGAAAAATACAGCAAATAATACTTTAATTACTGAGAAATGGTAGCAGTACTCAAAAGCATGCTTTGTTCCTTTCAAAATTAATGTTACTAGCCACTTGGGCCATTTGATATCCAGTTAAAATTTGTTGTTTTCCACATCTATGATTTCATTAGTATAAGGGATACCCTGCCAAAAAACCTCCTCTATCAATTAAGATGTGCACTGTATGTCTGGAGGACTGAAGGGTTTAGAGATTTGCTAAGGATAATTCAGTATCAGTGTTTGAATTTGAATGTGGAGTCTTCCTAACTCCAATGACTTTCTGTATATTATTCCAAGACTTTGCTATCATGAAGGAGGGGAAGTTTCCTGGGAATTCTTACTTAAGCTTTAAAGAACCTACTTTGGCCACAATTTCAAAGTACTTGGGAATGATAATTATAAAATAATAGAAACTGAATGTTTTGAAAATATTGAAAAAAAAACGTGCATAAACACCTTCCCCTTTTGCAAAAAGGAATATTGTACACAGGTGTTGAACACTGCATTTGGGCATCAGATATTTTCCATAAATTGACTGGTTTTGCTGATTCCCCTCCCTCTTTTTCTTACAAAAAACTATTTGTTTTAAGGCATAGGGAAAAATCTAAGCTCTGTAAAAACAAAAGATGATAAATTGAAAAAATTTTAAGAGCTTTCAACTTTATAGTCTGATATTATTTGGGTTTATATAAACTAGATACACAGAGTAATATAAATCACAGGTAGAATACTTTATAAATAAAATCTATATAATGGCTTGTTTCTTTTAGCTGATTAATGCCATGCTTAAGCAAATGTAATGTATGAGAAACTCTATTTTACATTAAAAATTAGAGTGATGATTTATCCCCCAAACAATGGGAATACCTTAACTTACTATCTTTCTATTTTTATTTCCTGGTCAATAGTTTTTTCAATTAGATATTTCACATTACCTTCTATTTTTTTCATTTGTTTAGATCTGTTTAATAATATCTTGATTTCTCATAAAGTCACTAGCTTCCATTTGCTCCAATCTAATTCTGAAGGAATGATTCTCTTCAGTGAGCTTTTGAGATTCTTTTTCCATTTGGCAAACTCAGCTTTTTAAGGCATTCTTCTCCTCATTGCCTTTTTGAGCCTCTTTTGCCATTTGAGTTAGTCTATTTTTTAAGGTGTTATTTTCTTCAGTCAGGTTGTTGACTCTCATTTCATAATTTTCTTATATCATTCTCATTTCTCTTCCCAGTTTTTCCTCTACTTCTCTTATTTGGTTTTCAAAATTCTTCTTAAGGTCCTCTATGGCTTGTAACCAGCTCGTATTTTTCTTGGAAGCTTTTGGTGTAGGAGTTCTGACTTTGCTGTCTTCCTCCTGTTCCATGCTTTGATCCTTTTGGTCCCCAAAATAGGAGTGTAAAGTTGGGTTGCTCTGCTTGGTTTGCTTCCTTTGCCTGCTCATGTTGCCACTCAGTTACTTGATTTTTGACCTTTTTTGCCACAGTAGGACTCTGCTACCAGACAGGGGAGTCTTGTCCCAATTGCTGAGGTTTTCTCAGCTGCCAAAGCTATAAAGGGTGCCATCTCTGAAGCCTTCACATGTTCTGGCAAGCTGGTCGCACACCTTAGGACCTCTACCCTAGACCGCAATCCAGATCCAAGCAGTTTAAAGCAAGAGCGATTACCACACAGACTGGTTACTTGGTCTCCCTACAATGTGCAAGCCAAGAGCTGAAGCTGCCACATGGCGGTGGCTGCAGCTCCTCAGCGGCTTCTCCCTCCAAGGGATAAAGGCCAGACTGTACTCTCAACTACTGGATCCCAAAGTCCACACTGCACTGACCTCTCACTTTGTCCTTAGCATCTATGTGTTGATAATTCTGGAAACCGCCACAGCTGCTACGGATCTGAAGTCCCTCCAGCAGGTGATGGTTGTAACCACCCTGAGGCTAAAACCTCAGGCTCACACAGGGCTGGGCTTGGCTCCCAGAGTGCTTTGCTGGCAGCTTCCTGCCGACCTGTCTTCAGCGGGAGGTTAGCTTCTCTGTATCATTTTGTGAGTTCTGTAGCTCCAATGTTTGTACAGAATCACCTTTTACATGAATTGGAAGAGGTGGAAGTGAGAACTGTGTGAAACCCTGTTTCTACTCCTCCATCTTGACTATGCCCCATATTATCAACTCTTAACTACATTTTGCTTGAGCCACTTATGTACTTCTTCCTACTGCCTTCTATTTTGGTTATTTGCAAGTTTTATATACATATGTGGGTATGTATATGTGTGTGTGTGTATACAAACGATAGACAGACAAACACATACATATATGGGAGACCAGTAGGTGGTTCAGCAGACAGAGCACTAGTTTGGAATCAGGAAGATTCACTTTTCTGAGTTCAAATCTGGCCTCAGATACTTAGATACTCAGATAGCTGTGTGATCCTGAGCAAGTTTAACCCTGCTTGCCTCAGTTTCTTCATCTGTAAAATGATCTGGAGAAGGAAATGGCAAACTACTCCAATATCACTGCCAAAAAAAAAACCCTCAAAAAGGAGTCACACAAGGCATGACTAAAACGACTAAACCACACAACAAACACATGTGTGTGTGTGTGTGTGTGTGTGTATAGTTATCCCTTCCACATTGTGACTTTCCCCATCATAGTTTCAAAATACCACAGGTCAGCATAAAAAAATTAATGGGAATTTTGGGCGAGTCTTATGGAAGCCACAGATGATGTGAAGGCCAGCAGATGACACAAAAAAAGTTCAGAAACCCAGAAAAGCATAAAACATATGTATAGTATTATATAATATCAACATATTTTATTTTTTAATACCATAATAATTCAGACTTCTACTCTGGTATAAAGAGAAGATCAAAAAATTTTACACAGATTTTCCAGATCATGGGGGCACTGTGCCCCAAACTCCTGTGATGTGGCAGCATTAATCGTACATACACATACACATAAATATGTATGTGTATCTCCAAATATACATACATATAAATATATGCCTTATCGAATCTTCATGTGAAACTGAATCTCCCACGTTGTTTTGTACACAACAGGCATTCAACAAATATTTGCTTAATGAATAATTTACTACCTGTTCTATTAAGCAGAACAGGTAGTTGCAGACTTATAAAGTAGCAACTTTTGTAACACAACCTATCCATAAAATGGAATTTTCCTACAATTTCTTTCACATAGCCCAAACTTACCTCTTAAACTTCAGGGGATGTCTCTCTAGTACGCAGAAAGACGGTTTCTCTATTATCTATCACCATTTTGTAAACTTTGCAAAAATTAACAACTGATCAATCAACAGAGATCTAGCTTTTAAATCTATACTAACATAACTAAAATTAGGTTAACAGAATTCTCTAAAGAAAAAAGAATTATATGTGGTTCTCAAAATATGAATGTAAGCTGGTTTTGTTCAAGGGTAGGCTTTAATAACCTTTACCCTTAACACACACACTCAGTTACTTCACTTATCTAATCAGTTACAAAGTCTTGGGAATTTTAGTTTCCCAATATCTCTTATATCTGTACCTTCTCTTCTTTCACATAATACCTACTTTACCTACTTGACTTTAAGCCCCAAACTTTGCCACAGAACTAATGCAATATAGCCTAACGTGTCTCTGCCTGAATCTCTCCCCTTTTCCAGTTCATCCTTCATATTGCTAACAAATTGATATCTTTATCACTCTCCCTTCATGAAAAAAATTTTCAGTAGCTCTCTATTGCCTCTGGCATTAAAATATAAATAAATGCCTGGTGTAACAGAAACTGAAACATGGCCAGGCCCAGAGCACTTGTAACAGCATCACCCTGCACTGGAGCAGTTAGCAGATGACATATGATGGAAAAACCTTGGTGAGACATTGTATGGAAGGCATATGCAAGGTGATTGGGCCTGCTAACCTCTGCAATTGGGTGGGGAACCAAAACTAGAGGTACCTTTTTATTATTAAGCTTTATTTTTAATTTATGGAATAAAACAAAACCTTTTCAATTTAATTTAATCCAAATTATTCATTTTGTACCTAAATTTACTCTCTCTAGTTTTTCATAAATTGTTCACCTATCCATAAGTCTGATAGATAGTATATTCCGTGTTCTTCTAATTTTCTTATAAAAATCCCTCTTTATATCTAGGTCATATATCCATTTTGATCTTATCTTGGTAAATGGTGTATGATATTGGTCTAAGTTCTGTTTTCTTCCATACTGCTGTCCAGTTTTCCCAATAATTTTTTAACAAATAACGAATTTTTACCCCAAAATCTTAAGTCTTTACATTTTTCAAATACAAGGTTATTGTACTAATTTGTTTCTGTAAATTGTATATCTACTCTATTTCACTGATCTACCTTTCTATTTCTTAGCCAGTACAAGATAGTTTTGATAATTACTGCCTTTTAAAGTAGTTTAAGATCTGGTACTGCTAAACCTCCATTCTTTACATTTTTTTCATCATTTCATTTTATATTTTTGCTTTTTGTTTTTCCAAATGAATTATTATTATTAATTATTATTTTTTCTAATTCAGTAAAAAAAATGGTAATTAACTGGGATAGCATAGAACATATAAAATAGTTTGGGCAAAGTACCTTTAAACAGCACAATGAACAAGTCTCAGCCATTTTCTCTTTGGCTGCTGGCTCTTGGGGTTTCACTTCTTTGCTGATGGCATACAATAAAAGTCGATGCTGTCAGAGGAGAGGCCTTGGGCCCACTCCCTCACTAATGCCAAGATTTGGCCCTCTGATAACAATCTCAGTGTTTTTGCTTTGTTATCTGTTTAGGTAAAAGTGGTTCTGACCATACTTTCAAAAGTTTAGGAGAATAAGCCCATGCCAGTTTTTATAGAGATCCCAGTATAGATGACCCAGATGAAGAAGTAACCTTCAAAACCCAGTCCTGTAGAACTGATATAGGAACTCATCCAGCAGCAATGTAGCATTTGAACATGAACTTTGGTGAAATCAATGCTATGCAGGTACTGAATTCAGTCTGGGCACAGCTTGCCCAAAGATTTAGGAGATAAGAGAGGAGAATATGCACCAAGGCATTAAGGAGAAATGTTTGTACATTTGTTCTTGCTATATCTTCATATATTTGTTCTTGCTATATCTTCGAAGCAACTATCTCTTTATGAAAATTAATTGATGTTAAGTGGTTAAACAGAACTGGAGTCCTAGCTACTCAATAGCAGGTAAGGTACGGGTGAAGGGGGAATGGGCACAACCACTGGGAAAGCTTATGTTATTAAAGAAGAAAAATATCCAAACCCCTTACAGTTTCCTGGAACACTGATGGTGAGATGTAATGGCCTGGCTCTTAAGACAGTGAGGCAGAGTGTACTTGCTAGACTGCCATTTAAAGTCCTACACATTCTGGATCCCAACCTACCTTTCCAGTCGTGCTACATGACTTCCCTTCACATGTGCTCTTATTTTTAAATGGCTTCCTGATGTTACCTCTATTTATAAATGTGCTAAGAGTAGAATTATGTAGGGTTCCTGAGATTAGGATAGCTTTTATTAATGCCCTGGAATATTTTCCCTTAAAATATATTCAAACTATCCTTGAAATTTAGTTGGCCCAGAGTACTAAAGATTGAACCACTAATCTACCTGTAGTTTCCTGGTTCCTTAAACACAAAAGCCAATAAATCAGGAACAAAGAGCTATGATCCTGACATACTGACACTGTTTGACCACCACGGCAAATGCAGAGACAGAGAAGTTGCATGAAACTGAATCACTGCAGCATCTTTGCTGAATATTCTTTCCATGCTAAGGCTAAGTAAAACTGCTTTTGTTAATTGTTTGATGGTCTATGAAGTCTCATTTCATTCCACTTCCAAGTGTGAACCACACAAGGTGGATCTAAAATAGGTCAAACCTACAACAGAGATATGTGATCTCTTTCTGTGTCTTTGCACAAGTGATCTAGAGTCTAGAGTGAATTCTCTCCTCACCTCCACCTTGCGGAATTCCTAAATTCCTTCAAAGAACAGCACATGTACTTTTCCTCAGCACTCCAATTAGCAACACACTCTCCTGTTTGTGAAATTATTTTTATATACTTTGTATTTGTTTACTTACGTACACGTTGTATTCTTCCAACAAAATCTAAGTTGCTTGACTGCTGCATTTTTGTCTCTATATTGTCAAGTCCTAGGTCAATGCTTTGTATATAACAGTTAATAAACATTTCTTCAACTTAACTATTATTAGTTTAAAAAAAAACCCTGTTAGAGCATTGCTTTATTTTTGTTGCCCCCTCTACCTTAATACTGTGAAATTTGTCTATGAAGTAGAAGAGACAAGATTCAAACTGAGATTTACTAATACTGACTCTAATGTAGCACAATCTAAGCAACTTGTGTATGTATATGCATAAATATATAGTGTATCAATATGTACATATTTGTATATATATAAATATACATATGATTCAATATTTGTTCATCTGGGCTTGATTCTTGATTCTTCTATTTATATATTATACAGAAACATTTTATAGCTACCTATTACATATATGTATATATATATTCCTACCTATATTTAAATATCTATATATATAGATATTTACGGAACAGCAAAAAGGTTCAAGAGTATGTACATAGGGCACTTTAAAGGAAGAAGTGGGAAATTAGAATGGAAAGATAAATAGGGACCTATAGTGAAATTTCTTGAATGAATGACAGGTTGAAGAATATGAACTGAATCTAAGTTTAATCTAAACTTTATCAAAACTGGAAAAGCAATTATATCCATACATTTGATAGCTGAGACCTTACTGTTTAGCATTACTGTTATACAAAAATGGGTTTAACAAGGCAAAAATTCTCGCCTTAAAATACATGTAACACACTATTTCTTTATAGAAATAAAAAGACTTTAAAATAATGTTAAAACATATGTTTGGCTAGTAATGATACACATACTCTCTCCCCTTATGAAAAAAAAAACCTTTGAAAATTCTGTGCTTTCTTCTGGCTTGGTTCTTCAAAGTCCAACAAAGCTCTACAATAGTCTAAACACACTTAGAACAATCCTTTATTTGTCTAGAGAGAATTTTTTTTAAATTAAATGTGTTATAAAAGGATCAGTCTAAGTCACAGAGGCTTATTTTCCTTTCCTGATTACCTCATAACAATATCAATTTTGGGCAAGAGAAATTATTTAAATTTTAATCTCCTATACTGTCCACAGAAAATAAATTTCAGTTACTCATAAATACCACTCAAATTTTCAGTACACATAGAGTCTATTTTACTTATGCTCTGGTGGGCATTATTTGTAATTTAATAATTTCATTTTACATGTTATGGTAACTATATTAAAATCTGCAATTAAAAAAAATCCTCAGTGAAACTTGTCACAAGACAGCATTTAGTTAGGAAACAAGGAAGGGGAAAAATCAACAGATCTGAGAAATGTGAAGAAAATGAAAATGACTATCAGTTGTGGAAAACAAAAGTATTTATTGTCCACACAAATGGTATCAGTAAGCACTACTCTAAGAAAGTGGAATTTTTTTAAAAAGAAAAGGTTTAGGGATACACAGTATCCCTAGGCAATAAGATTATATTAAGGTAAATCTTGTAGCTTAATGACTGACCACACTACTTCACAGATTTGAAAAACATACTAATCCCGTTAGACAGGAAACAGATACTATGCATAAGGACGGTTTACAGGTGTTCGTTCTTCCCTTACAATTCCAAATGTCATACATGTCATGAAAAGCTGAACATCTAGCAATTTTTTTTACCTTACCTAGATAACCTAAAATATCTGCTGACTAGTTTTATAATATATAATTATATCTTTTTTGCTTTTATTTCACATATTGGTAATGACTCCCAACTGAACTGATAACTCTTGAGATGATTTGTTACAGGCAAATAAATCTTTAGAAAACTTAACAAGATTTACTTGCCAGACATTCAAAATATTCTATAAAAGTTCAATACCTACAATGAAACTATACCTTGGGGGTGGCTAGGTGGCACAGTGAATAAAGCACTGGCCTTGGAGTCAGGAGGACCTGAGTTCAAATATGACCTCAGACACTTAACACTTACCAGCCATGTGACCTTGAACAAGTCACTTAACCCCAAATTGCCCTGTCTCCCCCCCCCAAAAAAAAAGCAAAAAAAAAACAAAACCACACCTTGGTGACAATATTCAAAATTTCAGAAATCAATTCTGACTAAACTCAAAATGGATTCAATGACGTGAATATTAAGTCATGCAATTAAAAAAAAAGAAAACCAAATAAAATGCCTTTAACAGCTATAGTTAGGGAGATACTTTATAATCAAACAAAGGACAAGAAAAATCTAAAAGTTTTACAAAAGATAATTTCAGTTAGTGTGAATTGAAAGATTTTTACACTAACAAAATTAACGCAGCTATGATAAGATGGAAACGCATCAACTGGGAAAACTGTTTAACAACTATCTCTGATCCACTTCTTATATCTAAGATATATCTATATTCCCCAAAGGTTAACTGGTCAGTGGACATAAACAAATAGTTTTCAAAAAAATAACTGCTGAAATGGACATGACAGCAAAGCCAATTATAATTTGATAGGAGTGTTTATTAACTGCGGTGACTGCCTCCCCAGTAGGGAAGATAGCCCCGAGCCCTTTGCAGAGCAAACTTATAAAGACCGAGATGTTGCTAACAACAAAGTGTGGTTTCAAGCTGGGGGTGGGCGGGGGAGGTGAAGGGGGAGTGTTATGCCGTTAATGCCTTTCTAGTGAAGCCTTGATTACCTAGCAAAACCCTGGGTACAAACATAAACAGACCTGAATCTGGGGCATGTTTCTAGTAACACAGGTGAAACGTTCCCTCACTATTATGGCCTATTAGGTGTTTTCCAGGGACCCTGGTAGGGGCCCCTTCTGGCAGGTTTTAAGGGGCTTTGGTGTATAATTTCTGGTGGGCACTTCACTCCCCCCTTTTCTTGTTCATAGTTGAATCTCGGACTCAACTGAGTCCAGGGGACTGTTCTCTTGCACAAGGGTTGTTAACCACATGAGCAATTTCTCTGCATCATTAGTAAGAGAAATGCAAGGGCGGCTAGGTGGCACAGTGAATAGAGTCCCAATCCTGGAGTTAGGAGGACCTGAGTTCAAATCAGACTTTAGCTTAACACTTACCAGCCGTGTGAACTTGGGTAAGTCACTTAACCCCAATTGCCCTGCATTCCCTCCTCCAAAAAAAAAAAGGGGGAAATGCAAACCAAAATACCTCTAAAGTTTTACCTTTACTTTGAAAATTGGCAAAGCTGACAAAAGATGTTAACAGTTAATGGTTAAGGGGTTTCAAAAAACAAGCACACTAAATATACTGTGGGTGAAGCTCTAAATTGGTATTGAAATACAATTTGGAATTCAATTAACAAAGTGACTAAAATGTCCATATCCTATGACTCAGATATTTCTCTGCTCAGCAAATATCTCAAGAAGAACAATAACAAAAAGAAAGGCCCCATAATTACCAAATATTAACAGCAGCACTTACTATGGTAGCAAAGAACCAGAAACAAAATTGATAATCATTGAGTTGGAAATGTTCAAAGAAATTGTGGTATAGGAATAGAAATGGAATATTACTGCAGTGGAAGACACAAAGGCTATAAAGAATACAGACAAGTTAAGGGAGATGCAAAGAAGTATCAAGAACCAGGAAAACTATCTCTCTACACACACACACACACACACACACACACACACACACGGGAGGGAAAGAGAAAGAGGACAATGTAAATGGAATGAACATCAACATTAAATCAATAAGAATTTATTATTGCTTACTATGTAGCCTTTTCTATTATCTTTATCCCTAAACCTTTCCCTCTTCCTAACTTCCCTGTTACTCTTGAGGGTATCACCATCCTCCCTGCCACCTAGGCTCACAATCTAGGAACCATCTTGGATTTCTCACTATCTCTCACTTCCCTTCCCCCACATCTAATCTATTGCCAAGGCCTGTTGATTTTACCTTTGCTACATCTCTCACATAAAGCCCTCTTCTCTGCTCTTGTGCTGCAACCACGCAGGTGCAGGCCCTCATCACCCTTATGCCTGCAACAGACTGCTGGTATGTCTGCCTATCTCAGATCTCCTCACATCAGTTCATTCTCCCTTCCGCTATCAAAGAGATCCTTCTAAAACACAGGTCTGACCAATCACCCCTCCCATTAAATAAACTCCAATAGCTTTCTATTACCTCAAGAAACAAAAATAAAATGTTGAATTTGGCTTTTAAAGCCTTACAAAACCTGGCCCCCTCCTACCTTCCTAGTCTTTTTCCATTTAACTCCCACATACCCTACAACCCAGTAAACTGGCCCCTTTACCAGTTCCTCCCACAGGACACTCCATCTTTTGAATCAGCTCCTTTACACTAGATGTTCCCCAAACTGGGAAAGACCTTAATTTAGAAAGGTCAAGGTCACCCACTGCATCCTGGGCTACTGCCACTCATCTTGACCTATGTCTTGCCATCAGACTTCAATGACTCTGGAAGAGAAAGGCTGATGACTGCACAATACAAGTCAAGACATCACTCTCATGATGTCACTGGTCCTCTTTGAGAATCAAAGGCCAAGGCAAGAGTAAAATCAGTAAAGTAAAATCAGGCCAAGGCAAGAGATGCTATACTCATACATAAGCCACAATTAAGGAATCAGTATATCCTGTTCAATACAAAACAAGCACTTATTCACATAAAGCCTTTGCATTGGCTGGTCCCTATGCCCAGAATGTTTTCCTTCTACTCCTTGTCTTCAAAGAATCCCTGGATTCCTTTAAGATTGCATTTTAAAGCTATTTTTTGCAGGAGGGCTTTACCGATCAATCTCTCCTGCTTTAGTGCCTTCCCAACTAAGTGAGGTAACCTTATATCTAACTTTCTATCCTTTGTATATCCCTACTGATGTATATGTTATTCTTGCATTAAAATGCAAACTCCGCAGAAGCAAGGTCAATCTTCCTGCTTCATTTTAGGTCTAATGCTTAGCAAAATCCTGACACACAGAAGAGCTTACTAAATTCTTATTGAATAAATGCTCCAAAGGGAGACCGGCCTAATGCACCCAAAAGGTTGCATTTTATATTTCTACCATATATATGCATAACAATTTCATATTTATGTACTTTATTGTTAATAAGCTTTCAGCTTCTCTCACATAACTTGAAAAAAAGAAAAAACTAAACTAATCTAACAACAAATTGTTAGAGAAAAGACTCCATATACCATAAGAAGTTCTGCGGAAGATATAAAGCAGTTTGTCAGATATTAGATTTAGACTAACTTCTTATATCATGTACTCCCTCAGGCAGAAAAAGTATCACAACATGAATATAAAAAGACAGACCATTTTTATAAATTGGAAAAAAGGTGAGATCCATACTTTTCACTATAGTCAAGGGAATAATTATTAATCAAACAGGGGATAGAAGAGAGTATAAGTAATAAAACAGATTATTTTAAATTATATAAATTAAGAAGCTTTTGCACAAATAAAATCAACAAGACAATTAAAAGGAGAAAATCAGTGAAAGAAATTACTTGCATCAAATTTCACTGATATATATATCAAAAATATACATATGATATAAATACAGTTCACTAAGAGCTTCTGTTCAATAGAAAAGTGGTCAAAGGATAAAAATAGTTTCCAAAGGAAATACAAACTGCAAATTACAGGAAAACATTCATGAAATCACTAAAAAAAGTGTAGATTAAAACAACACTCAAGTTTCATTACACATGATACAATTGAGCAAAGATGAAAGAAGACAGTAACAGTCAATGTTAGAGGGACTTTGAGGAAACATACACACTGCAGAGCTATGAAGTGGGTCAAATGTTTTGGATTTCAATTTCAATTGAATTGGATGAGTGACTAGATTGTCCTTAAATTTGTCCTGGCAATCATGTTACTAGGAATTACAAAGAAGTCAAAGGCAGAAACAGAAGGCCAATATATACCACTATTTATGGTAGCAAAGAACTAGATAAAAAGTGAATGTCTATTGATGGAGGAATGGCTAAAAGAAACCATGGAATATTAATGTAATTGAATATTATTGTGCAGTAAGAAATGATGAATGAAGAATTCAAAGAAATGTGACAAGATGCATATGAAACAGAATGAAATATGCAGAAATATATTATATACATATGTCTATGTATAAACAAAAGTCATTCCCCAACAGATAACTAATCAAAGGATATCAGTTCTCAAAAGAATTCCAAACTATTAACCATATAAGAAAATGCGTCAAATCACTAATAAGAGAAATAAAAATAAGACAATCCCCAAGGTTTTCCTTATACTCAGCAAACTGGCAAATGTGAAAAACAAACAAACCAGGGTTAATCAACATTGGAAGAATTATAGAAACAGGGCACACCAATGTTTTGTTGGTACAGCTATGAATCAGTACAACCATTTTAAAAAGTAATTTGGAGTTATGCAAATAAAGTGACTAAAATATACGTACTCTTTGACCCTCAGTTTCCACTACTAGATTTATACCCTAAAGAGGTGACTGGAGGAATAACTTCATATATACACCAAAAATAGTGATAGTATCGTTTTTTATGACAACAAAATAATGGAAATAAAGTGGCTATCCACCGATTTGGTATGATAAATAGATTAAATAAAGTGTGCCCATGAATATAATGGAATATTACTGTGCCATAACATGTAAAGATCTACAGGAAACAATACAAAATAAAGTGAGCAGAGCCAGGAAAACAACATACACAATGACTACAATAATACAAACTGAAAGAACCATAAAAAAAGAACATTGCAAAATTACAAATAAGCATGTCTCCAAAGATGAGACATAAGAAGACACACCCATGTCATTCATCCCTTTGCAGAGGAAGGTCCACAGGTGTAGCACACTTTATATATTTTAACATTATTCAATGTAAAGGACCAGCTATACTGACCTTTTTTCCTCTTCTTTTGTCTTAAAAATAATGTAAAATATTGTCTGTTATATAGAATGGATTTCTGGGAGGGAGAAGAAGAAATACTGGGAGAAATTATGGTGCTATGAAAATGACATCAGTGAAAACTATTTTTAAAAAGGAAGGAAGTGAAGGAGAGATGAACAGGAAGGATGGATTAACTCGATCTTGTAATTTTATATTTGATTTTACTCTGTGATTTTATTCTGTAACCATATTCTGTATTCTATGTAACAACCTAAGCCTCTTCTTTGTCTCTGAGTATAGAAGCTCATGAGTTCAAAAGTTCAGCCTCCCTCTCTGAAGTTAGATGCAAAGGTTTAAGTTTTCCCACAACCACTGTTAGTTAAGGATAAACTTCGTCATCTGAGCACCACTTGCACAGTTTGTTGTTATCTAGGATAACTACAGTTTCTGAGGTATTTGTGTGTTATCCTTAAAAAGCAGACTAGCTGACTTTGTCCCATGTTTAGACTCATTCTTGTCAATTAAAAAGGTGGTCTAATCTAATCCCCAGGCACCAGTGAGTCTACATTGCTGGGTCCCTATCAATGACCTCAGGATGCAGCTGGAACCCATAAACTCACAAAGCATTCCTTAGAGACAGAGGGGGTGATCTTCATCCTACAGGTATGCTATGCCCTCTTTCTTTATGTAATTAATCATGATCCCTCAATCCTATGATATTGCCAATTCCATAGCCAATAATAAGATTTCTGTTCAGTTCTTTGTTCTCTGCTTATAAAAATGAGTTGCATCTTCATTTCTAGATATTTGGCTGGAAACTGAGGCATTTCATTGACCTGTTCTATTGGCTGATAGTAGCCCAACTAGTAAATTGTAATCTTGCTCAGAAATGCATGCCTCAGTTTACCCTTCTGTTAAATTTCCCTCTTGACCAAGAGAGAAGCAAAAATACACTGGTAGTGACCAGACCTCTCCTGGCATCACACCATCTTGGAAGCATTGAAAACTTACAGGTACTCAGACCAAAGTACAAAAGCTCAGATCAACCATGCTGTCTGCCACCACATCTCCACCCCAAGAGGTGAGCAGAATTCATGGTTGTTGTTGTTCAGTTGTGTTAACTCCTCATGACCGCATTTGGAGTTTCCTTGGCAAAGACCCTGCAGTGGTTTACCATTTCCTTCTCTAGCTTATTTTACAGATGAGGAAACTGAGGCAAACAGACTGACTTGCCCAGGTCACACAGCTAGTAAGTGCCTAAGACCAGATCTGAACTCATAAGGATGAGTCTTCCCAACTCAAGGTCTGGCACTCTATCCACTTTGTCACCTAGCTACCCAAAAGTAGAACTCAGCTCTAACATAAAGCTCAAAGTCAAGAAATAGGCTAGAAAAATGAGCAAACAACAAAAAAGGGAATCTGAGGATGAAAAACTTCTATGGTGACAAGGAAGCTCAAGGCACAAACTCAGAAGAAAGGCAGTGACTTGAAAGCATCTACAAGCAAGGCCTCAAAGAAAAGTGCAGATTAAACATAAACCCAACAAAAATACCTAAAAGAGCTAAAGAGATTTTTTAAAGAGAGTAAAAAAACCTGATTTTATAAATTATATAAGAGTGGTAAAAGAAAAATGGGGAAAAGAAATGACAGCAATCCAAGAAAGTTATCAAAAGAAAATTAACAGCTTGGTAAAAGAGGTATACAATCTCACTGAAGAAAATAACTCCATAAAAATTAGAATTAGTCAAGCTGAAGCTAATCACTTAATGAGACATCAAGAAACAATAAAACAGTCAAAAGAATGAAAGAAGTAGAAGAAAATGTAAAATACCTCACTGGAAAAACAACTGACTTGGAAAATAGGTCAAGGGGACATAATTCAAGGATTATTGCACTACCCAAAAGCCATAATAAAATAGTCTAGACATCATGTTTCAAGAAATTGAAAAATTGAAAATCACCCAGTTATCACAGAATTAGAAGGCAAACCAGAAACTGAAAGAATCCATCAATCACCTCCTCTTTTGGAAGAGAACCCAAAATAAAAACTCCCTGGAATATGACAGCCAAATTCCAGAGCTTCCAAGTCAAGGAGAAAACACATCAAGAAAGCAAGAGGGGTGGCTAGGTGGCACAGTGAGTAGAACACCAGCCCTGGAGTCAGGAGGATCTGAGTTCAAATCCAGCCTCAGACACTTACCACTTAATAGCTGTGTGACCTTGGGCAAGTCACTTAATCCCAACTGCCCTCCCCCCTCCAAAAAAAAAAAAAGCATGAAAGAAACCATTTAAATACCATGGAGCAACAGTCAAGATCACACATGCTACCATAATGAGAGCAGATGACTTTGAATATGATATTCCAGAAGACAAAGGAGCTAGGATTACAACCAAGAATAACCTACTTAGAAAACTGAATATAATCCTACAGTGGAAAAAAAACAACATTTAATGAAAAAGAGGACTTTCAAGCATTCCTGATGAAGATATAAGAGCTGAATAGAAAATATGACATTCAAACATGACTCAAGAGAAGTATAAGGCAAACATAAATGAGAAATCATAATGGGCATATTAATAAAGTTAAATTGTTTACATTCCTATATGTGAAGATGACACACTGTTAAGCCAAGCAACAAGCAGCTTTCCAGAAGAATGTTACTATGAACAGCTTTTCAAGGTTCTGATTGCATAGTATATTTATATTATTACACTTTATTTATTCAATTATAAATCAAAGCAAAACATTCATAATAACTAAGGTACAGCATTCACATTACAACTTATCACAGAAAATCTAAATACAGCATTCATTCAAACAACTTATCACTAAGATGGCCACATAGTTTTCACCACAGTGGTCACAAAGTTTTTAATAAAGTACAATCATTTAGTCAATCAATCACTTAGTAACTTAATCATTCAATCATCCTTACCCTTAAGGGTCACAAAATACAAAAGTCAAATCAAAGTTCTCCACTCACGGGGCACACTGAGTTACAAATCAGTCACTTTTGGGTCATCATTCACTATTCAACCATCAGAAAATACACAGGCTGTCCACCCCACGGTCACAAGTAAATCACAATCTTCTCAGTCAGTACACAGTATCCAAGTAAAGTCTTCTTTCAACTTGACTCGGGGTACTCTCTCAGATTCCCTGGATCCCCTTCCATGGTCCCAGCTCCTACCTGGATTCACCAAACTGTCACCTGAGCTCAAAGGCAGACAGCTCCCAGTTCCTTGTCCAGCTCTCTATGCTGTTCCTGTTCCATGCTGAAGCTCACAGCATCCAGTCCACCTTAAATCCTTCACATCTTTGTTCCTGGGAAGTCAAAGGCTTAAGAAATCCACAAACAGGTTCATTCAAAGTATCAGTATCATGTCATGCTTCCTCAGTCTTCGGCAACTCCCAGGAGAAGCTGGTAGCTCCCCAGCAGAAGCTCCAGATGATTCCCAGAATCAAAATCATTTCACCCAGGTTCCCAAAATCAAAATCAATCTCTCCAGCCTGGGCCTTTCCTCTTTGGTCTCCTCAGCAGCAGCTACTTCCGCCTCCATGAAGCTTTATCCCAAGGAGTTCTGACTTCCCTCTCTGGGGTTTTTCCTTATATACAGTATTACTCCTCCCTTTTCAGTCCCTCCATTACATCAGCAACAGGAGTTCAAACCTTCTGTTTCTTTAGCAGAGGCTTAATTTGAGCTAGGTGCTAAGTACCTCTTAGCTTTCCAATACAAAGGAATCTTTAAATTTCATTACCATTACACACACTGAACTCATAAGAACTTTATCATTACTAGAGCAGTTAGGAGTCTACTTAGAAGGCATGGATGTGAATCAATTATGTTGAAATGACCTTTTAAAAAATGGGAGGGTAAGAAAGAGTGATGCACAGGAAGAAGGAAGAGGAAGAAGGGAGGAAATTATCTCATATAAAAGAGGAATGCCAGGAAGAAATTTTATAGTGGAGGACCACACATGAATCTTACTCTTAAGTAGTTCAAAGATGCAGTAGAATACACACTCTCTCTCTCTCTCTCTCTCTCTCTCTCTCTCTCACACACACACACACACACAGATGTTTGCAGAAATTCATCTTATCAAAAAGGAAAGTAAGAAAGTAAGATGCTAAGAGAAAGGGGGGTGATAAGAGAGTGGGTAGATTAAGGGAGGCAAAGCTAAACAGATTTCTGAGGAGGGGACAAGTTAAAAGATGAGAAGAATAAATAGAAGAGAATAGAATGAAGTGAAATACAGTTAGCGATTATAACTGTTATAAATAGGATGAACTCACTCAGAAAACAGAAGAGGATAACAGAATGGATTAAAAACCAAACTCCAACAGTATATATTATTTAGAAGAGACACAATGCAAAGAGGAAGATATACAGAAAGGTAAAATAAAGAACTGGAGCTATTATACTTCAACTCAAGTCAGCAGTAACAATGTCTGAAGAAGCAAAACAAAAACAGACCTAATTAAAAGAGCTAATCGCCAGATGGACTTCATATTTTCTTGGAGAGGCTTATATGAACTGATGCTGATTGAGAAGAGTAGAACCAGGAGAAATTTGTACACAATTACAGACACAATGTAAGTGTGACGACCAGCTCTGATAGAGTGGACTCTTCTCAGCAATGCAGGGTTATAAGTCAACCCCAAAAGACTCATGATGGAGAGAGATGTCTACATCCAGAGAAAGAACTGAGTGTGAATCCAGATTGAAGCAAACTACCTGCTCTTTTTCCTTCTCTTGTTTGGCTTTGTATGCTGTCATGGGGCGGGGGTGGAGGGTAAGAAGGGAGAGAAAATTTTAAACTCAAGGAATTGTGGAACTGAATCTTGTAAACTAAAAGTAAACAAACAAATTAATAAAGAAAAAAGGAAAAAAAGAATAAAACAAGTAGCAATAGGAACAATAAAAAGAGTTAAAAAAATTAATCAGGGAAACTACAATTTGCTGAAAGGTACTATAGACAATGAAGCAATATCAATACTGAACATATACTCAATATGAATTAGTTTCCCTTTTTTATTCCATATGCATTCCAGAATTGGTCATTTTCCCTTTATCATTTTTCTTTACCAATCTGTTGGGTATGAGGTGTTATCTCAGAGCTATTTTAATTTGCATACCTCTAATTATTAGTGATTTAGAGATTTTTTTCATATGGTTCCTGATAGCTTTGGTATCTTCTTCGGAGAACTGCTTTTTCACATCCTTAGATCATTTATCAGTTGGGGAATGGCTCTTATTTTTATAAATCTGGCTCAGTTCCCTCTGTAGGCATACCTCAGAGATATTGTGGGTTCAGTTCCAGACCACTGCAATATAGTGAATATTGCAATAAAACAAGTTACATGAATTCTTTTGTTTTCCAGTACATATAAAAGTTACTGTATTTTATGAAGTATGCAATGGTATTATGTCTAAAAAAAAGTTTAAATATTTTAATTAAAAATAATTTATTACTCAAAAATACTAATCATAATCTAAGCCCTCAGCAAAATGTAATCTTTTTGTTGATGGAGGGGACGGTTGCCTCAGTATTGATGGCTGCTGACTAATCAGAGGTTGCTGAAGGTGGGGGTAGCTGTGGCAATTTCTTAAAATGAGACAACAGTGAAGTTTGCTGCCTTCAATGGACTCTTCCTTTCACTTGAACACATAGAGACCATTGTAGGGTTATTAACTGGCCTAATTTCAATACTGTTGTATCTCAGAAAATAGGGAAGCCTGAGGAGAGGGAGAGAGATGAAGAATAATGGGGCAGTCAGAACACACACAACATTTATTGATTAAATTTGATGCCTTACGGGTACAGTTCATGGTGAACCAAAACAATTACAATAGTAACATCAAAGATCACTGATTAAAGATCACCATAATATACATCATAGCAATAATGAAAAAGTTTGAAATATTGTAATAATTACCAATAAATACAGAGATATGATGTGAGCACATGCTGTTGGAAAAATGGAGCTGATAGATTTGATGCAGGATGCCACAAACCTTCAATTTGTAAAAGAAAAAAACAAAAACAAAAAATGCAATATCTACAAAAAATGAAGTGCAACAAAGTGAGGTATGCCTGTTTATATGAGATATGGATCTTTATCAGAGAAACTTGCTATAATTTTCCCATTTCCCTGTTTCCTTCCAATTTTGGCAGTAGTTTTTGTCAAATAGTGAATTCTTGCCCCAGTAGTTTGGGTTTATCCAACACTTTGGGTTTATCCAACACTAGGTTACAGTGAGAATTTCAACATGGATATCATTCAATATAAAAGCGGTATACCAACAATGACAGTTAAATTCACATTTGTAGATGATCTAGGAACTATGTGATTTTTAGTATACAAGCCTTCCTCGCTATCTCTAACACCACTGTTTGGGGTCACAGCCTCTTCCTCCTCCCTCATAGGCTGCCACAATGAAAAAAATGTAAATATTGCCTGTCTGGTAATGTCCCTTTAAATGCTTCGCTAAGATAGTCTTTGGGCAAACAGACATTCTTATCAAGAAAACCATAGAAAGGTTTATAACAAAGTTAATATTGGTCTCAAGTCTATAATCTATTAAGAAAGGCACTTAAAATGGAATACAGGTGCTTAACTAGACTAAAGCACTATGTGAGTACAAAGAAGTGAAAACTGTTTCTGACCAGGAAAGATGTGTGTAATTAAGAAACTAATTTATTACATCTGAAAATAAAAATTGGCAATTAATTCTTTGTTTCATACATCCTTCATAAACTTAACTAAGTCAGCTAGTTTCTCTTCATTTAACTCCATTTTTTCTTTCTTTTTTTTTTTTGGAGGGCTATTGGGGTTAAGTGACTTGCCCAAGGTCACACAGCTAGTAAGTGTTAAGTGTCTGAGGCCAGATTTGAACTCAGGTCCTCCTGACTCCAGGGCTGGTGCTCTATTCACTGCACCACCTAGCCGCCCCTTAACTCCATTTTACTACCTAGAAATAGGTATAGATAACCTTTTTAATTCAAGTTAATTTTAAAGGTTGCTAATTTTTTATTTTAACTAATTACATGTTACATAAACTTTTCCACATGCCTGAACTGGTTACTTATTTATGCTAACATTTTCACAGTTTCATTCTCAAGTTCTTTTAAATTACTCATTTGTCATCAAAAATCTCAATTATTTATCACCTTTAATTTTGACAATTAGTCATTTTGTATAGTTACTATTGCTTAAAATAATTATTTGAGAATAAGGATCTCTATTTTAAAAAAACCTCACTAAAAATGTCTTCTTCACCTTCCTTTCAACCCTTAGTGTCTATTCTATGTTCTGCAATATGGAACAAGTGTTTCTATATATTTTGCAAGTCTTCATATCTCATGTATTTAAAAACACTCTATAGCTTAAACTCTTCTTTAGTTGTCTTCTTAATCTCCAGAAGAAAATGAACTACATTCCTCCTTTGGTCAATGTCCTATCTAACCAATGAGGTATAATGTTCTATCCCTGCCCCTTCAACTTTTTTTTTTAAATCCAGCAAGTTTTTGCCCCCAACCCCTCCCCACCCCCCCCCACCCCCCCCCTCCGCTGCCACAATGGCCATTATGTTCTCTTTTGGATAGTCTCTAAAGCAAAGGTGAGGAACCTGTGGCCTGGAGGCTATATGTGACCCTCTAGGTCCTCAAGTAGGGCCCTTTGACTGAATCCAAACAAAGTTTTGTTCTGTGAAGTTTAGACTCAGTCAAAAGGTCGCACTTGAAGTCCTAGAGGGTCATATGTGGCCTCTAGGCCACAGGTTCCCCATTCCTGCTCTAGACTTTCTGTATATTTCAAGCATTTGTTTCCCATAAGTAAAACTGAATCACCTAATTTACTGCTTTAGTTTTTCTCTTTTCCACCGTAATCCAAAAGGGAATTAATATTACATGGTAGTTCACCCAGAGACACCTGATATAACATCCCTATTTATCACCAAGGGCCAGATCCAGTGTATTTTCTTTTCCTCTGAGTTGTAAAATTATCTGTCTCAGGAGTGAAGCATTTGTCCTATTCACCAATTTTACTTTCCCATCTTGCCTTGGTTTTAGCTAAGTCAAACCTTCCCCATTATTAATTACATTTTCTGCTTTCCAGAAGTTTGATTAACCTCTTTATCTCATTCTGATAATCTTGGTCAATTGTCCATAACTATACCACACTGTTATTATTTTAAAATGTCATTTCCATGAGTCCCTACTCTCTTGCCTTAAAGTTAAAGATGAAAAAGATTATTAAAGTTAATCCTTCTAATTCTATTTATTTAGGGGTGAAATTCCAGAAATACGTATTAATCTTCTCCTGGGTTAAAATATATTATGTTCTTAATGCCCAATTTTTTGTGGAAATGGTCACTAACATAATTAGCCAACTATAAGTGATATCCCCATACAAATAAAATCTTTAAAAGTACATATAAATCAATTGAACACATCCGCTTAACATTTACAGCAATGACTTAAAGACATAGATAGTATGCTTATCAAATTTGTGAATGACACAAATCTAGGTGGGGACAGTTAACATGTTAGAAAACAGGATCTGAAAAGGTCTTCACAGTTCACAACACTAAGGTGAATACAGTGGGATGAAATCTAATATGAATAAATGTGCTTGAGCTCAAGAAAACTTAAAAAATACAAGATAAGGGAGAGATGACCACATAGCTGTCTGTCTGAAAACAATTTGGGAAGTGTTAAGGACTACAAGCTCATTAGTAGCCAGCAATACAATTCCGCAGCCAAAAAAGATAATTATATCCATAGAGCACACTAAAGGAGAATGATGTACAGAATGAAAAGATCATATTTCTCCTATAATCTACCTTTATGAGACATCTGGAATATCATGTGCCATCCTGAGTATGTATTAGGAAACATACTGATGAACTAGAGAGCATACCAAGGAAGGCAAAGAGTAAGATGAAGAACCTTAAGATAGTGCCCCTAGAATAATCAGTTGAAGGACTCAAGGGTTATTAACCTGGAAAAAAGAAACATTAGTGGTATGAGGAGAGAAGTTTTATCAGTCTTCAAGTATTCTATATCAGTAATCAGGGGACCTGAATTCAATGTATATAAACTTAGTTTCAGTGTCTTCATATGTAAAATGTATGATCCTATTATTCTAAAGATTAAAAGTATTTTTTGAAATAACAGAATTTCATAGTTGAAAGAACTTCAGGAGCATCTAAACCAACTCATGCTTAAAAAAGAATCCCCTCCAATGCCATGCGCCTTTTTGCCCTACTTCCACTCAGACCTTTTCAAACCCTAGCTTCTGACTGCCCCTACCACCTGCCTTCTTTTCTCCTACTTATGAGAATCTCATCTTTTAAGAAAATAGATGCCATTCATTATGTGGATCCCATCTCTCCCCACTTCTATATCTCATATCCTCTCAAGATCATCCCACATTTTCTCCTCCTCTGTCACAGCTTTGATGAAGGAAATGGTACTTTTCTCCTTGCTAAAGTCAACCTTTCTATGTGTGCCTTTGGTTCCATCCCCTCTGGGAGCCCCTTCAATTATGTCTTCTCAATTATATTATTACAACAGCTAACATTTAACACTTTGAGAGTTGCAAAATACTAATATAATACTAATATCCCATTTTATCCTCATGATAACCATGGGAGATCTATTATTATTTCCATTTTACAGATGAAGAAACTGAAGCAAACAGAGTTTATATGACTTGCCCATGGTCACACAGTAAGTGTCCAAGTTTGGTTTTGAACTCAAGTATTCCTGACTTCCAGGTCCAATGCTATATCCACTACACTATCTAGACACCTGCTTTAATTATAAAACTTCAATGGTTTTATTTACTGGTTTCTTGAGTACTGTCCAAAAATATGCCCAGATCTGTCCCATTATTAAAAAAAACCTTTACTTAACTCTGTCTAAAATTTGAGTTCCATTTTTTTCACCCTTCTGAAAATTAACTCACCTACCTTTTAGTCCCAGTTTATCTATAATCTTTCAACTATCACTGCCAGTGACTCTGCAATCTTGTATGTAGAAGTGGGATTAGTTTGTTCTGCTTGGCTCCAAAGGGCAAATAAGGACAATGGATAGAAGTTAGAGAAAGACAGATTTAAGCCCATGTAAGCAATAACTGCCTGTACAAAAGCATAATTAACTGTCTTAGGAGATAAAGCAGTAAGATTTCCCCCACAAACCAGGTAAGGATGAAGGACCACTATGGAATGATACAGAAGATTCTCAGTAAGGTACAGGTTGAACTATATGGCCTCTAAAATAGCTTTCAACTTTAAGATTCTGTGACTCTGTAATAAAAATAGCACAATGTGATAATCATTCAATGAACTGTGAAGTGTTTTTCCTAAAGTTAAGAACTGGAAAGATGGCACTGTCTACATAAGGAAGAGATGCAGAAGCTAGATGATTAGATGCAGGGAACAACTGTAAAAGAACTACAACCAATAATCAAGCTTACCATTCTGAGGATATAATTTGTGTTATTAGCGGTGTTATAAGTAATGACAAAGGTAATTTGGCAGAATGTAAATCATTCTTATGTTGAGTATTTCAAGGCAAGTTCTACTTGTCTTCTCAATACATAAGCATCTTGTTTGTATGAAAACAAATTAAATGTTATTTTTATGGTGGCTATTGTTTCTTTAATAAGATGAAGAAATAATATCTCTGAATATCATCAATTCATTCACTGAACTATTTCAACATTCAACAACTTCATAAGTATCTGTTTCAGGTAACTGGCAAAATATGCTATTTCACAAAGAAGACTAGACCAGGCTTCAAAAGACCTGGGTTATAATCCTTGTTCTGTTACTAACTAAATAGGACTTTGTGAAAGTCACCCATGTCTCTGGGCTTTAGTTTCCTCTTCTATAAAACAAGGCAGCTAAAATCAATAATCTCTGCTACCTTTCAGCTATAAAATTCCCAGAGTAGATTTTTTAAATGTAGCTACAAAATTAACACCCCACAATCACTGCTCCAAAATAGTTATTATACCTTTTTATATCAGAATTCTGAAAAAAATATATTAAAGTGCGGTCCAGAATATCAAGGGAATTAATGAAAAGAAAAGCTAGGGAAGGTGGACTAGCTATACCAGATTTCAATCTGTATTATAAAGCAGCAGTTATCAAAACTACTTGGTACTGAATGAGGAATAGAGGAGTGGATGAATGGAATAGATTAGGCACAAGAGATTCAGAAGTTAACGACTATAGTAATCTATTGTTTGATAAAACCCAAGACCCTGGTTTTTGGGATAAGAAATCACTATTTGACAAAAACTGCTGGGAAAACTGGAATACAGTATGGCAGAAACTGGGCACAGACAATTATCTAACACCATATACCAAAATCAAGTCTAAATGATCTAAGCATAAAGGTTTATACTGTAAGCAGTCTCGTAAAACAAGGAATAGTTCACCTGTCAGACTTGTGGAGAGGGAAAGACTATGTCTAAACAAGAATTAGAGAACATTGTAAAATGTATAATTTTGACTACATGAAATTGAAAAGCTTCTGTACAAACAAAGACAATGTAACCAAAATTAAGAGGGAGGTGGGAAATTGGGAAAGAATCTTTACAACCTATGTCTCTGACAAAGGACTCATTTCTAAAATATACAGAGAACTGAGTCAAATTTATAAGAATACAAGTCATTCCCCAATTGATAAATGGTCAAAGGATATGAACAGGCAATTTTTCAGAGAAAGAAATTAAAGATATCTATAAGCACATAAAGAAATGCTCTAAATCACTATTGATTAGGGAAATGCAAATAAAAACAACCCTGAGATACCACATCTCACCAGTCAGATTGGCTAAGATGACAAAACAGGAAAATGACAAAGGCTGGAGAGGATGTGGGCAAATTGGAACACTAATGCAGTGCTGGTGGAGTTGTGAACTGATCTAGGCTTTCTGGAGAGCAATCTGGAATTATGCCCAAAGGGCTATAAATACTTTCATATCCTTTGACCCAGCAATACCATTCCTAGGGTTATATCCCAAAGAGATCACAGAAGTGGGAGGAAGACCCATATGTACAAAAATGTTTATAGCAGCTCTTTTTGTGGTGGCAAAGAATTGGAAATTAAGGGGGTACCCATCAATTGGGGAATGGCTGAACAAGTTGTGATATATACATGTTATGGAATACTATTGTGCTATAAGAAACGAGGAGCAGATGGTCTTCATATTTACCTAGAGAGGCTTATACGAATTGATGCTGAGTGAGAAGAGTAGAACCAGGAGACATTTGTACACAATTACAGACACAACGTATGTGTGATGACCAACTTTGATTGACTGGACTCTTCTCAGCAATGCAGTGATAAAAGTCAATCCCAAAAGACTCATGATGGAGAGAAATATGTGCATCCAGAGAAAGAACCAGAAAGAACTGAGTTTATATCCAGGTGGAAGCAAAATACCTGATCTTTTTCCTTCTCTTGTTTGGTTTTATGTCCTCTTTACCATTTTTCATTCCATCTGAAACAATCCATCTTTATAACCTGACTAATGTATAATGTGAAATTATTTACAGATCCTATACTTGACTGTATGCCACCGTGGGGGGAGGGAAAAGAGGGGACCAAAATGTGAAACTCAAGGAATTGTGGAATTGAATCCTGTAAACTAAAAGGAAACAAATTAATTAAAAAAAAAACCTTTAAAAGAAAAAAATATATATTAAAGTTCTATCCAAGAATAGGAATAATTACTTTTTCAGGAAATATTAGAGTTTGACTAATCATTTAAATATTTTTGATAGACAGGACACTAGATTATAAGGTCCATGAGGGCAGAGGCTGTTTCATTTTTACATTCTCACAGCTGCTTAGCATACACATACATGTCCTGTATATTTTTGATGCTCAATAGGTATTTGTTAAGAGAAATAAAGCTAAATTGATCCTATGAGTCAGTTTGAATTTCCTTTTTAAATTTTAATGAAATGAAAAAATGAGACATGGTCACTCTTCCTAAGATTTTATAAAACAATTCACAAGCACTATTATCAAGAAACATTTGAGCAAAATACAAGCTCCTTAAGAGAAGGGTCCATCTCACATTTATATTTATATTCATAAAGCCTAGCACAGTTGCTGGCACATAAAATGAGTTTAATAAATCTTTGTTCAATGAATACAGGTACAACATTATCCTGAGTAGGCCTAGAAAACATATTAGGAAGAAAATTTTGAGGGAGAACCACAAGAGTAAGGATCATAACATTAATGTTATGTAATAAATATAGTAAAGTCTGTTATTCAGCATGTAAAACAGATTTGGAGGGCTTAGGTGGAAATTCAGAAATGTTTGTTAATTAATGTAACTCCAGATGCCTACATCACTATTTTCCTTATTTTTCTTTCTAATATGTAAGTCATTGCTGTTAGCAGAAAAGGATATGATGAAGACCGCTCTTTTCCACAACAGGAAAGGTTAACTTCTATTCTAGTTAGCTTTGTCATTGATACTAGTTACCAGAAAACTTACCCGGCTATTAGAAATGCTGATTTCCATAACTTTCTCTGATAAGTTCCCACAAAATCAGTCAAGAGTCATTTATTGAGCAATATGCTGAAGATCTACAGAACAAGTAGAAACAATCTTTACTAGTACAAGACAAAGAGATAACAGATGAAACATCCTTCCGTGTTTCCCCGATAATAAGACCTATCCCGAAAATAAGCCCTCCCCTTACTGTGTAAGATTCCTCTAAAATAAGCCCTCCCCAAAAAATAAGCCCTATTGAGGTTGCTACTGTAGTGAAGGTGATCCCCTGCACTACACGCTACATTATGGTACCCTCTGTATGCACCGTCCTGTCCCCCGCCCCCCCGGTGAAACGCACGCTGCGCTCCGAGCTGCATCCAATCAGAGCTGCAGCAGTGAGCGCGTCATCCTGTTCTTCCCCAGTGATTTGCTTGCTGGCGCCATTGAGAGCAGTGACGCGGAGGAGAGCTGAGGCAGGACAACATAAGCCCTCCCCTGAAAATAAGCCCTCTGGTGTTTTTCTTTCCAAAAAATATAGTGTCTTAGAAAAAAAAGACAGTGTCTTATTATCGGGGAAACACGGTATATGCGAGGCATACAATTAGTCCAGCTTGACCAGACTGAAGAGTGTGTGTAGGGGATAATGTCTAATAGTATATACTAAAAATATAGGAAGGAGTTCTGATAGTGAAGAGAATTAAATGTCAAACAGAAGAGTTTATATGTTATTTTAGAACTAAGAGAGAGCCCTTAAAACTTAATGAATTTGGGAGGAGGGTGACATGACCTGTTTCTAAGAAAATCACTTTGGTAGCTATGTGGAAGATCAAATGGTATGGAAAGAGGCTTGAGATGAAAGAACAATCAGAAGGCTTTTGCAACAGTCCAGAAAAGAGATGACAAGAGCCTGAATTGGGGAGGTAGCTGTGTGAATGGAAAGAAAGGGTCATATACAAGAGAGAAATGACATGACTTAACAACAGACTGGTTAAGTGGGATGAGTGTGAGGAACTGAGTCATTGATGACACTGAGATTATGAGCCTGGGTGACCAGTGGGGCAGTGCTGCACTCAACACTAACAGGAAAACTAGGAGGAAGGGAAAGTATAGGTAGAATGATAATGAAGGGTTTTTTTTTTTTTAACATATTAGATTTGAGATACCTTATAGGGTATCTTCTTTGAGATGTCTAAAAGGTACTTGGTAATGTGGGACTGGAAATAAGGAAAGAGACTAGGGCTGGATATATAGATATGGCATCATCTGCCGAGAAAATGTAATCAAACCTATAGAAGCAGATGAGGTCACCAAGTGAGAAAGTACAGAAAGAAAAGAGAAGAGGAACTACAAGACACCTCTGGGGTACACCCAGTTAGTGAGCATGACATGGATGTTGATAAGTAAAGGATACTGGATGGAACAGGAATATGGACATAAATACGTACATATATAATCATTCTGGCAAAAACAGGTACATTAATGGCATGGGAATAGGTAATATATTGGAATCAAGTTTATACATTTATTTAGTCAAGATGCAAAGTTTCAAATGAGAAAGAATATAAAGGACAGCAAGCAAGTTAGTGTTCTTAGAACAAGGGATACAAGTAGTTAATTAATCTACCAACAAGGAATTATTAATCACTTATTATGTGCCATGTGATATAAGGAGTAGAGTCACCTGCTTATACAGTTAATGAAAGGAATTGAACCTCAAAAGGTAATCCAATAAATTTTTTAAAATGTCTCCCAATTAGATTTTAATTGCTTACTCTGCAAGTTCCAAATATACAATGATATATCATAAATAATAGTATCAAATAAGGAATGAGAGAACATTTTTTTTATTATGGGCTACACCAAGGAAATAAAATAGTTTTGGCATCAGATGGCAGAGTAGAGTGCCAGGCCCGAAGTCAGGAAAACTCATCTTCCTGAGTTCAAATCTGGTCTCAAACACTAGCTGTGGGACCTTGGGCAAGTTAGTTAACCATGCTTGCCTCCATTTCCTCATGTAAAATGAGTTAGAGTAAAGAATGGCAACCCACCAGTATCTTTTTGTTTTTTTGCCTTTTGGAGGGCAACTGGGGTTAAGTCACTTGCCCAAGGTTACACAGCTAGTTTTTTTGTGTGGGTGTTAAGTGTCTGGGGCCGGAATCGAACTCGGGTCCTCTTGACTCCAGGGCAGCGTTAACTCACTGCGCCACCTACTTGCCCAACCACCACTATCTTTGACAAGAAAACCCCACAATGGGTTGGACACAACTGAAAATACTGAAAAACAACAACATATCACAGTTCATCACCCCTCTATTCCCAAGAGGTAAAAGAATTAGGGAAATCATATAATGAAAAGTGTTGGATGAAGATTATTCTAGTAACCCTGTGTGTCACATGTATATAAGAGAAAATAACTACAAGTAGGCTGCTTCAGTCATCTTACCATGAAGTAGTAAGGGCTGAACTAAAATATTTTCAAATGTTTAGATAAATAAATGGATGATATTCATGATGGGTTGCTAATGATTTTTGTCTTTCATTCTTGAGGACCAAAATGACATCACAGTGTAGGGGTCAAGGTACAGTGTGTCCAACTGTGGTTGACCAGACAAATACAAGCTGGAAGGCTCTACCACAGGTCAGTCTATTTGGGATGGAGATAGTTCTAAATTTGCACATTTCACATTTGGGTTATCACAATTCTACTTGGCTCACAATGCAGAGCCTTAATGTAGGAATGCCATGCTAGACAGTCCTGTGCCAGTGTCTCACAATCAGTTCTAAAGTTCTTCAGAGACCTTGAGAGTGTCCTTGTATGACCACTTCTGAGCTCCATGACAGTGTGTGTTCTCTGTAAAATAGTCTTTTAAGCAAACATACATTTGGCATCTGAACATGTAGCCAGCCCATCAGAGTTGCTCTCTGTGCAGTAGAGTCTGAAAGCTTGATAACTCAGCTTGATCAAGGACCTCAGAGTCCACTACCTTACCTTGCCAGGTGATATTCAGAATCTTCCTAAGAATCCAAATGGAAGCAAAATAGTTTCCTGGCCTAGAGTTGGTAGATTGTCCAGGTTTCACAGGGTTATCATAATGAGGTCAGTACAATGGCTCCGTAGACCTTCAGTTTAGTAGGCAATCTAATATCTCTTTTCTCCCATACTTCCTTTCAGAGTCTCTTAAACACTAAGCTAGCTCTGTAATTGTATCAACATCATCATCTATGTGGACATACCTGGAAAGTATATGGCCAACGTAAGTTATATTCAGTATTCAAAATTTCGCCCATTTGTTGTAACCAATAGTCAATCACATGTGGGTGGTGTGGTGTTGGCTGGTTGTTAATTGTTAGGCCAAAATTAGAACAAGTGGCAGAGAATTATTCATATTTTGTTGCATGTCAACCTCAGAGGTTGCACTGAGTGCACAATCATCTGCAAACAAAAAAACCATGTACCAACTCTCCCTCTACTTCAATTCTGGTTTGTAGACTTTTTAAGTTAAATAATTTGTCATCAGTGTGGTAGCTGACCTTGATGCTATTTTCATCCTCGTTGAAATCATCTGACAACACTACTGAAAAAGAATGACAACACACAACCTTGCTCCATTCCATTGGTGACTGGGAAAGTACAAGAGCATTGTCCATTATCCAGAACTAATGCAATCACACCATCATGTACAACACTGATAAATTTCTCCAGGCAACCAAATTTTGCCATAACTGTAAGCAAGCTCTCACAACTGACATGATCAAAGGATCATGATCAATGAACATTGTGTACAGACTGTTCTGCTCCAGGAATTTTTCCTAGAGTTGTTGGGCAGCAAACACCACACCAACCATTCCTGGCCTTTTCTGAAAGACAAATGGCTGTTGGATAGATGACTTTCTTCCAGGTAAAGGATAAGTCTATTCAGGAGGACTCTGGCAAGAATCATGCCAGTAATGACTAAGAAAGAGACCCCATGTGATTGTCATAGGACAATCTATTTCCTTTACATTATAGAGATGGATATCCTTGAACTCCTGGGGAATAACACCCTCTTTTCATATAACCCAGACTATTTGAGTCAGCTTTTGTATGAGTAGTGGACCCCATGCCTTGCAAATCTCAGCTGAAATAGAATCAATACCAGGCGCTTCGCCATTAGAGGTACATAAGGGCATTCAAAACATTCTTTTCAGTTGGAAGTTCAGCTAGAGAGGAATCCCATTGACTTCAATTGAGGTAAGCAGTCAATCAACGGCTTCAGCATTGGTTGATGACAGTCTGTTGAGAACACTATGGAAATTTTTCAGCCCATCTCTCCAGGATCATGTCTTTATCATTAATCAATATGGCTTTATCAGCAGTGAGTAGCTGAGATGCATCATACATTTTTGGCCCATATATAACCATCAAGGTATCACAAAAACTGCTATTGTTACTATCAGCACAAAACTGAATTTCCGTTTTTTTTTTAATGCTTTATTAACTTCTGATTTACATCGTTCGTTTCCGCCAGATTTTGAGTTACAAATTTTCTCCCCATTTTTCCCCTACAGCAGTCCCACAGGATATCCCCACCTCTGATCTGCTCTCTCCCATACCCGACAAAACTGAATTTCATCTGCTTTCTTATTGAGCCAAGAATACTGCATCTCTCTAAGCTTTGCTTCCACTTTATTTTTGATTAAGTTAAATGCTGCCTTCTTAAGAACAGATAAACTATCCTTCTGGTAAACCCTGTAGAGTTCTTGTTTTTCATGCAGCAGCTTCTAATTTCTCCATCATTTTTACCAAACCAATCTTCATGTTTGCAAGTGCTCTGGCCCAGATGAATAAATGCAGTGCTGTGCACCAAATCTCTGAAAGCTTCCCACTCCTTTTCTGCTCTACTGTTGCCAATCATGTGTTGACTCAGCTTTCCCTCCAAGTTAGCAAGGAACTTCTCAGAGCAGCACTCTAATCTGCTGACATTAAGTCTTCTGGTAGTTGTCTTGTCTTGGGGACGCTCCTTTTGTTGAATGTGAATGTTTTTCTTGAAAAGGATAAGCCTATGATGAGTCTGTCACTCTGTACCATACATTTGTCTGTTTTCCTTACAATGACATAGTCTATTACATGCCAATGTTTGCTGCAATGCTGCATCGACGAAGTTTTATTGTTAGATAAATGGAAGACAGTGCTGGTGAAGAAAACGTCATGAGACATGTAAGTCTTCAGCAGTAAGTGATCACTGCTGTTGCAGTTTCCAAATCCATTCCTCCCAAGGACTCCCTGCCATGTATGGTAGTCTGTGCCTAATCTTGCTAATCTTACTAATGTAACCACCTAGAAGGCAAGGAATTCCATTTTTCTTTGTATCTACACCATTTGTCACGGTGTCTGGAACACAGTAGATACTTGATACTTGTTGCCTGATTGACAACAGGAACTATAATGTGTGCAACATGTCTGTTCCTAAGCTTTATGGCTCTGATCATATAACTATTCTACTAAAAAGTCTTCAGTGGCTTTCTCCTACCAAAATTGCATAGGTTCCAGAGTTGGAATCATGCAGGTCATTTCGTTCCTTTTGGAGAAGGGAAAGTAAGGGCTGATAGGGGCAATGATTTGTTCAATGTCATGTGGGTAGTGTTGTGGTTCCTCCCAAAAATGTGGTTGGGGGAAACTATTCTTTCATCATCTGGCAGGTTCTCTCTGCCCCAGTCATTCCACACCCCCTACTCCCTTTCCAAAAGCTCCTTGTATCTGCAATCTTCTATGCCTGGAAACTTCCTATTCAGAGCCTTCCCCCTGACACCAGAGGTAGAAAACCAATCATACAAGCCTGAGAAAACCAAGGGTCTCATAAATACCTGGTCTTGTTCAGCTTCCCTGAGCTAAGACACTCTGGGAAGAATCTCTTAAAAAATCATTGGGAGGGGGCAGGGAGGGGCGGCCAGGTAGCACAGCGAGTAAGAGCACCGGCTCCAGTGTCAGCATGACCTGGGGATCGAATCCGGGCTCAGACACTTATTACCCACCCAGAAACACCTGGCCGTGTAACCTTGAACAAGTTACTTAACCCCAATTGCTTAGGGGTGGCCAGGTGGCTCAGCGAGTAATAGCACCGGCTCCAGTGTTGGGATGACCTGGGGATCAAATCTGGGCTCAGATACTTAGCACTACACCCAGAAATAACTGGCCGTGTAACCTTGAGCAAGTTACTTAACTCCGACTGCTTTAAAAAAAAAAAATCATTAGGGACCTTTCCCTCTTGACATGGCATGAAGAGGGCTGTGTGCTCAAGATTGTCTGGCTGTATTCTTTCTATTTGTTTTTTCTTCCTGTTTGATGGTATCTCTCCTAGGCTGGGGGATTGGGAGGGAAGTCCAATATCCTTCCCTAGTCTGTAGGGGTACACTGTCCTTGTACCTCCTCTGTTTTCTTTGCATCGCGTCCATGTTCTTTTAGGCAAAGCAAGTTCTTTTGACCCTGGGAAGAGTGCATACCAGCAAACTATACCTAGTAATACATATAGGTACTGGAAATAAGAGGTATCTTTTTACTGAACACACAGGATTAAACTATACATTGATTAAGGAATTTTAGCTCAAAATCAAATATGACAATTTAATAGATAACTACTTTGCAATGACAAATTTAGTCCTAAAAAATCCTAAAAGTAGTCACAAGAGCAATATGTGCATCCTTAAAGAAGAAAGACACGGTTATACTTTTCTTGTACCATTTTAGAATTTTGAAAGCCAATTTCTAGTGAAATAAGAGTCCCCCAATCCAAAGACAGAGTTATCAAAAGAGAAAATCCCACTTCTGTTCTCTAATACTATTTCTCTTTAGACTTTCTACCAAAAGTGACACCTCAAACTCTAACCTTGCAGCTTTGTGATGCCACATTGGGGAAAAGAGATAGGCAAGAATTAAAGAGGAATGCTTCACAAGAGAACAGAAGGTAAGATCCCTCCACAAAGGTTCTGTTTAGTTTAGTTTAACTAAATTTGTATAGGAGCTAATTGCTTCTCCTTCCCCTACTGTATTTATGTGCACATCCTTACATTTTTCACTCCCTCTGGAAAAGGCTGGGAGAGAGCGAAAATGAGTTGATGACTGTCAAGCTTACATTTTTTTTTGTGCTTCCCTAGCTGGGGATTGGGACAAAATCTCCAGGCACAGAAACATCAGCAAACCAATCTGGTCTAGGTGGGACAATTTTCAATGACATCTCAGTTAATGAGCATCTAAAAGCAATAGTTGTATGATCTGGAATAAAAGGGTAAGTTATCCTAAAAAAAAACAAGCAAACAGGGGTCAGAAACAAGAAATTCTGATAGTGCCTAAACAAACAGTTCAGCAAAGTGGTAGCAATGGGATCAGGGGGAAAAAAAACAAGGTTAATAGTCAAAGGTGAAACAAGTTGATTAAGAATGGATATTCAAAAACAGCCTTGAGCTACTAGAAAGATGTTCACAAATCAAAATGCCAATGATGCTAATCCTGCCTTCCTGGTTCTTTTTGTGTGTGTGTGTGTTTTGTTTTGTTTTCTGCCTCCCTTGTTCTGAAGAAGCTTAAAAAAAACAAAGCTTCAATAATGATAAATGTTGAAGGGGATGTGGGAAAATTGAAACACTAAGGCATTGTTGGTGGAGTTGTAAACTGATTCAACCATTTTGTAGAGCAATTCAGAACCATGCCCAAAGGGCAATCAAACTATGCATATCCTTTGATCCAGCAATGCCAGTATGAAGTCTGTATCACAAAGAGATTTTTAAAAAGGGGGTGGGGGGCAGGACCTACTCTTACAAAAATATTTATAGCAGCTCTTTTTTGTGGTATCAAAGAATTGGAAATTGAGATTACCATCAACTGGGGAATGGCTCAACAAGTTGTAGTATATTAATATAATGGAATATTATTGTGCTATAAGAAATGACAAACAGAACGCTTTTAGAAAAACCTGGAAAGACTTACATGGCCTGACAAAAAGTGAAGTGAGCAGAACCAGAACTGCACACAGGAACAGCAATACTGTATAATGATCAACTGTGAATGACTTAGCTACTCTCAGCAAGACCATTCCAAAGAACTTATGATAAAAAAAATGCCATTCACTTCTGAAGAAAGGACAGAGTCTGAATGCAGATCAAAGCACTCTATCCACTGTACCACCTATCTACCCAATATCTACTTGGAACTTTACCAATGGGGAGCCCAGAACATAACTGGAATACATCACAGCTAGAAATATGCCATCAACAGGGGAAAAATGGAACCATTTTTGGGGATCTGAGTCTATCCCCTGATGAGGAACAAAGAACTCAGGCTATTTCTTCTAGTCATAAAAGTAACAGAGGTGGTCAAATCAGTGGCATGTTACTGAAGGACTAACACACTAACCACTAAGAGACTCACGCTTTTTTTTTTGGAGGGGGGAAGGTAGGGCAATTGGGGTTAAGTAACTTGCCCAAGGTCATACGGTGTTAAGTGTCTGAGGCCACATTTGAACTCAGGTCCTCCTGACTCCAGGGCCGATGCTCTACTCACTGTGCCACCTAGTCACCCCAAGAGACACACATTTTTGAAGAAGCAAATGGACAACTTAAATAAAGCATGGCACCCAAACTCTACCCCTGTCACAGTAGATTGTACCTTAAAAAGTGACTAGAGCATTACAGAATGGCATATACATGTCTTCTGTCCCCAGCAAAATCTTCTTTTCAGTTACCCATAGTTAGTTCTCTTCCCTTAAGCCCTGACAATTTTCATTGTTCTCCCTTACTAATTTTTCCACACATATAGAATGCCTATTTATGTAAAGGAACGTGAGGTTGAAAGAGAAGGAGGTTCTTCAAAGAGCTGATAATCTAACAGAAATACTCAGATAAGTAAAAATAACTGCTATAACAGGTAGAAAGCAAAACATTCAGAAATAGAGGTACAAAGTACTATGCAAGTTTGTAAAATGCAGTCTCCCACAGAATTTCAAAGTAGGAAGGAAATAGTAAGAGGCATGTGGCCATATGAAAAAATGTTCTAAATAACTCATAACTGGAAAAATGTAAATTAAAACAACTCTGAAGTATTACCTTATCACCATCAGATTTCCAAAGTTGACAAAAATGAAAAATGACAAACTCTGGAGAGGCTGTGGGAAAATAGGTACATTAATGCACTATTGGTGGAACTTTCAAATGGTCCAACCACTCTGGAAAGCAATTTGGAATTATACTCAAAAAGCTATTAAACTGTGCATACATACTGATCCAATGATACTGCTACTAGGTCTATGTTCCAAAGATATTAAAGAAACAGGAAAAGTACTTATATGTATAAAAATATTCATAGCAGGTCTTTCTGTGGTGGCAAAGAATTGGAAAATGAGAGGGTGCTCATTACTTGGGGAACGGCTGAATAAGTTATGGTATATGTGTAATAGAATGCTGTTGTTATAAAAAATGATGAAGGGGATGGTTTCAAAAAAATCTGGGAAGACTCATATGAACTGATGCAAAGAGAAGTGAGCAGAACCAGAACCAACTTCTATAACAGTACTGCAAAGATAAACAATTTCAAAAGTCTTAGAAACTTTGATCAACACAATGAAACTGACCAGTTTCAGAGGACTCTTAGTGAAACATGCTATCCATCTGCAGATTGAAGCATGTTTTGCTTTTTTTTTTTTTGGAGGGGCAACTGGGGTTAAGTGACTTGCCCAAGGTCACACGGCTAGTTTTTGTGTTAAGTGTCTGAGGCCAGATTTGAACTCAGGTCCTCCTGATTCCAGGGCTGGTGCTCTATTCACTGCACCAGCTAGCTGCCCCTTGAAGCATATTTTGAGGAGAGGGGAACTGATAGGGAATTCTTTTCACTTGACTACACATATTTATAATGGATTCTGTTTTTCTTGTTTCCTTAGTAAGTGAGGGTGGGAGGTGAGAGGGAGAGGATTCTGAACGGAAAATAAAAAAAAAAAAAGTGTGTGTTAGAATGAAAAGAGCACTGACTCTGAATCAGAGAACCAAGGTTCAAGCTCCACTTCTAATGCTTACTACCTGTATGACCTTAGACAATTCATTTAATCTCCTTAGTCCATAGTTTTGTCTTCTATAAAATGAAGCCACTAGATTACATTGCTTCTAAGGTCCCTTCAAGCTTTAGATTTCTGATCCTATGATATATAGATATCATCTTGTTCAACTTACACCTGAGTAAGAATCTCTTCTACATCCTTCCTCCCACATCAAATAAATGGGTTCCAGCCTCCACTTAAAAATATCCAATAAAGCAACCTGGCAGAAATTACATTTAGAACAATATCCTACACAATATATCACAATAAATTTTAAATGGATATATGACCTGAAAATTAAAGACCATACCATAAACCAAACCTTTATATCAAGTATCTGATAAAATTATCCAAGATATATGAACAAATAAGAGATATAGATAAGTCCAAAAGCTATTCACCAAAAGAGAAATGTCAAAGGATTCAAGGGAACAACCAAAGGAAAAAAATGTTAACATTTTTTAACAACAAAGGAAAAATACTCCAAATAACTAATAGGAGAAATGGATGACAAAACAACCCTAAGGTTTCACTTTACACTCAGTAAACTGACAAAAAAAGGTTTTTTTTTTTAAAGGAATAGACAAATGTCAGAAGGGTTATAGAAAAACAGGGTCATAAATGAATTGCTGGTGACCTATGAATTAATACAACCACTATGGAAAGATATTTAGAATTTTGCAAATAAAATGAAAAAAATCCATACCTTTTGACCCTGAGATTCCACCGCTAGGCATATATACCCAATGGAAAAAAAAAAAGGGGGGTTCTATATACACCAAAATATTTATAACAGCACTTTTTGAGGTCACAAAGAACTTGAAACAAAGTAGAAGTCAAGTGGTTGAGGGATGGTTAAACAAATTATGGTACATGATTATAATGGAATATTATTGCATTGTAAGAAATAATGATGTGATGAATACAGAGAAACATGTAAAGACTTGCATAAGTTGATGCAAAATGATATTAGCAGAGCCAGGAAAACAATATACCACAACAATGAAAATGGAAGGACAGCAATTCAAAACAATTTAAAATGATCTGAAATTATAAAGACCAATGTTGGGCCCAAAGAAGAGAAATAAGAAGGTATCTCCCCAGTTTTTTTCTCAGTTCTAAAACAAATGGCATAGAACACTGTATATACCATTAGATTTTTTTTCGATGTGTAGACCAATTTTACTGAAAATTTTTCCCCTCATCTTCCTTTTTGAAAAATAGCCATCTAATTAAGTCATATAAGTGCTATAAAAATTTTTTTTAATGTCAATGAAATCTGTTTTTTAAAAGGGTAAACCTCCAATGAGGGGAAGTCTATCCCTTCAAACTTAGCCAATGCAACTTTGGGTTGGATCTAGTAATTAAGCAGTTTTCTCTCTTTCATTCATCCAGAATGCATCTACCTACAACTTCTACCTGCTACTCATAGTTCTGCAACCAGGGACAGAGACAAATCTAATGTCTCTGTTCTCCTTTAAATTGTAAACTGAATGAGGGCAGGATCTATGTCACTTTTCATTTTTATATCCCTGACAAAACATTATAAATGTATTCAATAAATGTTTGTTGTTGATTTCAGAGTTTTCAAAGGTGATGTACATATAAATTTAATTCAAAGTACAATTTTGCTGTTCTAAGTGTAATCTAAGTATAATAATGCTGAGGCTACATGCTTTTCTATGTTCTTGAGATGATAAATTTCAACTCAACAAAATATGGCCCCAAATATGGAAAAACATTACAAGTACTTTCCGGATTCACAACACTCCCCCCCCCCCCGCCTTCTGAACACATACCTCATTGGACAGAAAATGAATACTGGCAAAAAGGTAAAACATACCCCCAGTGAAAACAGGAATCAGATAATGTAAATCACATTTACTTCTACAAGTAGAAATATACCACGAACAAAAAAGTAATGAGGATCCAAAGAAAAATGCCACTACTTAACATAATTATGCTCATGAAATGAGGGAACATTCATCAGTCTCCTCTAAGAAGCTACTAGTAAAGATTAGTTTTCAACTACAATGTGATGGAAGCATTGGCCTTGGCCAACAGGATCCCTAATTTAAATATGGCTCTAGAACTAACCCACCATATGGCCTTGGCATATCACTTCCTCTCTAAGTCTCCTTTCCCTCCTCTGTAAAATGAGTTTGGGCCATAGAAGATTACTTTTCAACAACTAATAGCACATATTCCTATGATTCTGTAACTTTCTGCAAACTAACAACAGCGATATATTCCTGCCTATCTTGAAAACGGGCAGGATGTGTCTTTCCTTCATAAACTGATATATCATTATTACCCTTACATAAAGAACTATGCTTTGAGGTATCTTCAAAGGTACACATTTGATGGTTTGGGGTTTTTTTTTTTTGCCTTTTTTTTTTTTGGAAGGCAACTGGGGTTAAGTGACCTGCCCAAGGTCACAGGACTAGTTAAGTGTCTGAGGCCTAATTTGAACTCAGGTCCTCCTGATTCCAGGGCCAGTCCCCTATTCACTGCACCACCTAGCCACTCCAATTTGATGGGTTTTTACAAAAGTAACCATTCTAACTTAATTTCTGACTTTTCCTAACTTGATACATCACTAAAGTTGAATTGGATGTTAATTTAATAATTTATGTTTAAGTTAAACCAACCTAAATTTTATTTTCATAACCTTATTTAATAGGAATTTTTAAAAGAAAAAAAACCAAGATAATCCTGAAGTGTTATATGAGACAAAAAGTATTAGTAAATAATAATAACTGGTGCCTCCCTCCTAAGTGGATAACAGGAACAAAATCAAAGAAAGAACAAATTTTAGAGGTGAAAGAGATCACAATGATCACCAAGGTCCAACTGTCACATTTTCTAGTTAGCCCAGAAAGGAAAAATGATTCACTTGAGGTCACACATCTAGATAATGGCAGAGCCAAGACTAGAACCAAGTCTCTTATCTCCGAATTTAGCATATCGTTTACTAAGAATCTTAATGCAAGAAACTTATTTTGATATACTTCAACAGACCTCTATTATCATGGATGTGGATACTCCCTCTATTGGAAAATATTACAATCCATGCAGCCTGGATTCTATACTATGTCCATGTCTTCCCATAAATTCTCCACGTTAGATTTACACAAAATGCTACAGGTCTTGCTCAAAGTCTTTTAATATTCCATGAGGGCAATATTTAGGCTGTCCATCATGATCTCTTATTTCTTGCCCTATGACTGTCCTACCTCCTCTTCCAATTATGCATTTCCAGGATGAGTCTTATGCCAGTTTTTATATGCAAATCAAAAGTAACAGTATGCTGCAACCTATTTATGCCTGTCATGCATCTCTTCATTGATCTCTGGATCATTCAGTTTGGATTCTTTGGAGGCTGTGGTGTTCTATGATTTCTAGCTACAAAGAACCACCAGAATGTAATCCTATATACCACCAGAATGTGGTGTTAAAATAACAAGTTTCTGTTGGAGAACAACTTGGGATTATTGAGTCCAAAATGCAATCTAGTCCACTTTATTTCTCCTAATCAATTTTGGACTCAACTAATTTTCAATTAATAGTATCGGCTCAAAGTAGATGTCCTAAAGAACTCAATATCCATCCAATTCTGTATCAAAGTCCGAGAATAACATTTTGAATTTCCTGATTATGAGGACAATTTTTTTGAGTGGTCATGAATTTTGTTGAGGTATTCTTGTAAGTGTTTGACCAATGGATATATTCAACACAATACTATCCCAAACAAAAGATTCTGGATAACTTCACTGTCTATAAGGAGAAGTCCTCATCTGATGCCTCATTGTGATTTGATAACAACTTGGGCTCTCAAAGGAACACAACTCAATTTCAAGCAGATTCTATTAGGGTGGAAAGTCGCAATAACAAACCACATTGGCTATCCAAGGACAAACCCAGATAAGAATGGAGAAGCTCATCATCAATAAGTGGGTCATAATTTACTAAGTTCTTTGGTCATGGGCAAACCCATGAAGCATTGAAAAATCAGTGCAACCAATAATTTACCAGTAAAGGATTCTCATAGTGAAGAAAGGGAAAACATACTACTTGTGTCTTGCCAGATTCTAATTTCAGGTATGATTTTTAAAGAATATTACTTTGTATTAATAGTTAAAAGAATTTCACATTTTACCTGAAGGCTCTCAAAATTCCTGTGATAAACTTGTCTCATCTTACTGAAAATTTTAACTAAAGAGTATAACCAAACAGGTTTGCACAGGTACCACAGAGAGCAGAGAGGGAGAGGAGGAATGGAAGAGAACAGGACATAAAAAACATAACACATATTACAAGCCAGGCCACCCTAGTCCCATGTCAGTATTCTGATCAAAAATCATGTTTACTATAGTTTTTGTCCTCAAGTGTACTATACTTTTTTAATCAAGCTTATAAAGATGTTTCACAGAACACATGTATTGTTTCTCATACTTCCCCAAACAGAAATTATGATCTTTCATTAGAGGAATATAAGTCAGACAGTTGCAACTACTTCTATTTTACAATTTCTCTCCAGATTCTTATAGGCCATAATTTTTCTCTTCATGGCAACACTATCCCAGCAGTGGTCTTAAGCAAGTAATTTACCTTTATATGACTGAGTTTGGAAAAACAAGGCTATATTATTATACCTCAAAGGAATATTATGGAGGAGGTATAAGAATGTTTTTTAAATTCTTTGAAGTTTTCCAACAAAACCATAGACGAGCAAAAGGTATTCTTTTCTCTAGTTATCTAATCATTTTATGGAACCTTCTATTCAACTCAAGTATGAATGTCAGTGTGAAAATAAGAGTCCTACTGACTTCAAGAGTACAATGTGATACCAATTTCTCACAATAGCAAAATTTCCCAAGAGTACAGAAAAATCAATCAATAGTCTGCATGGGTATTGGTATTCCAGTAATGTTAAAAGATCTAGAGCAGGGGTTCTTAACCTTGGGTCAATGTAATTCTTTTTAAAATATTTTGATAAATTTATTACAGTACAATTAGTTTCCTTTCTTATTCCATACATTTTATTTTATACATTTAAATACATTATTCTAAGAGTGTCCACAGGCTTAACCAGAACTACACCAGGATTAAGGATCCATTCTGTGTTAAAACTATATTGGATTCTAGTCTCCCTGAACACAATCCTCCCCCCTTTAGCTAGTATAATCAGTTTAGAATTAAATAGTATAATATAACAAAAGCAGGAAATAAGATTACAAGGAGAACCTAGAAGTCACTTACAGAATATTCCATAAATTAAAGGAGCAACAATGATTTGCAAACAATCTCATAAATTAGGGGAGCTTGGAACCACTGAAAACTGTCTTACAAAAGTAAGGATACAACCTAAGACTATGTGATAAACTAGAAGCCCTCTAGGCCTTAAAGTAACAGCTCTCAGTCCTGCTAACTGTCTTTTATCTATAAGCTTCAGAGCTCAGACACATGCAGTAAGACCAGCAAAATACCAGCAAGGTGCTATGCTAATGAACTAACCCTCAGCAGGGTGTCTGGCACATAGTAGGTGCTTAATGACTGATTAAAAATCTGAGTTCAAATTGTCTCAGACATTTAAACTGTTTGACTTTAGGCAAGTCTGCCTCAGTTTCATTAGCTGTAAAATGGGGCTAATAATAGCACTTACCTCATAAGGTTGTTGTAGGAATAAAATATTTGTAAAGCACTTTCCATAACTTAAAATGTCATATAAATTCTAGCTTTTACTATTGTTATGGTTACAATCTGAATTTATAAATACAAGACATTATTATAATCTAAATTTATAAATGCTAGACATTATTATTATGGTTATAATTTGTATTGCTAGAGAAAATACCTCCATTTATGAGATCACTGAACTCAGTGAAGTTAAGCAAGGTTTCACGTAAAGGAAGCCCATTGTCTAAAAAGGAACTATTGTACAGGTTTATGGTGATTAGCCACATTGCAAGATAGAGGGGAAAAAAGTTACATTGTTGCTAGTATTGGGCAACAATTTCCCAAAGCAGAATTAGATGGAGAATAGAAAGATAAATTATTAAAACTAATGCCTACATCACACCTTCCTCTAGCTATTTTTTTCTTCATTCTCACTATACCTGAATATATTCCAATATCACCTTCCAATGAAAAGAAAAAATATATACCACTTATGGGGAAAAGAACTCAGTAGAACAGTACTATCATTTCTAGTTTTGCAACTGGCTTTCATTTTTTAAAAATAAAATTTATCCTTATATCCTTTTTAAACATAATTTATCCTTGTGGCCTTACATATACTTTAGTGTATCATTTTAATACAATTTATCTTCTGAATATAATTATTCAAAATGTGGCACTGATAATTATGAACCACATTTGAATAAGACTGAAAAAACTACCTACACTTTTTTCCACACTAAGCATATTTGAAATTTATCCCTTAGTTAGTGGTTTCCCTTGCTCTCTGATGAGCCTGTTGTCATCTGCAGCTCATTCAGATTCATCAGTCCAAAGCTTTTTCTCATAAACTTCATTTTTCATAGTTACACACCAGACTGGCTTGTCAGTCACTATTTTCCAAAGTCACTTGCACACGTTTATACAGTATCTTCAAAGGATCTTAAAGAAGAACTTCACAAAGTGGAATCATTCATTGGAATGCTGAAAAAAAAAAAAACAGATTCTAAAAGAAGGAAAAACCTGACTAAAGGGCTCTGGTTTTAATGAGCTACACATGAAATAGTCAGTTTTTAAAGAAATTAAACATGGTAGTTGGGGGAAGGAGCAGGAGAGTGGCAGTACTACAAAAAACCAGCAAGACGACTCCCTGAAAACCCCTCATGAACCACTAGTATTCCTCAGACCATATTTTGTGAGCCACTGGCTCAGAACACCAATCTTGGGTTAATGAAACGAAAGTATCCTAAATCACTAACCTTCAAATCTTAGCTGCTAAAGATGATTTTACCACAGTTTAAAGCAGAAAAGTTCAGTCTCCGATCATATTCTTTACAGTCGTACCTATGGTATTTGTATCTTTCCCCTGTGACAAAATCAACTACATAACATTTGCTATTTTGAGTACTGTGCTAATTGTTAAAATAACTAGAATAGTAAGACAAAGTATTCCAATAATGAATGATCAAACATGCTACTCACCTCCTGACACAGGGTTGATGGATTCAAGGTGCAGAATGAGACTTACTTTGGGGCCTCAGAAAATGTGTAGATTTGCTTTGCATAAGAACTTATTTTGCCTTCTCTTCTAAGGGTCCAAGGCCTCCACACCTCCTTCCTTCTCCAAACAGCATGCTACTTCTCCCATGACTAACCCCAATCCACAGGCTTCTCAGCTCCAATAAGCCAGCCTTTACCTTAATGTTGCTGGGGGAAGCCGCTTGCCATCTAATATCAGTAACCCCTCTAACTCCACTTCTCTTTCCCCACCAACTTTCCTGCTCTCCTGTATAGATTGTTTTTCTCCATTAGAACATAAGCTTCTTGAAGGTACAGACTCTTCCTTGCTTATATCTGCATCCCCAGTACTTATCACAATGCCTGTGTGCTTACTACTTTATCTTTTTCACAAAGGTTTTTTTCCCCCTTTTTGGAGGGAATCATTGGGTTTGAGAGGGAAGCTAGCAATAGCAAAAAAAAAATTGAGGAAAAAAAGAAAATAAAAGCATACTAAAAGTATTTCTTAAAATGAACAGGATGTTCAGAAGTAAACACAGACAAATAAGGCAATTTAAAGTAACATATTGGATTTATTATATAATTTTTTTTATTAAGAAGCATGAGGAACATCATAAAGATTCACAAGTTCATAGATAATTTTCCTTTTCTGTTCTACTTTTTATATGTAATATTTTTGATGTTTAAAGTTCTGTATTTTTTTAATTAATTCCAACAAAACCAAATACAGACAACGAAAGAAAAATATTATGAATAAGAGAAGCCTATTCTCACGAAAAAATATCCAACACACCAATACTATATTTGTATCAGAGACTGGGCATGTAGCTTAAGAACTAATGCTTCTTTTCCCCTAAATGTAAGCAGCTAGATAGCAGATAGAAAGCTGGGTCTAGAGTCAAGAAGACATCCAGCCTTAGACACTCACTAGACATGTGCAAGTCACTAAACCAGTTTGCCTCAGTTTCCGCAACTGTAAAATGGGGATAGTAACAGCACCTATTTTGAAGGGTTATAAGCACTTAGCAGTGAGTGGCTATAAGCTTATAAGCTCTATAAAAATTTTTATTCCCTCTCCGTTCCATTCCTTTCCCCCGATTTGGTAAATCACTACCATTGATAAGTAAGAGGGTGACTGAACTTAATACACAATCCAAAAAAATGCTAGATAGCTCCAAATAAAAACTTGGGTTGTTTTAATTTATAAAATGTCTTTTGTGAGGGAGGAAAAAAGCAGTTAAAATGTTTATAGTCCTGGCCCAAGGTTTTCCTTGAACCTACATACTTTAAGAAACTTACTCTAATACCAACCTTAGGATTCACGGTGTGAAATTATTTTTAAAAAAGCAGGCTGTAGCCAGGTCCTTCCAGTAACTAAATGCTCTTGGACAAGGTCCAAGGTAGTGCTATATAGTGAGTTTGCCATGTGTTTTATTTAAAATGAAGAAAACAAATTATCTGAACCAGTGACTTAAGTTTAAATCTTTATTTCTCACTAAAAATTCCACAAAAAAATACCCTTCATTCCATCATTCAAAAAAATAAAAATTATGTGCCTGGAAGTTCCTAAATCCTGTCCGACAGGGACTATCTGGGTGGTAGTTATTATTATGCCTATAAATTTAACTTACAGATATTACAGGTAATTTAAAAAGGAATTTCAGTAGATATTTCCCATTTTCAAAGGGATAATAGATATGTTATGGCATAATCAATTAAAAATTAAGGGTTTCAATTCTTAAAGACTTCAGAACTCTGGACAATGTAGTGAACAATCATGACTTTAGAAGACTAATGATGATGCCTCTTGCCTTTTGGCATTGAGGGGATGGACTAAAGGTACATACTGTGATGTAATTTTTTTTTTTCCCAAACATAGTCAATATGCTTATTTGTTTTGCTTAACTATCTTTATTTGTTAGGGGGAAGGAGTATCTATTGGGATGGGCATAAGGGTAGAGCTAAAGGTGCTTTTAAAAGAATATTAAGAAAACATTTTCAAATTCACTAAAAGACAACAAAAGTTCAGAAGGTGACACAAATGCCAATTCTATTACTCTCCTGTTAAACTTAAAAGACATTTTTAAAAAACTAGGTAAAAGAAGTTGATGAGTTTTTGTAAAATCCTTTTTGTTATTTGCAGATTGAAATTTTTACTAATAACTAAAGTTCACGATAAAAAGGTAATTTCTTAAAATTAAGTTTACAATATTAAAAAACTTCCTTCCCGGTCAGTTGAGTGCCATGTAATGTCTGTTCTAAGGTTTGTGGCAAAAATCACTTCACATAGTTTACTAACTATTTGTGGTTCTGATTTCTTATGGTATACCAGATTCCCAGAGACCTACTATATACATCTACAAATATACTGGCATATAACACTTCTGCATATCTACTATCTGTATTTTCTACATCACAAGAGTGTTTTCTATTTATGTACATTTTTTTAAATACCTATCAAATCCAGGAATAAAAAAATACAAAGACAAGAAAATTTTAAAGAAATGATAAAGTAACTAACCTATCAAATATGTTTTTAAATTTTCAAAAGTAGAGTAAAACATAAAATCTGGTAAAATATCATGATATATGAATCAATACAAAACCTTGCTCATCACTTTTACATTTACCTATAGGTTTTCCCCTTGAGTAGAAGCAATGGAAGGGGAAATAAGAGTAAAAGGTCTTACTTTGTGCAAAAAGTTTCTAATTCCAAAAAACAATAATTAATTTTAAACAGTATTTGCATTAAAAAACTGAAGAGAGGGAAGGGGGAGGGAATGTAGGAGGGGGAAGGAGAAGAAGAGAAACTATGAAATCAAATGCATAGAAAAACAACAAGCAGACTTATAGAAAATTTAGTTTAAACAATTATAAAAGTATAGCAAACAAAGCAGAATATAAAAGAGACTTAAATAAAGAAATTAAACTTGAAAATTTGCACTGATTTTGTAACTACTAAATATAAATAAGCTATATTAATACCTACATAAAATTGTCATAAATTGACATTTATAGTCATAAGGCTGCAATGATGATGAAGATTTATTTCAAGGACATCTTAAAATAATAGGTAATGTCATGAGGGGAAACTACGAGATTTAAAGGAGACCTGAGTTCAAATCAGCTATTCAACTATATGACTGTCACCTCTGTGACTGACCATGGGTGAACTCATCTTAAAGCTTCTCGTTGTGCAAATTAATATGCACTCATTATACTATTACATCTAATTCAGGAAAAATTAAGGCTGAACGTTGAACTATGCACAATACTAAAAACTGAAGATTCACCAAAAAAAAAATGCAAAGAATACTGAATTGAGAATCAAGAGGTATGAGTTCTAGTCTGTCATTAACTAGTTGGGTGACCTTGGGTAAATTACTCAACCTTTCTGAGTCTTAGTTTTCTCATCTGGAAAAAGAGAATTGGATTAAAAGACTTCCGAAAATCATCTTGCAACTCTAAGATTATTACAGAAACACACCCACACACAAACACCACCCCCTCCCCCCCCCCACTCACTCACACACTCTCTGTCTCTGTCTCTCTTTAAAGGTGATCTCTAAAGACTTCTTAATGCTAGTTTGTAGATAAAGTTCAGTAGATGTATTGCATTAAACAAGCAACAGATTGGGTTAAAACAGTGCAGATTTTCAAATTCACATATTACAGGAAACATTTTTAGATGAGATCACATGAAAATAAATGTGTCTTTCACAGTTACAGGATGAAATTTTAAGTTGGCCAGGCAACGAATGCCCTGATTTTCCACTTCTTTTTGCAGACCATATGACTTCCACATGCTGAGAGTGTTTTAGGCTGTAACCTGCAATGAAGATTTTACAATGTTCCAGCAAACCAATAACCAGTGCTTGAAATGCAACAGTAAACACTTGACTCAGATAAGCATGGATTACAAATCAAGCTTTCAACTCAAATATTGCACAGGGATAGAAAGTCGGTGGGTTTTGTTCCTAAAATATATTGTTCTCATTTCAAAAGAAACCATCAAAGCAGTAAATCAATAAACGTTAATTGAAAAACTAGGCAATGGGAAGTAGATAGGTTAAGAGATGTTCTCTGATACTTATTTTTCACTTACATTTTGCTTTTGCATTCTAAATAATTTAATACCCTGACACATAAGTTTCTATATACTTCATATTCCACAATTATATAACATTTTCTCCAAAAGGCTTTGCTTCATTCAAAAAATTATTCTAATGAACATTAATAAGATACAAGCAAATAATTTTAGAACTCTAAATATCTAACAACTGCAATGATGGTCTTAGGGGAGATCAAAACATTCAAAAATTTAAAGTTTAGATTTAGAGAACACATTAACTGTTTCTATGTAGGTCAACCTAAATATACACTTGTTATCTCTCACATTTGCAGTTACCAGCCTGTTTATGGGTGTGAATGACCAATTCCAGAAAGTCTGGATTTCCATAACAAAGATAACAGAACATACCATGAGTTATGTACAGTAGCTATGGGAATTCAGGTTTTTGTTGCTTCCAAGATCCCCAATGACAGCTAACAATGAGTATCAAGAACTAGCAGACTTCGGATAAATGCATTTGAACACCTTAATTTTCTAAACACCTGAAAAAATTATATCAACTCCTCCATTCAAGAGTCCCTCTCATAGGAAAACAAGCAAACTGTTCCCATAAGCAAAGGTTTCAGAAAGAACTTCACTTGGGGAATGGAACAATGTGTTCACAACTCAGTTTCTATCATTTAATGTAACCTTAAGAACTATTAGAAATGTTCATGTGATTAAAGATATAATTTTTTAATGCTATCCTCTCATAATAGTAATCAAAACTTTTAAAAAATAGTTACCATTATTTTTCCAGTTTTGATTCATATACATAATTCAAATAGATGTAATAACTGGGCTTTAAAGAATAGGAATAAAGAAATTTAATTCAGGAAACCGCAATGCTAAAGTGATAATTACCTGTGACAGAGTTGGCAGAAAAAATGATGCAGATTATTCCCCTCTAATGATGCAGGGAATAGCAAAGCCAAACAACAAGCAACCATAGCAGGGGGAAAAAACACAAATAAAAAAAACATTAAAAGGCACAGAAGGTATTCTCAACACCCCCAAAAAGTCAGCAGCACCAAAAGCATATGGAAGAAGAAAGGAAAGAAGACAAGCAAAAAGAAAAGACCAAAGGGAGGGTAATGTTTTTGGTACTTGAAGGACCCCGGCAGAAATTGGCTAGTCACATCACACAGAGCCTAGCCAGACACTTCTGGACTTTTAACCCCTGATGTAAATCAACAATACAATCTGTTTATAACAGTCAACTTTATTTAATACAGAATCTCTCCTTAAAAAAAAAAAAAAGCATTCTTCTTCCTTGCTCTCTCACATCCCGGTTTCCAGCAACAGTCGAGGTGGAACAGGGTGGGGTAGAGGGAAAGGCAAGCAGCATCTTTAACTCGCCCCCAAGCATTACTTCCCACTGGATATCCTACTACAAACCCAATTAGTTCTATGCCACAAGACAGGCAGTCAGTAAGCTGGTGTTGTCTGAACTATTTACACCTAAGCCCCCTCCCACCTTTACAATGCCCTCCCTACCAAAAATGCCCCTCACATGCTCTTAAGAAAAAAAAAAGACATTTACAAACAACAACAACAACAAAACCACCCTCAAGTAATTAAAAGCCGCTTTCGCCTCAAGAGGAGGCACCCCCACCTACCGTTTTGGGGTGAAGGCGGACGCCTTTCAGAGGAGCCCCGACGGTGTCACCGGAACACGGTTCCGGAGGAGAAGACACGGGGCACTTTTTCGTTTCCCACCTCGGCGGCGCCGCGTCGATACGCGCCCGCCCGAGGGGTCCTAGTCCCCGGTCGCCCCTCCAGCCCGCAGCCAGCCCCACTGTGGGGCGGGCGCGAGGAGCGCGCCCGGAACCCTCTCGGCAACCCAGGCCCTGCTCTGTCCCCGGGTCCCCACGCGCGCCTCCACCTCGCCGGGGACCGGCCTCCTCCGCCCCAGGACACACCTCACGCCCCCCCCCCCCTCACAAAGTTAAGGACACTTGAGAAAAGGAAACGCACGCGCGCGCACAGACACCCCTCAAATCGTCGCCTCACAGTTTGTCAAACTCCAGCCGAGAGACCCTCACCCTGCCAGCTCCCCCATTTTACGCCCGCAGGCAAGGGCGGCAGAGTTAGAGGGGACTGGGGTAGGGGCAGCCGGTGCTTTTGAGTTACCCGCCCCCCCCCAATAACCCTGCCCCACCCCGGAGTCGGGTCACGCAGCCAGACACCCCTTTCGGACACCTCCTCGCAGATGCCACCCCCCCCCCAACTCCCCACCCCCAAGCCCTACAGGAAAGTGCGGAGGGGGAGAGGCTCGGGGTGTCCGGCTGGAGAAAATCGCTCCACTCACCTCAGGAGCCTGGCTGAGTTCTCTCTCCGCCTCGCGGGCAACCCCCTCCCCAACGTCCCAAGAAGAAGGGCTGAGGTAGGGGGGGAGGGGTGTCTTCCGCACGGAGACCCCGGCGGGAGGGGGGCTGGGGAAGGGGGTGGAGGCCGGCGTGGGAGGAGGGGAGGGGGGAGGGGAGGCCCCTATCTCCCAGTCTCCCCCTGAAAACCTCCCTTGTCTCAATCACATCAGACTGACTGTCTTTGTCTGGCTGACAACCGCCATATTGATATCAACAGCCCCGCTCCCACCTGCTGCCGCCGGGCGGCCCTGGGAGTTGTAGTTTTCTGATCCCTGGGGTAAAAGCATGGGCCGCCGCACCAAACGGCCCCTGGGAACTACAGCTCCCGGCAAAGCCCGCGCCCTTCTTCTTCCCCATAGGGAGGAGGGAAAGGGAGAATCAGAACCAACCGGGACTACAGGTCCCACAATACTGCGGGCATCGGGTCCAGTGAGGGGACATGATATCATCTTGGGGTGTGGAGAGGTTAAAAGAGGAGGCGATCCGGGATAAATCGTAACCGACAGAGGGAGGAGTTCTGAGAGGAAGGGGAGGAAAAGGAAGAAGAATGACCACAATTCCCATCATGAAGCCGAAGGCGTACTACAGTTCCCGTGATGCTCTGGGAGCGAGGGGGGGCGGGCAGAAGGAATAGGAGTACGGGAAAAGACTCGGTATTCCGTCATGCTCTAGGACGTTTGGCGGTGGTGGTGTAGCCGGAAGTCCCTTTTGGGAGTAAGGGAGTCCAGCAGTACACTTTTAACAAGGAAGATTTCAATATGAAGCTGGTGAGTCTCTCCTCGCGGGTCAGAGGGCGAGGGTGAGGCCCAGAATTTGGAAACCCGACGGCTTCTTACGTGAAAAGGCAACGGAGGTGGGGGGAGAGGGGGAGATTGGGGAGAATTGGTGGTGCAGGAAAGCATGCTGGGAGGAGGGTAGTTCTTGTGGGAGAGGGTAGCAGTCTCCAGCCTTTGCGTGCCCGACTTAGCTCTGTGGCCCATTACAAGGATTGTTGGGGCTTGACCACAGCTCGACCAAGCCTCATCCAACAAGCATGGTTCGGGTATGCCTTTTTCATTAGCCTGCATGTAATGCGTTGAAAAAAGCCCTGATTTGGGGATCATAGCAACCTGGGTTCACATTCCCACTCCCATTCATCTTTCTAACTTCGGGACAAGTAATTTGCTGGACTTCGGTTTCTCTTTCATGAGAAGAAAGAAATGAACCAGATCAGAAGTATTTAACTATTTGAGTTATGGACCCTTCGGCCCTTCATAAATGCTTATTGACCTGACTTGGCACTCTGGTGAAGCCTTTTATTTTTTCAGAATAATTTTTAAATACATTAAAATATGCAGGATTTTCAAAATAAACCAGTTATGAGGATATAATTATCCAAATATGTAAAAAAAAAAAACATTCATGGACCCTAGAGTAAGAATCCTTGGACTAACTAAAGTCTGGGAGTCCTCCTAAATCTTACATGAGTGTCCTAGCCATCACATTGAGGAGGTACCTATTACCAGTCAGTATATTGTTTAAGAATTACTATTTATGCAACACTGAGCCAAGTTGTGGAAGGTTTAAAAAAAAAACAATAAAAAGTCCCTACATTCCAGGAGCTCATAATTTTGTTAGTTAGGATGAAAGTACATAAAACAGGGCATTGGTGCTAGGCAAAGGAAAGATCCACCTTCATCAGAGAGGAGGGTGGACACTGAACTAATAGGACTTAGATCAAATATAACAAGCAAGTAGGCTATGCTTTCTTTACTAGAGGAACAACATTAGGTAATGGCATGACAACTAGAAGGAGCGTCTAGTCCCTTCCAACAATAATTTATTAATCATTCACCTTGTACAAGGCCAGAGGCAAAATGACTTAGTGGATAGAAAGCTGAACCAGGAAAACCCTGTGTTCAAGTCCATGCCCAGATGCATACAGGGTATGTCACTCAGGGCAAGTTGCTTAACCTTCAGTGCCCTAGGCAACTTATGATCAGGCCTGGAGTCAAGAACACCTAATTCAGATTTGACCAAAGACACTAGTATGACCTGGACAAGTCATTTAATCCTGTTTACCTCAGTTGCCTTATCTGTAAAGTGAGCTGGAGAAAGAAATGGCAAACCATTCTAGTATCTTTGCCAAGAAAACTTTAAAAAGGAGTCATGAAAAGTTGGACACAACTGGAAACAACTAACCAACAAGAAATGTACAAGTCACCATGCTAGGTGCCAGAGACACAAAGAGAAAATGAAAATGTCCCTGCCCTCAAAGAACTTACATTCTACTGAGTTTTAACTAGAACATGCAAACAGATGCATAACTATTAGAGGCAGAAGAAAATACTGATAAGTAAAGAATTAAACACGGCTTTTAAGGAAATTGGGAGGCCAAATTACTGGAAGAGAAAGTGCTTCTGTCTCAGAAGTGAATGTTTTAAAGTCAAAGAAATTTTATATACACACATCTGTGTATATATATATATGTATATATTATATATATGTATTTTGTTGTTCATTTGTGTCTGACTTATTTGGGGTTTTCTTGTCAAAGATACTGGAGTGTTTTCCTTCTACAGCTCATTTTACAAATGAGGAACTGAGGCAAAAAAAGAGCGTTAAGTGACTTGCCCAGGGTCACAAAATTAGTAAGCATCTGGGGCCAGATTTGAACTGAGAAAGATGAGTCTTCCTGATTCCAAGCCCAGCACTCTATCCACCTAGTTTGTGTGTGTGTGTGTGTGTGTACACACATATATTTATACATTCACATATTAGTAATAGTTGACAGTATTAAGGAGATTATTTCTTGCCTTGGTGTACCAGGGAATGGTTTGGAATTATATCCCATGAAGCATGTACTGAAGCTGATTCTTGCAGCCCAAGTGAGGTTCATGGTTGAAGTACTTGGATATTTTACAATGAAAAAACAATCCCTTCTTGGTCCCTTGATCCCATGATGGAAGCAGAGGGTGTCTGAATCAAGCATACAGTTCACTCATCCAAGAAAAGTGGTCCACCAACAAGAGGTAGACCTTAAAAAAAATGACTGCATCCTCTGGTGCTCTCTTCCAATCTGTCAAATATGAGACCTCTGAATTTTTCCCTGGAGGGGTGAGAGAGGGGCAGCTCACCTTCCCCCCCACCTCAGCAGTACCGCGTCTGTGAGCATAGGTCAGCTAAAGTACATACGTTGACTTAAGCAGGCCTGAGCTTAGGCCTCTGGCTGTCTCTTCTATTTTATGTTGCTTCTGTGAGCAGAGGTGACCAAGCATCAAGCCTGAGTTGGGTGTGTCCAGCTTTGGAGGCAATCTTTTGTGTTAGAGATTTGATGCTCTGAGCTCCCTCAGATGGAGCTGACTGGCAATAGTAGGAGTGTTCTGCAACTATATCCTTGGAGAAGATGACCAGAGGTAAAGGAAGAACCTCTAAGCTTTGACTTGAAGAGCTTTGATTAGACAGTGCAGAGTCAAGGTGAAAGTATAACACAAGTCCAACAACCCTTTAAAATACTTCATATTTTATATTTTGAGCTTAAATTTCCTAGAAGAGTATGACCTGAACTAGGAAAAAATCAAAATCCTCATTTATTACAGCCACTTGCTCCCTACTGCCCCCCCCTGGGGAAATTATGAGATGACGCGGACAAGAGTTCCACAGAATGAGCAAGCATGGATGGTCTGCATCTTTGGAAAGAATATCCATATGGATGAGATCACAAATTCATTTAAGTATAACAAAAACCCTGAGTCATCAAGAAAACATTATATTCAATTCATTGTATACTTTTAGAAAGGCAGAAGGATAGTTGATAGATTTTAGAAAGATTTCCATCTAAAATAAGTAAAATAAAATGTACTTGGAAGTGACAAACCCTCTGAAAAATTCATCTAGAACAACTCGTTTTCAAAGAAATCTAAATAGATTTATCATATTATATATGGCTTTGTTCATGAAATCATGTTGGATATATTTAGAAGTAGGAATGGCTAGAGATGAAAAAAGCAGGTTTCACAGAAGCTTTTTTTGCTGCGGTTTTTGTTTTGTTCTTTGTGTGTGTGTTTTTTTCCAGTAGGACAAAACTGCCATTGTAGAGGAAGTGTTTTCCAAAATTTTCTTCTGTATTGTCTTGGCCTTCTTATCTCCAAATCGCTGCTTGGTTTTGGTGGTGTTGTTTTTTTTTTTTAACAAGTACTAATATGAAAGAATTTAAACCTGCAAAACAGCAGGGTTTGAAAAGCACTAAATCCCACTTCTTAGGCATCTCTTTTCTTCAAAGAAGTAAGTTCATCTGCAGGCCTCAAGTTGCTGGTTATCTGCATAGATATTGTATATTAGGATGGAAGTAAACTGCTCTGATTTACATAATGAAACAAAGAAGTCTGTCTAGAACCCAGATACTAAAATGGGTTCTAGAGTAGAGATGTTACACTTGCCACTGCAGGTCAACACCATAAAACTTCAAAGCCTGACCCAGGTTAAAATGTGATTGGGAAGGTAAATTTGACAAAACAAATTCAATTGCAGTAAAAATAGTCAATATTAATCTGTGATTTTCTAAGTCAGTATGCATCCTTCAATGATGTCTTTCTATTTGAGCTTGATGCCACTGCTCTAGAGGATTATTGGAACCAAAGGAGAGAAGATTTAAGGGATTAAGAAATTAGAGCAAATAACATAAAGGGAAGTTATTATAAAGGCATTATTACAGTCGAGGACAAAGTGAACTTGAAAGTATTGAGAGGCATGATTGATCCCTGGAGTGGAAGTTAGGTTGTCTAATCCTGTCTCTCAGGTTTACGACCTATGTGACCTTGAGCCAGACATTGATCTTCACTGAGCCTCTTCTCCTCTGTGGAGGGGAGACCCATGTTCCCTGAGGGAAGGCTGCTGTGGGCTGGCCTAACTTCTGTCTGCTGCATAACAACTCCCCCATCCTTAGACTTCTACCTCTTGCTGCACCTGCCTGATATCCAATCTTAGGCTAGAGGGAAGGCAGCTAGGGACTAGCAGAGCAATCTAAGCCAGTACAAGGCAATTTCCATCTCCTTCTGCCTGCCTGATTTCTTGCTACTTATGTGGAGAAACTAATACATAGAGAAGCAATCTTCCCGTTGATCTCATGCCTTTCTTTGCCTGCTATTCCTATCCTGTGAAGGAAGCAGAAAAACAGTCAGTGGAGAATACAACTTCAATCTTCTACAACTCACTATAGCTTTCCTAATCTCCAGCCTTCAGAAAGAAGAGGAGTGGTGAAGCAAAGGTCCCCTCCTCCCCCCATCTGACCATGGACCTTCCATCTCATGGTTTACTTGTCTTCTGCCTAATCTCCAGTCTCTTTGAAGAAGAGTGGCACCTTCCAGTCAATAATGAGGTCTCACATTTGGTTCATATCCTGTACATACCAGATATTCTGAACCCTTGTAGATTTCATCATCCAAACCTCATTCCCCATTTGCTTCCTCATAATTCCATATTCCTATCCCTTTTAATCCTTTTATCCCAAAGTTCCAACTAAATGCTACTCACCTCTTCCACAACTTCTTCTAAGTTAATAAATACCAGTGCCATATTGGACAAAGTTACCTTCATCTTACATCTTTTCTTCCACTTTTTCTATATTCTAGGAATCACTGAAACCTGCTCATATGGGTTCTCTAGACACTCTTTGTGATATTGGCTGCACCTTCAGTCATTCTCTGCTCACTGGTCAAGATGGGGGAGCTAGAATACTCCTAGCTCCCCATTGCTACTTCCAGGTTTCCTCCTTACCTCCATCACTCAGTAACTTCTCTTTATAGATAAAATTGAGAGCATTCACTGTGAGCTCCCTCTTCTCTTCCTCATCTCCTGTTACTCAGATGACTTCTGCTACTATCTCCACCTTCACCCCATCTCACATGATAAAGTGGCCATATTACTTCATCTAACCACATTACTCCCCAATACGGTAAGCTCTAGTAACTCCCTATCATCTCCAGGACCAAATACAAAATCCTCTGGCATTCAAAGCCTAACCCCACCTCTCCTATGTTTCTTCTTATAACTTCCTACTGACATCAGCTTCCTGGCTGTTAGTCAAGCAAGACATTTCATCTGTCAGCTCTGGAAATTTTATCTGACTGTCCCCTAGTCCTGGAAGTCTCCTTCCTAATCTACTGACCACCCTGACTTCTTTTAAGTTACAACTAAAATCCCATCTTCTATAGGAAGCCTTCCCCAGTCTCCTTGTGCCTTCCCTTTTTTAATTATTTCCTATTTTTCCTGTATATGTAATATTTATATGTATTTTTTTGTTTAACTCCCCCATTATATTGTAAGCTCCTTGAGGGCAGGTATAATCTTTTGCCTCTTTTTGTATACCTAGCATTTAGCACATAATAGGCATATAATAAATGTTTATCAACCATCGCCTTCACAGAGTTATTGGAGGAAAGTATTTTTATATCTTAAAAGTGCTGTCATATTTACTGTGGGAGGAAATGAAAATGAGATGTTTTAAAGGTATTTTATTCAGCTTAAAAGCTAAAGGGTATTTTTGTGGAATCTTTGTAGAATTTATTCCCCACTCAGATCTTTGTATCTCATTGGTAAAACAAGAAGTTTTTATCCTATCCAGGTTTGGCTTCTGTTATTGTCATCTCTTGACTCTCCCACCCTTTTTTTTGTAGCTCTTTCCCAAATGCATACACTTTTTTGTAAGTAGTCCTGTTATAGTATATTTTCCTTGAAGCAATTATCTACTCTGATAGTATTATTATCTTTTGCCATAGTACGATACAGTTGAATTTTTATTAATTGAACCTAGTGGATTAGGACCTTCAAGTAACCAGAATATTTTTTTCCTGAATTTACTTTCAAAAGGAAGCCAGCTACATGGTACAGTGGATAGACTTGCTGAGTTCAGATCTGGCCTCAGATACTTACTGGCTTGATGACTTTGTACAGGTCACTTAACTCAGTTTCTTCTACTGTAAAAGTGAGGATAATAATAGTACTTCCCAGAAATGTTATGAGGATCAAATGGGATATTTTCAAAGCTCTTGGCATGGTACCTGGCATGGTAAACACTGTATAAATATAATAATTAGTTGCTGTTATCATTATGGAAACAAGCAAGGACATAGCATGGCAAATAGTGGATGGACTCAGGAATTAATAACTGAGTAAATGAAAAAGCACGTATTAGGCATTTGCCTTATGCCAGTCACTATGGAAAATACTGGGGATACAAATACAAATACAAAAGGCAAGATAGTCCTTGCCCTCAAGGAGCTCACTTTCTAATAGGAAAAGGCATTTTACGTGGGGCACTGGTGACTAAGTAAGATTATTTCAGTCTGTGGTATCATAAAGATGATAAGTGTTGTCATAGGGCAATCAACTGATAGAACTTTTCTGATAATAGTGGCATTGGTTTGCTTCCTGTTGTCAGCATAAGGATTGGAAAGGTATAAATAAACCTAGAAGTATGGAAAGATGACCAAAGGGCAGGATGGTGAATCTTAGCCCTCTTACCTTAATATGTATATTGAATTGCCATCAAGCAGTAAAGCATGGCTCCCAAATCCAGTTTCTCACATACAAGCTATATGACCATGATCAAGTCATTTAACCTCAAATTGCTCCCAGATAGCTTTCTAAAACAAGTAAATTAAAGAGGAATGATCCCCTGATCTGGACCACTAGCATAAGTTTCTATACTTGCAATTCCTCACAAGGATGAAATTACAAGTTTTGGAATTTTTTTTTCAGAATTTTAATACTTCATTTGGTGTGCAGAACAGAAATACTATATTTGTTCATTTATTCATTTGTACATGAATAGTATTCAAAATTATATTTATTATAATCTTCAAAAGCATTAGCAGGGCCTGTTAATCTGTAAGAGGCATCAAATTCAGATATGATGCTGGATTTTAAGTTTTTTGGCTGTGGACAAACCAGCTAGTTTGGGTTCATCATCACTGAAAACCTAGCTTTTTCAGACTTTTATACTCTACCTGCAAAAATCCCCAGTGTGGCAAAAAGACTGATGACGTCCTCGGGACTTTTGACTGTTATGCTGCCTATTTGTCCTTGAAGGTCAGCTACAGTGCCTTCATTGTTATGCTAACAGTATAGGAAAATTATTGGATATACATGTGGAAGAAACCTAAGAAATCATCTAGTTCAACCTCCTTATTACAGAGAATGGAAAAATGGACGAGAACATAGTCTTTAAACTCACATTAGTTTGTTTGATTTTGACTCTTTCCAGTATTCTAGAGCAGATTATTCCAGGGATGGTAAATAAACATTTAGAAAAGGAAGCAGTGCACACAAAAAAACCAGCATGAAGCAAATTAAAGCAATCCTGAAATACCACCTCACATTCTTCAAGCTGGCAAAAACTTGTAGGGACTTTGGGGAAGACAAGCCAACTTGCTGCTGAAAACTGTGAACTGGTTAAGGCATCATCGAAAAAATTTTGAAATTAAGCAAGAAAAACTGCTAAATTGTTCAAACCCAAAAATTCTACTCAAGGAAGTTGTTAATTGGAAGAAAGAAACTGTAGTGCAGAAATTTCATATCAGCATTATTTGTAATAACAAAAAAATTGAAAACAAATCTGTGTCCAACAGTTGGAAAATGGCTGAGCAAATGGTATATGAATAAGATAGACTTGTGCTGTAATAAATGATGAATATGAAGACTTCAAAGTGATATGAGGAAGAAATATAAGTGACGAACAGTAAAGAAAAGGGATGGGATACCATAAGAACAATATATATTAATGACTGCAACAAAAGCGAATGTGGAAAGACAAGAGAGCTCATTGTTCAATGTTAGTACCGTCCTGTCAGTGTCGAATGATATCCCCCTACTTTATGACAGTCATCAGTAAACTTGCTATATTGCCTCAAATGTATTTTGTAAGGGATTTATTTGAGTGTTTGTTGTGTCCAAACAAAATATGTCAATAATTTTTTCAGTCAAAAAGTTGGTGCAAAAGAAACTTCATTTAGTTCACCTAATTTTAGCAAAGCATTTGGTAAAGTGTCAAGCTATTCCTGTGATGAGGTGGAGAATAAGGGTTGCACAGTCATGCAATTAGGTGGATTCAGAATTAGCTGGATGGCAGAATGGTCATTAGCAATTCTTGTGTCTGTTTGGAAGGATGTAATGCACCAAGGATGTGTCCTTGGCTTTGTGCTGTTCATTTTGGGGGGTTTGTTTTTATCAGTGCCTTGGATAAAGGTATAGATGGCATCCTTATCAGTTCTGGAGATAACACAAATCTGAGAGGAATTTCTAACACATTAGAGAACAATAATGATTCAAAAAGATCTTGATAGTCTAGAGGATTCTTTGAGCCATATCTAATAGCAGGAAATTTAATAATCACAATAACTAATAAGTAACAATTATACTTTCAAGTTTGCAAATCATATTGTCTTGTCTGAGCCTAGTAATAGCTCTGTGATGTAGATACTATAGGTATTGCCCTCTTTTTCAGATAAGTAAACTGAGGATCAGAGGTTAGGTGACTTGCTGATAGTCATACAGCTTCTGAGTGTCAGTTATTGATCTTCTGAAAAGCTAGGAATTAGCGTTAAAACAAAGTAGAATGAGGTGCCTTGGGACATACCGTGTTTCCCCGATAATAAGACACTGTCTTATTAAAATTTTTGGAAAGAAAAACACCATAGGGCTTATTTTCAGGGGAGGGCTTATGTTGTCCTGCCTCAGCTCTCCTCCGCCGCACTGCTCTCAATGGCACCAGCAAGCAAATCACTGGGGAAGAACAGGATGATGTGCTCACTGCTGCAGCTCTGATTGGATGCAGCTCGGAGCGCGGCGTGCGTTTCACGGTGGGGGGGGGACGGTGCATACAGAGGGTACCGTAATGTAGCGTGTAGCACAGGGGATCACCTTCACTACAGTAGCAATCTCAATAGGGCTTATTTTTGGGGGAGGGCTTATTTTAGAGGAATCTTACACAGTGGGGGGGAGGCTTATTTTCGGGATAGGTCTTATTATTGGGGAAACACGGTACTGTATTCCCCCTCAAGCAGACACATGACTGCTTATCAGATATGTTGTACAATAGATTTTTGATAGACTCATTTAATCATATATTTAGAGCTGAACAGGAACTCAGAGGCCATCAAACTCCTTCATTTTTGTACAAATAAGAAAACTGAGACCCAGAAGTTTAAGTGACTTATCCAGGCCAGGCAGAGGTTGGATTAGGTAAAGGAAGCACAGGGGGTTTAAGTGACTTAAGGTCATAGAAGTATTAAAATAGAGCTAAGGTTTAACCCCTGCCCTTCTACTTTGAAATCCATTTTGTTTAGATTGTATTTATCTTATATTGTGTACTTGTTATCTCCCTCATTAGAATGCTTTTGATTTCTGAGGTCAAGGATTCTGTTTTTACTTTTTCTTTGATCCCCTTCAATTAGCAAAGTACCTGCCAGAGTAAGCATTTAATAAATGCTTGTGCATAGTATTGATGAGAACAAATGAATATCAAACAGAAACAAAGACCTCAGTGAGAAGAGGTAGAAACTCTGTCTAGCCAATCCTAAGTTGTTTGAGAATTCTCCTCAGCTTTCATGTAAAGTTAACTAATGTTTCATTTTTGTCTCCATTGAGGCAGAAAGTACTTTCTAATTTGAATATTGTGCACAAAATTATAGGCTTACTGGAATTTCTATTAGGAATTCAAGAAATTGCAACAATAATTCTCAAATACCAGTCTTATTAAATGTTTAATTACTCCTTCATAATAGTATTGTCTGATTAACAAATGTGATCATCAGAAAAAAGTCTTTGTGTTTTAGAACGTCTCCCATACCCAGAGATCTCATTTATTGCAGGCTAGGTCTACCCGCTTCTCTTGCCCTTTCTGGAAATTTATGTGGCCTGACCTTGTGCAGTCAGTACTTCATTGACAATACTCAGATTTTCCTCCTATGCAATTAGAAATCTGTCACATGCACCTATGCAAGAACCTTTCTCGTCTTTAAAACCCATGGCTCTTCCCTTTGTCATCATATCGCCCTAGATAGATGACAGAGGAGAATCAGATTTATAGGCTGAAGAAACCTTGCAGGTTATCTAGTTCATTGGTGTCCAACTCAAATAGAAATGGATCCCTGTTGGTTACATATTGACTTAGAAACCCACAAATTAACATTATCTATGTTGTGTTGTATTTTTATTTATTTCCTTAAGTAATTCTTAGTTCAGGTCAGTGTGACACCTCTGATCTAATCTAACCCTCTCATTTTATAGTTGAGGAAACTTAATTCCACAGAGGTTAAATTACTTCTCCAAAACCACACTAGTAGTAATAAAGTCAGGTTTCAATAAATGTCTTCTGTCTACAAATCTAGCATGCTTTCTTCTGCAAAATACTGCTTGTCCATTGTCCTACACCTTGATTGAGTGACAAGAGCTTGGCAAACTCAGGGTATTTGAAGTTTCAAGAGCCTATCTTATAACCATTATTAATACCATTCCTTCCTTCTTCCTCCCCCTCCCACTCCCCATTCTTCTTCTTTTTGAAGAACTTTGCACCTGAGTTTCTGGCAATCTGCTGTAGTTATATTCTTTGATTACCCAGGACCTCACTCCTGATTGATTCAGGTTTGACCTTAAGTTTTGCCTTCTGTGAGTTAAAACTCCATAATAACAACATGTTACTTTGCATTACTAGTTTATCTAAACCTTTTGTGAAAATTTCCCTTGGTCACTTATAGAGAATGGGACAAAATGTATATTTTACTGTCATCTTTGCAAAGTATATTGCCAGTTGGTTAGAGTGCCCTCGTGTGTCTACTTTGTAAAAAGTTTAGATGTTTGGTTATAGCATCAGTTTTATCACAATATCAATACACATCATAAGGGCATTTTTTTCCTTCATATTTCAGTCTCTGAAGAACTCCATGTTGTCAAGGACTAGTTTGTTCACCTCTACTTTATACCGTCTATGATACTGTACAGTAAGATCTGATGTTTATAATAATGACCAGGAAGTATAATAAAATGTTAAATCATTACCCCTCTAAAAAAAAGTTAAATTCCATTCAGTACTTAATTTGGGTAAGAAAGAATGCGACCCTTAATTTTTCATTAAGTATTTAATAACAAATTTCAAGTTAATTCTTTCTCTCTTTTTTTTTTGTCTTTTTGTAGGGGGAAAGGAAAGGTAGTTGGGGTTAAGTGACTTGCCCAAAATCACACAGCTAGACAGTGTTAAGTGTCTAAGGCCGAATTTCTTCTCAGGTCCTCCTCATTCCAGGGCCAGTGCTCTATTCACTGTGCCACCTAGCTGCCCCCTCAAGTTAATTCTTTTTTTTTTTCCTTTGGAGGGCAACTGGGGTTAAGTGACTTGCCCAAAGTCACACGGCTAGTAAGTGTGTCAGGTGTCTGCGTCTGGATTTGAACTCAGGTCCTCCTGACTCTAGGGCCTGTGCTGTGTTCACTGCACGACCTCAAGTTAATTCTTAATCAAAAAATTCATCAAACTAGGATGAGTAAGATTTTATCAAATTCTCTATCCTTACAATAAAAAGTACTTCCATCAGTCATGCAAGATAATGTTTTATAAGTTGTTTTTCTAGTAGTGGTGATGAAATTGCACCAGGCCATCAACATGTACGCTCTCTTGCTCTCTCTCGCACTCTATCTCTCTTTCTCTCTCCTTCTCTTCTCTCTCCCTCTCTCCCTCCCTCCCACGCTCTTGCTCTCTCCCTCTTTCCCTTCCTCTCTTTCTCTCTCTCCCTCTCTCCCTCCCATTCTCTCTCTCCCATTTTCCCTTTTTCTCTCCCTCCCTCCCACTCTTTCTCTCTCTTCCTCTCTCCCTCCCTCCCACTGTCTCTCTCATTTGAAAAGCTTACTCGACCTCACTCTCAAAACTGTTGAAAACCATCTACAAATTGACCTTCAAATCCATTTCCCTCCACTGACTTTCTCCTTAAGTCTTCAAGAGATTTTCTTTACTCCTTGAAATTCCATGAAGCAGAGTCACGTTTTTTAGGGTGATGGTTGATTGTCTTTATTAGTCAATCTCGTATACCACTGCCAAGCCCTAATACTTTTAACTACATAGTATATGTCTTGCATTTACCCCCTCCATCTTCGCACTTGCTGCCAAAACCATCATCTGAGGTCTGAACATATCTTGCTTGGAATATTGATTGGCACCTCCTCATTAGGTCTCTAATTCCATCTTGTCCCTTAAGTTAATGTTATAGGCTATAGTATTTGAACAAGAATTATCCATGTTTAAATGTTAATGTGGGATCATAAGTATTTTCAAAACGTGATAGATGTCTGTGTGATAGTTTGAAATTGTAGGTGAATGATGATATAAAGCAATAAAAATGTTGCCATTGGAGCTTTGTTCTTATCAAGATGAGTACTCCCTCCAGCTGTATAGATTATAATTCATCCATACTTTTCATCTTACTGTGTTTCATATCCATTCCCTCCTGAACACCTTCCCCAGACTGGGGAGAGGGATTGGGTGTTGTTTATTTAATATGTTAGGGACCTTCCTCTCTGTATCAGGGGTTCTTAACCATTGTGGGGGAGAGGAAGGGTGATAAGTAGGTGTCACATCCTCCTTTGGCAGTCTGGTGAAAATTATGGCTCCTCAGAATAATGTCTTAGATGCATAAAATACAGGATTACAAAGGAAACCAATTATATTGAAATACAGTTATAAAAAAATTTTTTTAAAAGGTATTTCACAGATCCCTAGCTAAGAACCCCTTTTCTGGATCTCTTCTAATACAACAAGCATTTAATAGGCACTTTACTCTATATAAATTACTGTGCTAGGAATATAAAGACAAAATGAAGAACAACCTGTCCACAAAGAGCTTGTAGTCTACCAGATAAATAAAACATATAAATTTTTAAGTATGTACATGAAGATTTGTGTGGGATATATGAGCTTTCAGGTATTCCTTGCTTTTGTTGTATGACTAACCTCTTTTTCTAATCGAATACTCTGATGATTGCCTTGAATAATTCTTTTGCAGTATACTATGGCTTACTTATACCCACCATGCTTTAATTCTTCAGAGATTATGGTATTCTATATTTTGCAGTTACATAGCATCAGCAGAAGAATAGTAATGTTAGAAAGAAAAATACCTATTAAAAAGTAGGTATTCTTTATTCACTTAGTTTTCCCTTTATGGATAATTAGATTAAACTCTTCTGTGTGATTTTGGATCTTATTTAAGAGACAGTGTTTTTGGGGTGACTAGGTGGTGCAGTGAATAGAGCACCAGCCCTGGAGTCAGGAGGACCTGAGTTCAAATGCGGCCTCAGACACTTAACACTTACTAGCCATGTGACTTTGGGCAAGTCACTTAACCCCAACTGCCCTGCCTTCCCCCTCCAAAAAAAAATTTTTTTTTTTAAAAAGACAGCGTTTCAAGGCTCAGTGCAATCATCATATTATATTTACAAACAGCAGCATTTGGAAACCTTTACCATTTATAGGTAGTTCCTCTTAAACTTTGTGCTGAACTTCCTCCATGACTGTGACATCTTTACTACCTTGGTGCTGTCATTTCTTCCTCATGCAACATGTCAGTGGCTGGTGTGATGTCAGAGTCTAGGTGGAATAGTTTTGTTGTAATTAACAGAGAAAATAATTTGTTATAAGGATCTTAACCAATCACTTCTACTTTTTGCCTCTTTGTCATCCTTGCAGTTTTATCTGTAAATGTTCTTGGGCTAGCCCAATTCCACTGAGTCATTCACCAAGCTTTCTATAAATTTGGTTTTTTTTTTTTCCAGCTGCTGCTTTTTAGCTGATATCAGGAAGGAATTAAGGAAGGTGGAAATAGCTGGGGCAAATGTGAATGCTACAGAATTGTTTATACAAAGCCCTCAAAAGGAAAACAAGGTCAGAATAGAAAGAAGTACACAGAATTTTAGGAATCACCATATGGGCCAGGTATACCTGTACCTGGTATAAGCAGGTACTATAAGCACAAGGTGCTATGTTAATACAAAGAGAAACATGAGAATGCAAATGGGAGAAGAGAGAGAGGAAATAATTTAGAAGGGAAGAAGGAGAAAAAATACTTTTGACTTACTGAATTTGGCATCTTAACATTAGAATTCATATAGGAAATAACTTGGAGGTCTTAACTTCATCTAGAATATTTATATTTGCTGAAACCACAACTGGATGAACTCTAGATCTCTTCAGTATAAAGTAATCTAATAATGTTCAGGGAGGAAGTTTGTAGAAGAGAAATGAAATCCTATTTACCCTTTGAGGAATAATTTATTCTTAATTATTAACATTAATTGAATATAGCAGTGAAGCAGATAATCAAAAATGTCAAAAAAGCCAAAAATTATTGTTTCACTCTAGAATGACTTTATATTTTTTAAAATAAATCTAATGTTAATTCGTACAGCAATTAAAATAATGAGCCCACACTATGAAGACTCAGCTGAAGTAAAACTAGCTTGCTCATCTCTTCCCTTCTGTCTATTCCATGTCATTTCTACTTTATCTGTTGCATTATATATTTTATTTGCTTATTAATCATATTATCCTTTTGTATTCTTACTTTTCTCATAGTTAGGAACAAGGCAGGGGGGAACATAATTAACTCTTTTTGCTTAATAGGCTTTCCTATTTCTACATAGCATGGTATATTGGAAAGAATGCTGGACTTAGAGTTAGACAACCTGTATTCAAACCTCATTTCCACCACTTAGTACCTTGTGTGACCTTAGGCAAGGTACTTAACTTCTTTGCCTCAGTTCCCTCATCTGTAAAATGAGTTTGTACTTGATAGCCTCTGAGGTTCCTTCAATCTTTGAGTCTTTAAGTCTGTGATCTTCTTGTGATTATCTTAAGAATCACATGGAAATGATTAAAAATAAAAATGAGATTTGACTATATGAAGATATTTAAGAAATTACCAAAATATTATTTTCGTTGGAAATTTCAGCAATATCTTAAATAAGTTTTAGGCTTCATTGGGAAACCTTTGATTGGAAAATACAGGTTCCATCTCACTCTGCTGAAACATGTACATTTACATTCAATATCCAATTAAAAGTTATATTTTTTTAAATTACTATTACAGCTTCTTCCTTGCTCCAAAAATTTCCAATGTAAGGAAATTCCTTCATAATACCAAAATTAAATCACCCAACAAAAGGAAGTATCTATTTGTATATTGCATTGTTTGCTCTTAACCAATCAATCTTATGCTGCACATTGTTTTCTGACATTGTAGAAAATCTTCCATAATTCAAACTGCAGTCATAGAAGATTACTGAGTGCTAAAATGCTAACAGCAAAGTTCATTTGTGTCCTAAGAAAAAAATTGCAAGATTTCCTTTGAAAATAGATAGAAATAATTGCTCCACGTACCTCAAGAATAGATAGAAAGCTAGATGGCTCAAATCCAATTGCCACAAATAACACAACACAAATCTCTTTATAACAAAAAGATTTCTTAGCTCACGGCAGCATTTCACTTCTTTCAAGCAACAACTGTTGCAACAAAAAGTAATTGTTAGTAAGCCTGTTATATTGTAACCTTCACAACACAATTAAATTCAACTTTCAGATTGGAGAGATGCTATGAAACTCTGTCATGTAACAGCAGAGAGAACTTTAACATTGAGTATTGAAATTAAGTGAGATATTACATGGGGAGATGCACAACTTCCAAAGGAAAAAGACTCTAAGAGTAGGCATAGGCAATGTCATCGACAGCCTCCACATCCAAATAAATAATTTTTTGATCATCAGTTTTACAAAGCTCCTATTTGCAGATTGCTGGAATCAAAGCTCTAGAACTGGAAGGGATCTTAGAGTCCAGGCATCAAACTCAGGAACCCGACAAAATCTTCTTAGTGATAGTTACAAGAATGATATATAGATTTGGTCATGACACACCGTTGTAACATAGGGAATGAAAAACTCACTGCTTACAGTAGATTATCATCTTCAGCTGGTTGGACAGCCCATTGAATCAGTCCACAGTATGTCTGCCTTGAACAGTCCCTACAGATAAATCATGAACTAGGTCTGGAATTGAACAGAAAGAGGAGATCGGAATGCATTCCATTTAGGAAGCTGTTCAGTAAACTGCCAATTGCTATGAAAATCCGTCTCCTTTAAGACCTGTATTCTCCTGGTGATACTGTGTTGTCTTGGATGAATTAAAATTACAAATAACCTAAGCGGAAACGAAAGGCCACATGGTGAGTTTAAGCATGTTGCAGTACATTCTCTATGATAACTTCCATATCATCACTCCCTTTTGTCATTTCTTCCATGATATACTCCTTCTTCAGCTCCCCCTCTTGAAATCCCTAATTTTATTTGAAGCTTCATGATTCCCACCTCATTGATATTACCCTCCCTAAATTACTTGATATTTGGTGGGTGTGTGTGTGTGTGTGTGTGTGTGTGAATGTACGTGTGTATATATACATATATATGGTTGTGCATGCACATGGTCTCTCCTCTGATAAAATGTAAACTTCTTAAAGTCAGGAGCTATTTTCGTTTTTGCCTTTGTCTCCCAGTACACAGGACCTGACTCATAACTGGTGCTTAATAAATGCTTTTTAGTCCATCAGTTCCACATGAGAAGCTACAGAAAAGCTATTGTCAAGAACATAAATAACTGGAAAAGTAGATGACTACTTATGTAGTAAGAATCAGATACAAATAGCCTAGCTCGTATACTGATACTTCCAACGCACAAAAATAGAGAAGACATCGCACACTAGTTAGGTTGTTTATAGAGAGTTCTTAGAAAAACAAGAAGGATGCTTCAGGATCGTGAGGAACTGTGATCTGTATCCATAGAATGACCCTACACTATTGAAATCATGGATCTGTTAAGAGTACCCAAGTGTGTTAAAATTATATCTTGTTCCAGTCCACTGTCTATCGCATTCCCCCATTCTAGTTAAGATATAGTAAGTTTATAAGTAACCAGTATAAAATAACAATAGCAGGAAGTAAGATTACAAAAGGGGAAACCTAGAAATCACAGACTCTCCTATAAATTAAGGGAACATAATGGTTACTTGCAGATTTTCTCATAAATTTACCAAAAGCCACGTCTTAAAGCTATGTGCTAGATCAGGGGAAACCAGCCAGGCCTTAATTACTCCAAGGGCCCTTTAGTCCTGCTAACTGCCTGTGGTTTGTAAGTTTCAGAATAAGTTCCAGATATCTGCAGTAAGACCAGAAGAACACCAGACTTTGCTGCTAACTTTGAGGTGATGTGGATATGTTAATGAGCTAACCCTGAGGTAGCACAAATAAAAGTCTGTCTCCCACCAAAACCCTATAAAAAATGAGACCCCAAAGCTCCTGTCCTGCAAGCATTCTTCTACATCCTAAGGGTCCATGCTGCCCGAGTGCATCCAACTCCAATGCACAATTATGTCAGCAACTCTCCACTTTCCCATTCTCTTCCCCGTGCTGCCTGCATTCCTCCATTGACTAATGATCCCCATGCCAATGCCATCTGCCTCTGTACCTTATTAAAGTGGATTTGAAGCATTACTCCCTGCTTGTTGCCATCGTGGTCTTGCCCACTGAGGATCCAAAGAGCTTGACAGGGCTGCCCCTCCTACTCAACCCAGAGAGACCCCATTGTGTTCAGATTCCTTTATCCTATAAATTAATTGATAAATTCACCAGGTATTGGAATTTTGGAGTAACAATATGAAAAAAAGTTAAATATTTTAAAACTCAACTTGCAAATTAGATAGCTATAATAGCATATTTTCCTCCTTGTAGAGGGGTAAATTTGTAATAATTGAAAAGATTTGAAAATAGCATCAAAGATGGATGTTCAAATACAAAAGTTAAAAAAAAAACATAACAATGAAACATAAGGTAAATATAAAAAAGGAGAGCAGCATTACAGAAAGAACTGATAGACATTACTGATGAAAACATCCAAAACATATAAAGAATTTCTTAAAATATCAGATTCTATTTGCTAGATGAGAGGTGATGAGCCATTTTCACACAAGGAAAAAAACAGCCTAATTCAAATAAGAGTTAATGCAAGTAATTGTTATGTGAAAAAAATGCATACTTCTTAAGATAGAAGCTGAAATATGGAGAAACTTTTATGAACTGAAGCAGAGTGAAATAAATACAACTAGGAGAACAATTGATGTTTCAACCACAATAACAGTTTAAGGGGAAACGACTGTGAAAGACGTCAAAACTGACCAAAGCAGGTGACTTCAAAAGACTAATGATAAAATCTTTGTTTCAAGTACTTGAAATACTATTTTAAGAAAAGGTCCATAAGCTTCTCCAAACTTTCTGCACAAAAAAGGTTTAGATTAAGAACCCTTGGATTAGAGGTACTGAATGAAACAAGGCCAGTGTGTTGCTTTGTTTTGCTTGCCTGTACATATTTGTTGTAAAGAAAGGCTTCTACTCTGTTTCAGAGTATTATATATTATATAATATAATTAATTATATTCTCAATAAAGTGTTTCAGAGGAAGGTACGTTAGTGGGTAGTGACAGATGTGCAAAAAGCATAAATAAATATTTTGTAAAATAAATAGAAGAAAAGTACAGGAGAGGATACAAATTTTGTTGCTGTCTTGTTAAATTTGTTATACATTTGAATAATAATTTCCCCAGTTACATATAAAAACAATTTTTAACGTTCATTTTTTTAAAAAATTTTGAGTTCCAAATTTCCTCTCTTCCCCCCACCTCCCTCAATCTCTCTCTCCCTCCCTCACTCCCCTGAGAGCATAAGCAATTTAATATAGGTTATGAATTGTTCTATCATGTAAAACATATTACAGTATTAGTCATGTTGTGAAAGAAGACACAGACCCAAAGTGAAAAAAAAAAAACAAAAAAATAAGAAAATGAAAAACAGTATATTTTGATCTGCATTCAGATTCACTCCATCAGTTCTTTCTCTGCAGGTGGATAGCATTTTTCATCATGAGTCCTTTGGGATTGTCTTGGATCTTTATATTGCTGAGAATAGTTGTCATTCAGAGTTGATCTTTGTACAGTATTGCTGTTGTTGTATACAGTGTTCTCGTGGTTCTGTTCATTTCACTTGGCATCAGTTCATGTGAGCCTTTCCAGGTTTTTCTGAAATCATTCTATTCATCATTTCTTATAGCACCATAGTATTCCATAACAATCATATACCACAACTTGTTCAGCCATTACCCAATTTTTGGGTACCCAAATTTCTAATTCTTTGCCACCGCAAAAGAGTTGCTACAAATATTTTTGTACAAATAGGTCCTTTTTTTTTTTTTAGTCTCTTTAGGATACATACCTCATAGTGGTATTGTTGGATCAAAAGGTATACAGTTTTATAGCCCTTTGGGCATACTTCCAAATTTCTCTCCAGAATGTTTGGATCAGTTCACAACTCCACCAGCAGTGCTTTAGTGTCCCAGTTTTCCCACATCCCCTTCAATATTTATTATTTTCCTTTTCTATTATCTCATCTGATAGGTGTGAGGTGGTACCTCAGAGTTCCTTTAGTTTGCATTTCTCTAATCAGTAGTCATTTAGAGTATTTTTTTCATGACTATAGATCGCTTTGATTTCTTTGTCTGAAAAGTGCCTGTTTGTGTCTTTTGCCTATTTAACAATTGGGGAATGACTTTTATTTTTATAAATTTGACTCATTTTTCTATGTATTTGAGAAAATAAGGCCTTTATCAGAGACATGTACTGTAAAAATTGTTTCCCAGCTTTCTGCTTTCCTTCTAATCTTGGTTGCATTAGTTTTGTTTGTGTAAAAACTTTTTAATCTAGTCATTCTTTCTGTCCTTTGTTTGGCCATAAATTCTTTCCTTCTCCATAGATCTGACAGGAAAACTATTACTTGCTTTCGTAATTTGCTTATGACATCACCCTTTATGTATAAATCATGTGCCCATTTTGGTGATAGATATTTTTAAGATTACATAACAGACATTTACAATTTCTTTTTTTAGTGCTCATTTTTTTGTATATTGAAATACTTGTATTTTTAGATTATATTCTCAATAAAATAAAAATTTTAAAGGCATGCCCTTACTAGTATTTAAAGAAATTTACTTATTTTTTTTTTTTAAGCAATCAGGGTTAAGTAACTTGCTCAAGGTTACACGGCCAGTTATTTCTGGGTGTGGTGCTGAGTGTCTGAGCCCGGGATTCGATCTCCAGGGCGTCCCAACACTGGAGCCGGTGCTCTTACTCGCTGAGCCACCTGGCCGCCCCTAAGCAATTGGGGTTAAGTAACTTGCTCAAGGTTACACGGCCAGGTGTTTCTGGGTGGGTGCTAAGTGTGTGAGCCCGGGATTCGATCTCCAGGTCAGTCTGACACTGGAGCCGGTACTCGCTGAGCCACCTGGCCGCCCCTACTTATTAAACTATTAAGTTACAGATATTAAACTTAGCTTTGGCAGGGCTAACAATAGAGAATGTATACAATTGTATACATACATTGTATTGTAACACAATAAATTGATTTAATCTTTCTAGAAAACAGTATGGAAGTATGCGTGTGTGTGTCCATGTGTCCGTGTGCCAAGAGCCCAAAAATTGCATATACCCTTTGAGCTATTAACTCCACTTAGAGAAATATATCCCTAGGATATATTCAAAAGGAAAGTTATATGTAAAAATATTCATAATAGTATTATTTTTCAAAAATCACACTTAAGATTTTAACAATAGGAAAGTAGCCAAGGAAACTATGTTGTGTTAACCTGATGAGATACATTACAACTGTGAAAAATTAGTTATGTAGATTATGATAATACATGGAAATGCTTGTATATTTGTGGAGGTTAAAAACAGCATAAGGATAATTATAATTGTGTGTATATACCATGTATTCATTAACAAGATTGGAAGAGAGTTTGGAGTGATGTGAGTTTATAATATAATTATGTTCTTTTTTACTGTAAAGTCGCTTTAAATCTTCAATTTTTTTAAACATCTACCATATGTGTGTGTAAAATATATATAGTTTAACTTTTTACATATTTATGTCATTTCTCCAATTAAGTTATATTCTTCCTGAAGATAAGAATCAAGTCTTATACTTAATCCCATGCCTTGCATTGCTTAGCACAGTTCATTACATAAAGTAGATATACAGACTGGATCTTTCATTTCTTCAGTATGGGGCAATCGCAGGTGGGGAAATTGCCTCTTCCTGTTTAGGTCAGGTGAAACAGCTAGATGGCACAGTGGCTAAAGTGCCAGGCCTAGGAGTTCAAATCTGACCTCAGACAATTACTGCCTGTGTGACCCTGGGCAAGTCACTTAACCCTATTTGCCTCATTTTCCTTATCTGTAAAAGAATCTGGAGAAGGAATTAGCAAACCACTCCAGTATCTTTGCCAAGAAAACCCCAAATGGCTCACATGACTGAACAATAACACCAGTATAAGGCAGGATGTTCTTTTCAACTTAATAGTCTCAGAGAATTACCTAGGATCCTGTTACCTAGGATCCTGAAAGATTAAGTGACTTGCCAAAAATCACAGAGGCAGAACTTGAACTCAGGTCTTGCTTTGAGACCAATTTCTTAGCCACTATACCATATTGCCTCTCACTGCAGACAGTAAGTATTTGACTCTTAAAACATGAAAATAGTGGTATAATTGGAAACAACTCTAGACTTTTGGATTCAAATTTAATTCTGCCATTTGCTAGTTGATTGCAAACTTAGACAAGGTTTAATCTTAGGAACTTTCAGTTTTTTCAGTTTACCTTCATTGAAGATAATAATGCCGTAGTCCTCACAAGTTTTTGAAGGTCAGGTAAAAGAATATGTGTAAAAGCATTGTATTACTGTGTATAATGGAATACAAACAAACTGTTATACCTAGTTTTTTTAACTGACTTCTCAACTCAAAAACTGTACACAGGCAACTCTTAAGAGCAGATCTTGGGGTCTTTAAGACTTTGTTGGTTCACCAGCAGCCTGTGACTTATTAGTCCTTTAACCAAGATTTTATTGTCATAGGGATAGTAGTCATGAGATCTTAGATTTAGCACCAAAGGGGACCTTAGAGACCATCTAGTCCAACTCCCATTACAGATGAAAAGACTAAGTGACTTAAGGATTTGGGGCAATAAATGTGACAAATTTTAGACACAGTGAAGATTTGCATTAACCCAATAATCATCTGTCTCTTTGGGGTGTACATAATGACTTTTCTTCAGTTTAAAGGAGATTGTATAAGTCAGAGCAAGAGGACAGAAAGCTAAAATACAAAGATTAACAATTTAATAAATAGTATTTATAGAGTACTCGAAGGTTCACCAAGTACTTTTCAAATACTATCTGTTTATCTTCACACCAACCCTGAGAGATATATGCAATTATTCCCATCTTACAGATGAAGAAACTGAGGCACACAGAAGTTAAGTGACTTGACCAGTTTCACACAGCTAGTATGTCAGAAGCAGGATTTGAACTCGGGTCTTATGACTCCAAGTCCAGTGTTCTATATATTGAGCCACCTAGCTGTGGAAAAGGTATTAATAGGGCATCTCCAAATTCCGATGATTACTGAAATGATTCTCTTGTTTGGGAAATATGGAGACTGTAAAGCATACCTTCTTTATTTCTAATTTTTGCTATATGAAATTTTTAACAGTTACAAAAATTATTTGCCAAAGGAAAGTGGAGAATTTCTTATTAATGGCAAAACACAGTATCATATAACTAGGAAACCTTAGCGCAGTATACTGTTGGTGTATGAAGCTAAACGTTGATGCACCATTATTTTCACTCATGATATACTTGTGCTTAAATCAAAATTAATTAATGCACTTGTCAAGGGAACAAGAGGATAAACTTAGAGTTTCTATGCTGAGGAACCCAGGGGCAAGATAAGTTTTCTTTTTTTCCTCTCATAAACAAGTGCTTTGCAAACCATAAAGTGCTATATACACATCAGCTATATCAATCTCCAAAATAAGAAAACCTGTAAGTAAAAAAGGGATGGTGTTATTCACAAAAACAATTATCTTTTTGGCCTGTCACCCACAGCCCACTGAAGAAATGTTTTAGATTACTGTGTTTTGCATCATCATTGTCCTTTGTCTAGAATTATGGCCTTTAGGATTTAGACTTCAGATGTGTCATTTACTTTTGTGTTCTTTCTTCCACAGACAAGTGACTTCTGCTTGCTCTTGTCAAAGTGTAGACAACTCATGCTCCCTCCCTCTTGATATCAGTAGTTCACAAGAAGACATTTGTCCTTCTGAATCATTTTTATGAAGAATGTTAAGCCATAATCCTTTATTGGTGCTTTGCTAATTAACCTACCCACCTAGAGGGTAGGTTAATCTCCTCTTCAAAGAATTTTAAGGAGGGTTTCTTTAGGAGATCTCATTAAGGAAAGTCACTTTTCCCATTATTTTACAAAAGGAGAAATTAAATCTAATATGGATGTCACAATCCAAAAGCTAGGTTTAGAACAGTTTTGAAAACTCTCAAAGAATAAAAACTCTCAAAGAAAAAGTTGTATCACACTTTATAGCAACTATATTAAGTACCTGGAAGTTCCAGACAAGACATGAGACTGATAAACAAAACTTTGCTATCTCATCTCAAATGATGTCCCTTTTAAAGCAACTTTTTATTTAACAAGAGGGTATGTCTTCTCTAAGGAACATTTAGAGCAAATGTAAATATACTGCATGTACTAGTACTTGTGTGTTCTGAGCTGCTGAGTCACAGAGAATTGTCAAAGTTGGGAAGGCTTTCACAGACATCTTATGGGCTGTACTTTAAGGTACTAACACAAGAACAGGTAATTTCTGATAAATTGTTTTATGGTTTGGAATTTTCCAGTGGTTTATTACTAACAAAATTTATTTTTCTTTCAGTACTGTTTATCAGGCCACCCAACTCTACCATGCAATGTGCTCAAATTCAAGTCTACTACCATCATGTTAGATTGTGGGCTGGATATGACTTCAACACTCAATTTTCTTCCCTTACCATTGGTTCAGAGGTATGTTTTGATTGATCCTAAGAAATGTGGGGGAGGAAATGTGATAAAAATTTGTACTAGAGTATAAATTTTGCCAATTCCACAGGTTTTAGCAATTTTGTTCTACTGAATGCCGTCTTTATCAAAACAGCTTTCTTTAAAGTAATGAGTTAATAATAACATTGATTTGTTGACTAGATTATTTATCATAACTTACTCTGAGCTTCTGTAAAGAGTTGCTACTTCTAACTACAAGTGAGATCACGTATCTTTCATCTTTCCTGCTATTTTTTATGAGAACTGATCAATAAGCAAGTAATATTGAGCACAAGAATCTATAATTAACTCCCTTTTCAGAAACTTGAAGTCATGGAGTTTGACTTTTAGGGCATTAACAGTTTTCTTTAGAAATCCTAGAAACATGAGGTGAAAGAGATCAATGTTTAGGAGTCATCTAAGTCTATCCCTTGGCTGCTAGCTGGTGCAGGGCTGGAGTCAGGAAGATCTGAGTTCAATCTGTCCTTACCCTTACTAGCAGTATGATATTGGGCAAGTCACATAACCCATATTTGTCTCAGTTCTTCATCTGTAGTGGGGACACGCTGAAGAAGGAAATGGCAAGTGCTCTAGTATCTTTGCCAAGAAAACCCCATGGACTTTGACATATAAGTCATCCATGACCAAACAACAAATTTATTCTTGACTTCAAAAGGACTATATTTTAAGCTCTCCTTGACAGAAGAGATCATTGAGACAGAGAGGTACCAATTCTGATTAGCAGGGAAAGGGGAAAAGAGATTAAATTAAAAAATAGAGGGAGCATTGTAGTTAAGTGTTCCAGAGATTTGCCCAAAGCCTCAGGCTCTTCAGCATTTTTATTAGTGACATATAGAGACATAGATGTCATGCTTTTTATATTTACAGATGACACAAAGATAGGAAGGATACCATCAGTCAGTAAACATGTATTAAGTACCTACTGTGTGCCAGGCACTTTGCTAAGCACTGGGGACACAAAAAGAGGTGAAAGACTGGCCCTTTCTTTGAGGAGCTTACAATCTAATGGGGGAGCCAAAAAAAACAAGTACAAATAAACTGTATACAGGATAAATAGGAAATAATTAAGAGAGGGAAGGCACTAGGATTAAGAGGAGTTAGGAAAGGCTTTCTGTAGAAGTTGGGGTTTCAGTTGGGACTTACAGGAAACCAGGGAAGGCAGTAGGGTGAGGTGAGGAGCATTCCAGACAAAGGAAACAGCCAGAGAAAACTCCCAGAGCTGAGAGATGGAATTACCTTGTTTGAGGGACAGCCAGGAGGCCGGCTTCACTGAATCAAAGAGTACCTGTGAAGGAGTAAGGTGTAAGAAAACTGGAAAGATAGGAGGGGACTAGGTTATAAAGGACTTTGATGCCAGAGGATTTTTAATCTGATCTTGGAGGTGATAGCCACTGGAGTTTATTGAATAGGAGAACTGTGCTTTAGGAAAATCACTTTGGTAGCTGAACAGAGGATAGATTGGATTGGGGAGAGATTTGAGAAGGCAGACCCAGCAGCAGACTATTGTAATAGTCCAAGTGTGAGGTGAGGAAGGCTTGCAACAGTTGAGTGATGGCAGTGTCAGAAGAGAGAAGGGGACACATTCAAGAAATGTTGTAAAAGTGAGATCGATAGGCCTTGGCAACAGATTGGATATTGGGGAGGGGGATTGAAAGATAGTAAGGAATCTGAGGAACTGAGAGGATGGGGTTGTCCTATAAATAACATGGAAGATAAATTGTGAGGAGGGTTTAAGGGGAAAGATAATAATTTCTGTTTTAGACATGTTGATTTTAAGATGTCTACTAGATATCTAGTTTGAGATGGCTGAAAGACAATTGGAGATCAGCAGAGAGGTTAGAACAGGAAAGAGAATCATTACTATATAGATGGTGTAGCAGCAAGCACCCCAAGCGTCCTCAGGGTTTGCTGCCACCACAGGTTCTTGGGTCTGCTTTGATAAAGGAAAGCAACTCAAAATGGGTTAACAAGCTTACTTTAATCAGTCAGACATATATCTTTTACCTTGTTCAGGGGAAAACGAACTTCAAAGTATCAAGACAGAAACAGATCAAGTAGACAGCTTTCCAAACTGTCCAACCATTACATCCATACCAAATCAACATCTAGGTTTCAACATCTGGGTTTTTTCAAAGGGGGGGGAGGGGTGGGGGCCCTGGACAACGGCTTCCCAGAATCAAGATCAACTCCAGAACACTTCTCAAAGTGAGCCCCAAAACAAAGCTACACATCAGGGCTTATATAGCCTTTTCCTGGCTCAGAGAATGTAACAACCTTATTGACCCATTGCCCAATCAAGAAGTATCTACTGAAAAACAAGCCTCCCACCCCAGGCTCCAGGTGCACTTTAGCCTAGGGGCAGGGAAGATCTTTAAAATTTACATTCCCATTACAGATGGTAATTAAATTCATGGAAGCTGATGAGATCACCAAGTAAAGTAGTAGAGAGGAATAAGAGAAGACAACCCAGGACAGAACCCTGTGGGACACCTATGGTTATTGGGTGACTCGGATGAGGATCCAGCAAAGGAGATTGAGGAGTAGTCAGAGTAAATCATTTTGATTATATAAAATTAAAAAGTTTTTGCACAAACAAAACCAATGCAGCCAAGATTAGAAGAAAACTGGGGGGGGGGGAATTTGCAGCAAGTACCTCTGATAAAGGACTCATTTCTAAAATATATAAAGAACTGAGTCAAATTTATAAGAATACATTTTATGCCACAATAAAGAAATGATCAAAGGATATAAACAAGCATTTTTTGGACAAAGACATCAAAGCTATCTAAATTCATATGAAAAAATGTTCTAAATCACTTTTGATTAGAGAAATGCAAATTAAAACATCTCTGGGGTATCACCTCACAACCTACCAGATTGACTAATAATGACAGAAATGGAAATAACAAATGTTGGAGGGGATGTGGGAAAACTGGGACACTAATGCACTGTTAGTGAAATTGTGAACTGATCCAATCATTCTGGTGAGCAATTTGGAACTGTGCCTACAGGATTATAAAACTGTGTATACCCTTTCTTTGATCCAGCAATATCACTGCTAGGTCTATATCCCAAGAGTTTTTTTTTTTAACTTGTACAAAAATAGTTATAGCAGCTCTTTGTGGGGGCTAAGAATTGGAAATCGAAGGGATGCCCATCAGTTAGGGAGTGGCTCAACAAGTTGTGGTGTGTGATTGTGATGGAATATTATTGTGTTATAAGAAATAACAAGCAGATTGATTGCAGAAAAACTTGGAAGGACTTACATGAACTAATGCAAAGTGAAGTGAGTAGACGCAGGAGAGCATTGTATACAGTAACAGTAGTATTGTATGATGAAGAATTATGAATAACTTAGCTATTCTCAGCAGTACAGTGATTCAAGACAGTTCCAAAGGATTCATGATGAAACATGCTATCCTCTTCTAGAGGAAGAATTGATACTGTCTGAATACAGACTGAAGCATACTATTTTTCTTTTCTTTTTTCTTTCTTGCTCTACTCTTCTTGTACAAAATGACTAACATGAAAATGTTTTCCATGATAGCACGTGTATAACTTATATCAGATTGCTTGCTGTCTCAGGGAGGGGCAGGGGAGGAAGGAGGGAGAGATAGAATTTGGAACTCAAAACTTAAAAAAAAAAAAAAGGGAAAATGTTAAGAATTGTTTTAACATAATTGGGGGTGAGATTTAAAAAAAATTTTTTTTGAAGGAGTGGTCAGAGAGGTAGGAGGAGGAGAGAGAGAGAGAGCGCGCGCGCAAAGTATCCAGAAAACCTGGAAAGAAGAGTGTCAAGGAGGAAGGGTGATCAATAATATCAAAGGCTATAGGAGAGGTTAAGGAGAATGAGGATTGAGAAAAGGCCATTTATAGTGTTTGGCAATTAAGAAACCATTGGTATCTTTGGAGGGATCACTTTTGGTGGAATGATAAGGTCAAGAAGCTGAACTATACGGGTTTAAGAAAAGAGTGAGGAGAGTGGAGGCACTTACCATAGATGGTCTTTTCAAATTTAGCCATAAAAGTCAGAAGAGACATAGAACTATCGTTCGTGGGGATGGAGGGATCAAGTTAAGATTTTGAGGAGAAATAAAAAAGGATATGTTTGTAGGCAGCAAGTAATGAGTCAGTAGATAGGGAGAGATTGAAAATATGAAACAGGGAGAAGCCTGTTGGAGACGGGATCGAGTGAGATGATTGGGTGAGGAATAAGTCTACCTCATCATGTGAGACGGGTGAAGAAGAGATACTAGCAAAAGGCATCTGAGTGACAGGAGAAGAGGCAGCTCATGGATAATGGCCTCAATTTTTTTTCTGTGAAGTATGAGGTAAGTAAGGTTCTCAGTAGAAAGAAGGGAAGAGGGGTGTGGAACCATGGAAAATTTGAGGAGGAATGAAAAGGTTTGGGAGAGTTGCTGTGGAGTATGAAAGAGTGAGTAGTAGGATTGCCTAGCCTCATACTGAATATCAGAATCTAGATCCAAAAAAAGTCTTTACAAGTTCAAACAATAAAATAGAATTTAAGGAGGATTATTTTTATTTGCTTTTATTTTGAACTCAGCAAACATTAGATAAATGGACATTTCCATAAACATGTTGTTAAGTCATTTTTCAGTCTTGTTCAACTCTCCATGACCCCATATGGGGTTTTCTTGATAAAGATACTGGAATGATTTGGAACTGAGACCAACAAGGTTTAGTGACTTGCCCGAGATTACATGACTAATAAGTGTCTGAGACTACATTTGAACTCATAAAGATGAGTCTTCCTGAATCTAGGCTTGGCACTCTATCCATTGTGTCCCCTAGCTGTCCACTATGAATAGTAGATCAGGAAAAAAAGGATTGTAGATGGAACTACATTTCTTTGTTATTCTATTCAAAATACTGTTTTCAAAGCTGTCCTACATGTCTGTGATTCTTTGAATACCGTCTGTATTTCTTTATGATTTTCATCTATTCACAAGCCAGGGGCATCCTTGCTTAAGGTGTTATAAGGAACAAGAAGACTTTCACAAACTATATTCTATAATGGACCATATTACTATTTCAAAGAACCTCAGTTAAAATTCTACATCTGGTGCCTACTCCTTGTGTGACCTTAGGCAAGTATTTTAATTTTGCTGGGCCTCAATTTTCTTATCTTTAAAACAAGGGAATTGAGCTAAATAATCTGTGAGACCCATTGCAGCTCTCAGTATATGATCCTATTGTAGAATGATGGATGATGAACTACAAGTGGTGCTAAAGAATACAAGGACAATAAGAGCAAATGATCTTGTTGCTTACCCAGTATGCTCGAAAGAGGTTTCTGTTGAAGGCAGTACAGTTTTAAGGGTTTGAGGGATTGGTTCTCTGAATATGTGAAAGAGAAGAGACCAAATGCTTATGAAAAAATTATGACCATTATTTAGAATAATAATAATAGTATTTATATGGTTCTTAATAAGTGCCAGGCATCGTGCCAAGCGCTTTGCAAATATTATCTCATTTGATCCACATAACAATCCTGAGGAGCAGGTGCTATTATCCCCATTTTATAGATGGGGAAACAGAGACAGAGGGTAAGTGAGTTGCCCAAATTCACCCAGCTACTAAGTGTCTGAGGCTAGATTTGAACTCAGATCTTCCTGACTCTAGGCCCTAGAACTCTATCCACTGTACCATCTAGCTGTCCTTACCAAAAATAATGATCAAGTAAATGTTACTAATTACTGACCCATAAACCTACTTTACAATCTCTATGAAGTATTTATGAGAATAATCTACATACATATTAAAAGCATTCTTGGTAAAGACATAAGAAAGGAACAGGGGGGCGGCTAGGTGGCACAGGGAATAGAGCACCGGCCCTGGAGTCAGGAGGACCTGAATTCAAATCTGGCTTCAAACACTTAACACAAAAACTAGCCACGTGACCTTGGGCAAATCACTTAACCCCAGTTGCCCTCCAAAAAGCAAAAAAAAAATAAAAAGAAAGGAACAGGGAAGCTTTCACAAGTTATATTTTACACCACATAACATTTCCCTCAGTCTTATACTTAACTGACATAGTGTAGAGTAAAAAGCAAAATGATAATTCTTTTGTACATGATTCTATTCAAACTATACATGGAGTGTTGTCTTTAGTTCTCCTGCATTTTAGAAATGGCTTTGAGAAACTTGATCACTGAAAAGACAAAGGTGTATTTGGCACAGAAGGTTCCAAAGATTTCAGCATCATAACTGTCTTGTATTCTAAGGTCATGTGGAAGATGGATTACACTTGTTCAGTTAATCCCCAGGGAGCAAACCTGGGAACACTGGAGAGAAGCCATAGGAACACAGAATTAGGCTGGTAAAAGAACCACCAGAGGGAACTTTAGTCCCTGATAAGGGAGTTAATTTATTCTAAAAGTGATTTTTTGGGGCTCAGCATTAGTTATCCTTTTATCATTTCTCATAAAAATTATGAGGAAAATTTGCTTAACAATTAGAGGTTCCCCAAAGTAGAATATACTGCCCTGGTAGAGAGTACAAACTTTATTCTTCAACTCTTCAGATAGAGGCTGAATGACAGTCTGTCAGGGATGTTATGGAAGGAATGCCTGCTCAGATCTAAACAACCTTAGGTCCCTTCTGATTATAGGGGTCTCTTCCACAGTGTTTGGCTCATAGGTTGTTTTTCTTGTGTATTCTTCACCCCTTTAATCCAGAATCAGGAAAATGTGTTCACTGAGTTGTTTCTTTACCCCAGTAGTGGGGAAGCATTTATACTAATCTATCTACACTCTTAATCCATCCCTTTGTTACCAGTGGCATGTACTTGCAAATCTGCTGACTCCTTCAGAAAATCCTTCATCATAACTAATATAAATCCTCCACATTGTAGTAAGTAAACTCAAGGAAAGTGACTTTCAAAAACTGTAAAATGAAATTATGGCAGAAATAGGACTAGAAGCTCTACCTTCTCTACTTTCTCTTAATTCATCATTAATAATGATGGTAGTAGAAGGAAAACATGCATGTAGAACATGAAAACCTTTAGGGATTGGCATTTAAGTTGCTACATAAAAAGATAGCAACCACAGTTTTTGGAGAATTGAACAAAACTAAAAAATGACTTATGCTATCCTGAATGGAGGATACTGAGAATGTGTTGAGAAAATTGGAGGAGAGGACACTTTATAGCAGATGGAGGTCACCCCATAAAGCAGCAGTGGTGAGATCTTCCCAAACCTCTCTTCTGGGAGGCAAGGGAAGGTATTGTGCCAGATGGAGGCAAAGAGTTGTGGAATAGAAAATAAATTAGTGGAGTTAAGGACAAGAGGATTAAAAGCAGTAAAGGCTGATAAACTTATGCACAACCCAGAATGCTGCCAGTCCTAGGGGCTTAGATAGTTTACCCTTCTATAGTTTGGGATTCCAGGAACAGCAATAACTAAGCAATAGCTAAGCTAATGCTTCAACAGGAATTCTTTCTACAACATCCTTGACAGATTTCCATTTGAGAAGTGAGATGGCACAATGAATAGAGTATTAAGACTTGGAATCAAGAATAAATGAGTTTAAATCCTACCTCAGTTACTAGCTCTGTGACCCTGGACAAGTCTCTTAACCTCTCCTTGCCTCCGTTTCTTGATCTGGAAAATAGGGTTTAATAATAGCATCTACCTCACAGAGTTGGGAGGACCAAAAAAAAGCACATGTAAAGTACTTTGCAAACCTTAAACCACTTATATAAATGTTAGCTATTGTTACAAAGATTATAATGAAAAGAAGATAGAGAAATAGTACAAAGTATATGTGAAGTAGAAAGTACCTAATAAAGTAGTGTAAAGGTTGATACAGTGTATCAGTATGTTTTCTTCCAGAAATAATGTTGTCCAGCAACCTGGATGTGCCATATTGCCCATCATTGTAGTATCACTTTGAGTATTCACACATACAAGTTTGTCTCACTTGATACATTTAATAGTATATCTGAAAAGCCGCAGGTACATACATATTTATCAAATTGTTTTCAGTATGTTAGTGTATCTTACTGTCTAAAACAGAGGTTCTTTTTAATAGTATTTTTTTTCCAATTACGTATGAAGACAATTTTTAACATTCAGTTTTCATAAAATTTTGAGTTCCAAATTTTCTCACTTTATCCCTTTGCTCCCTTAGGACAGTAAACAACTTGATATAGGTTATATATGTGCAATCACGTAAAATCTATTTCTATATTAGTCATGTTGTAAAAGAAGAAACAGTTTGCATAAAAATTTTATAGTTTACCAAAGGAAAATAAACATGAAACAAAAAAGTGTAAATAAGCTTCGATCTGCATTCAGCTCCATATTTCTCTGATTGTAAATATTATTTTCTCTCATGAGTTTTTTTAAATTGTCTTGGATCATTTTATTGCTGAGAAGAACTAAGTCAATCATAGCTGATCACCTCAAGATGTTGCTGTTACTATGTACAGTGTTCTGGTTCTGCTCACTTCAATTTGCATCAATTCGTGTAAGTCTTTCCAGATTTTTCTGAAATCCACCTGATCAGCATTTCTTATAGCACAGTAGTATTCCATTACATTCATATACCACAACTTGTTCAGCCATTTCCCAGTTGATGTGCATCCCCTTAATTTCCAGTTCTTTGCCACCACAAAAAGAGCTGTAAAGTAGATGTTCTTAACCTTTTTTGTGTCATAAACCCCCTTGCCAGTCTGTTTGAACCTAAAGACTCCTTCTCAGAATAATGTTTTTAAATGGATGAAATAAAATAGAGGATTGCCAAGGAAATCAATTATATTTCAGTAGTCAAACTACTTTATTTATTTTCAAATTTTTTTGAAAAACAGGTTTAAAGGAACTAAGTGAATTCTCTCATGAGGCAAAAAAAATCCAACCTTAGTGAATTATAGATAACTGTTCATTGTGTCCGTTTTCTAAATGAGCACAGTGGCATCTCACTTATCTGGAGTTAACTTATTCGGCAAGTTCAGCTACGAATAATGTATTCAAGGACCAAATAAATGCCACTTTGTCCATGTGCAAAAACCTTACTCAGAGCCTTGTTGCTCTTGCTTTACATATAATCCCAGTGAGCAAGGTTATTTGATTTTTCAGCCCACCCCATTAAAATCAGCAGATAATGATAAGTGGGGAAGACTGTTAGAAGAAGTACAATGACAACAGCCCTGCATGTCTCCACAGTCCCTGAATGCACTGCTCTGGTATAGAGCTGTCCAGTAATCGGTATTTATAACAATGACTCTTGGAATTGTCAAGAAAGCATAGAGAAAGGGGCATCCAGGTGGCGCAGTGAGTAAGAGCGCCGGCCCCAGTGTTGGGATGACCTGGGATCCAATCCGGGCTTAGCACCTACCCAGAAACACCTGGCCATGTAATCTTGAGCAAGTTACTTAACCCCAATTGCTGAGGGCCAGGTGGCGCAGTGAGTAAGAGTGCCGGCCCCAGTGTTGGGATGACCTGGGATCAAATCCGGTCTCAGATACTTAGCACTACACCCAGAAATAACTGGCCGTATAACCTTGAGCAAGCTACTTAACCCCAGTTGCTTAAAAAAAAAAAAAAAGAAAGAATAGAGAGAGCATAATTTAAATCTTGTTGAAAAACCAAATAGCATAGTAGATAAAGAACTGGCCTTGGAGGCAGGACATCAGGGTTTAAACCCTCCATCTGATATGTATTAGGTATGTTACTATAGACAAGTCAGTTAACCTCTACGTGCCCCCAAGCATCTCTCCAAGACTTGACACAAGAGGGTCATGCATGTTGTCAACTTCCCATCAGTCCAGAGAGTATCTACACAAAGAGCTCCTTCCACAAATAAAATCACAGTGCCAGATCTTTTAAAATCCTCTTATAAAAGGCAAGTTATTCTCTAATAAATATTAAGATTTCCACTCAAAATCATTAAATAAATAAAAAGTTTGAGTACTTAACAATGTAAGTATCAGTTACTGAAAATACTTAGGTGGATTATCTCATTTCTTTTGTGATACCAGGCAAGTGAAAGACATATTACTTGATTTTTAGATGTTAGGCTTTCATTTTTTTTTCTTTTTTGCTTTTTGGAGGGCAGTTAAGGTTAAGCGACTTGCCCAAGGTCACACAGCTAGTAAGCATTAAGTGTCTGAGGCCAGATTTGAACTCAGGTCCTCCTGACTCCAGAGCCAGTGTTCTATTCACTGCACCACCTAGCTGCCCCAATGTTAGGTTTTCTTAAAATTAGACCACTTGTATACATCTCTATCAATGTTTACTAGCTAGTGGAATAGAGCTATAACTTTCATACTTTGTTTCTCAAATATCAAAATAGCCATCATACAGTTTATATCTGACTACTGTTTCAGCAGTTTGACCACGTTAGTAAGGAAATTCAGATTGTCACACCTAACAAAGCTGTTAAAAGACACATGATGAATTATTCATGTGAATAAACACTTTCAGATGAAAATACTGCATATCAGAAATAATAGATGGAGCATGCCCCTTCAAGATAACTTTGTCTACTTACTGAAATTAATCATATAAAATCTTGTTTCATTACCTCAGTGGGTCTGTGATCACATCAGTGTTTTAAAGTCCCATCTACCTTATTTAAATACACATGTGGCTGTGGAGTTAAAATACATGTGATCTAGACTATAAACTAGTCTTCACTAGTTTATCACAGTCCTCTCTGTAGTATGTTGTTTTTTTTTTTATAAGCAATAGGGGTTAAGTAACTTGCTCAAGGTTACACGGCCAGTTATTTCTGGGTGTGGTGCTGAGTATCTGAGGCCGGATTTGATCCAGGTCATCCTGACACTGGAGCCGGTGCTCTTACTCGCTGAGCCACCTGGCCGCCCCTATGTAGTATGTTTTAAAGTTCCATTTCCTCAAGTCTAAAAAAATGAGTAGTTACAAATATGAAGCAAAATTGTAATGAAAAGGCAACTCTCAGATTTTTTTTCTTGGTGTGGTGAAACTTGGAGCACCTGTGCATTCCACTGGTATCTTTGCAATATTAGGTGGACAGCCATGTGGGAATCTACAGAAGACAGGGACCACAGTCTCACAGGAGGAAAGGCAGTGGAGAGAGCACCAGCTCTTGAGTTAGGGAATCTGAGTACAAATCCTGTTTCTGCCTGTTAATGCCTTTGTGTCATTGGGCAAGTCACTAACCTCCCACAACCTCAATTTCCTCAACTGTAAATGAAGAATGAACTAGTTCTGAGGACCTTTCCAGCTCTGGAACTCATAAATAGTTGTGATTTGAATCATTGGTGGGAATACCCATATCCATGATATCATAGAGTCATTGAAATATTAAAGAGAACAGAAAACCCCCAAAATGGTTAAAGATTTCTCCAGCAGACAGCATTTACACCAACTCCTTTCATTCATTTCTCCCAAGCAATTTTCCCCAAATAGATATATTTTCACTGTTTTGCTCAAACCCAATATAAGCATGCAAATGAAAAAGCAGGAAGCTCTTAACCTTACCCTATTTATCTAGAAGAGTGATATGCTGGCTTACATTATTTATGTGACTGCTCAGGCTATTTCATATCCATCAATCACCAGTTACAATGTCAGAACCCACCAAAAAATGTCAGAGGGAATTATACTACTATTTGGTTTCTGGCTACAGAGTCCTTTTTGTCCTACACATGTAACTCCACTTTATATTTTCAAATCTGAGACCTTAATTTTTCTCAGAAGAACTGAAATCCTGTTGCTATCAATCTCTTATGCCTGATAGGCTCTTCCTTCCCCTGTCTCCTTAGTCTTTCAGTTTGCCTCTCACCAGTACTTGTCTTTCTTTTTTAAAACCTTTCCTCCCCTGTCCCTTCTGGGAATTAATTAAGTTCTGTCTTATACTTCTGAACATTTATTTCACACTTTTGATTCCTTTGATGCTGGAACACAATGATTTCCAGAGTGCTAAAGTCATTTTTATGTAACCTATATGTGGAACTCAAAGCTTTTTCCCAAAATTAACTAGTTAGATGTTGTGTTATCACACTGTAACATTTGCAGATAGGTAGTACTAATAACCACACTTAATGGCACTTTTCTATTTCCAAAGCCTTTTCCTTGTAAAAACCAGACTTCTAGTTTGGAAATGTCTTCCTGTGGTACAGATTGGCTATTCATCTTTAACTCAGAAGAGTTGCCCGGGGCATAGTTAGTATTTGAAGCAGGACTTGAACCTAAGTTTTCCTGACTCTAAGGCTGGTTCTCTGTCTGCATCACTGTCTTTTAGTACAGATTTTAACTGTCCTTATCTTACAAATCAGAAAACTCAGGTGTCCTAGATACTAAGAGACTTAAATCCCCAACATGTAAGATTAAAATTATTAAGATTATTCTACCATATCACTCTCTCTAAAAACTATCCTCATTTTATAAGAGAGGAAAATTTAGGCTAGTAAGAATAAGTATTAATCCTGTGGGAGGTTGTAAGTCAATAATGTAGATAAAAAAAGAACCCAGAACTTTCTACTGTGAAGATTCTGTCTGATAGAATCTGTTTTTTACTTTGTTACTTTCAATGGCGTTCTATTCATTCCATAATCTAGTTCAAAACTCTGTGGCTACTGTTTGATCTTTTGCTTCCCATTACTGCAAAATTCTTGTGGTTGTCACCAAACAATTTCTTTTCACCATTGTGGATGAATAGACTTACCAGTAATTACAAAGTGTTTTAAACTTTATTGAGAAAGTGCAGTTACAAAGAAATCACTGAGCATTTGTAATGTATTTAAGTCAGTTTAATCTTTTGTATTTGTTTTTCAGTCCTAGGCTGTCTAATCTTCCTGGCTGGGCTTTAAAGGATGGAAATACTTTCTTGGACAAGGTAACGTTGACTAAGAGAGTGTTGTTAGCCTACAGAAAGGCACCTAAACGCAATGGATCTGCCCTTATTGTAGCAGCTAGGCAGCTGTGTTGACTCTTGACCCATACTCTGTCTTGACATGAAAAGCACTAAGATCAGTGCTGAAGGTTTCACTCCTTGGTGGGTCTTGTAAAAATAGGAGCAGCAAAAGAGCCAGGGATTTGGAGGAACTGACTTGGATTTGAATCCGGCTCTGCTGTTTACAGTGTGTGTGGTATTGGGCCATTCATTTCCCCTCTCTCATTCTTGATTTCCTCATATGTAAAAATGAGAGAGTTGGGATAAAGATCAAAGAGCTGATAATGAAGCATCCTCCCTCCTCACAGCAGAGAGTGGGTACAGAAATATCAGGTGCAGCCCTTGTATCAGAGATGCTTCTACTCATGTTTCTTTGTCACATAGGATCTATCTAGGGAGGAAGAAATGACTGCCAAAGTAAAGTAAAGCCTTGTTGATGAATGTGTTTTTTAAGCTAACAAAAACAGTCCCATTCTAGTCAATCCTCTCTTCATGAGGAGAATCAACTCAATGACTAGGGGCTGTTCTGCCTCTAAATTCTGTGATGCTAAATCACTTAAAATCTCTGCATATCAGTTTCTTCTGTAAAATGGAAGTGATAGTAAACATACTGCCTGCCTACTAGGGTGATTGTGATGAAAGCCCTATGTAAACTTTAAAATGCTTTATAAAATTGATCTTCTGTTGCCATATTCTGGCACTCCACATTAAGAGCTAGAAGGCTCTAACCACACATTAAGCACCAGAGCTCTAGGACACAATAAATAAATGCTTGTGGACTGCTATGTCATTTTACAGGTGAAGAGATAAGACAGAACAAGTTTAAATGACCCTTGTTCACAGAAGTAACAGAGTGGAACCAGAATTCAAATCCATTTCTTCTGACTCCACATTGAATACATTTATCAGAGCACAGTATAGAACTACCTTATAAGAGATGTTAGGAAGAAAAATGCTTTGCAAATTTTAAAGCAGTGGATATATATGTTACTTTTTAAAAGACATACTATAGTCAGTAAATCTTCAGATACTTTTATTTAAATGTCAGCCTTCATTATCAAAATGTTGTGCTATAAACTCTACCTAGAAATTGAGCCAATTTTTGTGCTCTATACAATGAACAGTGGAAGTACAACTGTTGCGTTAAGAAATAAAGTGATAATTTTAAAGATAATAGTAGCAGAAGAATTGAGTCTAGCTCTCTTCAGCAGCTCCACTGACTGTAAGACTTAATGAAGTAAAAATGTGTTTTGAAAGATATGACTTAAATACTAGCAGAGTCATTTTAAAAACTCCCTCAGAACACTAAATCAAAAGTAGCATTAGCTTCAACATAGGAAACAGATGACAGTGACAATGGAAACATCTTAAAATAGTGGGGGGTTTTTTTAATATATTGTTTCAATGTAGTGACTTGACGAGTTTTTAGTAATGGGTCTAAGCTATATGCCTGGAAGCACAGCAGAATAGGTCTTTTAAGCTACAGAATTGAGAGTAGCATAGAATAAAGAAGAAGAAAAAATATATAAAAGAAGAGAATTCTAGAATTCTGAATCTTGGGTCCTCTTCTAGTTTTATCATTACCTTGTTGTTGGACAATAGATGAATTTCTTGAACTGACTTTTTATAATTCATTATTTATGCCATTCATTTAAAAAAAATTTGAATTCCAAATTCTCTCTAAGCATTAGGAAGGCACACAGTGTGATATCAGTTATACATATGAAATCATGTAGGACATTTCCATATTAGCCTTGTTACCAAAAAAAAGGCAAGAAAAATGAAGAAAGTGAAAAAATTATATTTCAGTTCGTACTCAGAGTTCATCAGCTCTCTCTCTGGAGGTATATAAGCATTTATTTTTAACAAATGCTTTATTAACTTCTGGTTTACATCATTCATTTCTGCCAGATTTTGAATTACAAATTTTCTCCCTGTTTTTTCCCTACCCACTGCCCCAAAATAGCAATCCCACTGGATATCCCCTCTTCCAATCTGCTCTCTCCCACATCTTCTCCCATACCCTCTTCGACTTTCCAGTAGGACATGATGGATCTCTATGCCCAAATGCCTGTATATCTCTTTTCCTGGTTACATGTAAAATAATATTAGTAATAGTATATACATATATATATATATTTTTTTTTAACATTTGATTTTAAACTTTGAATTCCAGATTCATTTTCTTCCTCTCTTGTCACCCACCCTTACTAGGAAGATAAGCAATTCAGTATAAGTTGTATGTGTGTAGCTATGTAAAACATTTCCATAGTGGATATATTGAAAAGACTGACTATATTTCCCTCCCTCCTATCCCACCTCCCACTTGTTCTATTCTCTGCTTTGATCCTGTCCCTTTTCAAAAGTGGGTGCTTCCAACTTCCCTCCCCCCCAGCCTGCCCTCCCTTCCATCATTGCCCCTCTGATCCCCTTCTTTCCTACTGTAGGGTGAGATACCCTATTTAGTGTGTATGTCATTCCCTCCCTAAGCCAAATTCAACGAGAATAAGGTTGACCCATTCCCTTTTGCCTTCCTGTTCTTCCCCTCCATTGTAACCATTTTCCCTTGCCTCTTCTATATGAGATAGTTTACCCCACTCTGTCTCTCCCATCTCCTCTCATTATATTCCTCTCACCTCTTAATTTCACCTTTTAAGTATCATCCCTTCCTATTAAATTGGTCCTGTACCCTCTATCTATGTATGCCTGTAAACATATATACACACTCACATATGTATTCATATGCCCATATACCCTCCTATAAAGATGTATATATATACATATATACACATATGTACATATATACACACATATATTTCTATTCTCTTCAACAATTTTCATATTGAGAAAAGTTTCATCAGTTACAATTATCATTTTTCCATGTAGGAATGTAAATAGTTCAACTTGATAAGTTCCTTATGATTTCTTTTCCCTGTTTACCTTCTCATGCTTCTCTTGCTTCTTGTATCTGAATGTCAAATTTTCTATTCAACTCTGGTTTTTTCATCAAGAATGTTTGAAAGTCCTCTATTCCACTGAATGACCATATTTTCCCCTGAAACATGATACTCAGTTTTGTTGGGTAAGTGATTCTTGGTTTTAATCCCAGCTCCTTTGATCTCCGGAATATCATCTTCCAAGCCCTTCGATCCCTCAGTGTAGAAGCTGCCAGATCCTGGGTTATCCTGATTGTGTTTTCACAATATTCAAAATGTTTCTTCCTGGCTGCTTGTAATATTCTTTCCTTGATCTGGGTATTTCAGAACCTGGCTATAATATTCCTAGGAGTTTTCTTTTTGGGATCTTTTTCAGGAGGTGATCAGTGGATTCTTTCAGCCTTTGTTTTGCCCTCTGGTTCTAAACCATCAGGGCAGCTTTCCTTGAGAATTTCTTGAATGATGATTTCTAGGTTCTTTTTTTGATCATGGATTTCAGGTAGTCCAATAATTTTTAAATTATCTCTCCTGGATCTATTTTCCAGGTCAGTGGTTTTTCCAATGAGATATTTCACATTGCCTTCTATTTTTTCATTTATATCTGTTTAATAGTATCTTGATTTCTCATAAAGTCACTAGCTTCCATTTGCTCCAGTCTAATTCTTTTTTTTTTGTTTTTTTTTTTGTTTGTTTGTTTTTAAAGCAGTCGGGGTTAAGTAACTTGCTGAAGGTTACACAGCCAGTTATTTCTGGGTGGGTGCTAAGTGTCTGAGCCTGGGATTCGATCTCCAGGTCTTCTCAACACTGGAGCCGGTGCTCTTACTCACTGTGCTACCTGGCCACCCCTGCTCCCAGTCTAATTCTGAAGGAATGATTCTCTTCAGTGAGCTTTTGAGATTCTTTTTCCATCTGGCAAATTCAGCTTTTTAAGGCATTCTTCTCCTCATTGCCTTTTTGAGCCTCTTTTGCCCTTTGAATTAGTCTGTTTTTTAAAGTGTTATTTTCTTCAGTCAGGCTGTTGACTCTCATTTCATAATTTTCTTGCATCGTTCTCATTTCTCTTCCCAATTTTCCCTCCACTTCCCTTATTTGCTTTTCAAAGTCCTTCTTAAGGTCCTCTATGGCCTGTAACCAGCTCGTATTTTTCTTTAAAGCTTTTGGTGCAGGAGTTCTGACTTCACTGTCTTCTTCCTGTTCCATGCTTTGATCCTTTTTGCCCCCCAAATAGGAATGTAAAATTGGATTGCTCTGTTTGTTTTGCTTCCTTTGCCTGCTCATGTTGCCACTCAATTACTTGACTTTTGGGCTTTTTGCTACAGTAGGACTCTGCTACCAGACAGGGGAGCCTTGTACCAAACACTGGGGTTTTCTCAGCTGCCAAAGTTATTAGTTGGGTGCCCTCTCTGAAGCCTCCACACTCTCTGGTAAGCTGTTCGCACACCCCAGGACCTCCACCCTAGACAGTGATCCAGATCCAAGTAGGATAAACAAGAGCGATTACCCTCAGACTGGTGCTTGGTCCCCCTACAGTGTGCAGTCCAGGAGCTGAAGCAGCCACCAGTGGCTGGGGCTGCAGGGCCGCAGTGCCTCAGCCACTTCTTGCCCCAGTGGCAAAAGCCAACGCACTCCCAGCTACTGGATCCCAAAGTCCACATTGCACTGACCTCTCACTTTGTCCTTAGCATCTATGTGTTGATAATTCTGGAAACTGCCACAGCTGCTAGTGATCTGAAGTCCCTCCAGCTGGTGGTTGGTCAGGCCCAGCTTGGGGCTAAAACCTCCTGCTCCTGTGGGGCTGGGCTCGCCTCCCAGAGTGCTGTACTAGCCACTTGCTGCCGGCCTGCTGAGCTGTCCTCAGTGAGAGATTAGTTTCTCTGTGACATTTTGTGGGTTCTGTAGCCCCAGAATTTCTTCAGAGTTACCTTTTATATGAATTGGAGGATTTTATAAGCATTTTTCATCATGAGTCCTTGGGAATTCTCTTGGATTATTGTATTGATCAGAGTAGCTAAATCTTTCACATTTGATCATTGTTACAATATTGCTGTAACTGTTACAGATCTCCTGGTTCTGCCCACTTCACTTTGCATCATTTCAAATAGATCTTTCCCAGGTTTTTCTGAAACTGTCCTCATCATTTCTTATAGTACAGTAGTATTCTATCACAGTCATATATCACAACTTTTTCAGCCATTTGCCAATTGTAGAGTATCCCCTCAATTTATAATTCTTTGCCACCTCACGAAGAGCTAATATGAATATTTTTATGTATTTAAGTCCTTTTCCTTTTTCTTTGATTTCTTTGGGATACAAGCCTAGTAGTGATATTGCTAGGTCAAACATTGTGCACAATTGTATAGCCCTTTGTGCATAGATTCAAACTGTTGAATTGGATCTTTCTTTTAAAAAACAGTATTGTGTTTGTTTTACAGATGAGGGAACCAAAGTTCAAGGAAAAGTAAAAGAATATAAGGAAAAACTTTGTAACAAGTAGAACCATCCAAAAGTGAAATGGAGTGGCTTTAAAGTACTGAGTTCCCCCTCATTTGATGTCTTAATAAAGTTTGTGTTAATTGATTAATGACAGAATAATCATTTATTGGGGATGTCAATAGAAAAGATTCTTTGGTCATGTTTGTATTATGCTCAGTGACCTCTGAGTTCCCCCCAGCTTTGAAATTCTCCAGTTCTGTGAAATGATTTACTCAAGGATATATAAAAAATCAGCAGAGGAAAAATTCGTTTTCTCCTATACCATGCTAAGTTGGAGTTTATCCAGGTCATCCTTCTTCCCAGAGCCTTTTTCTTTTAATCTCATCCAGTTGGAAAATTGAATAAGAATAAGGAGCTTGAATATTTTTCTTGGTTGGCATTTGGGGGTAAGTGATTTCTCCAGGGTCACATAGTAAGTGTCTGGGGCCAGATTTGAACTCGTATCCTCTTGACTCCAGGACCCCCCAGTGTTCTGTCTGTGCCATCTCACTGACCCTTGAATATTCTCAAAATACTGTAATTTGTCAGAATATAATTATAGGCTCATAAGATTTAGAGTTGCTTCATTTTACAAATGAGGAAACTGAAGCCCAAAAAGTTTAAGTGCTTTGTCCATGGTCTTATTCTTTTATGTGTGTTTGCCTGTCTTCTGTGTATGCATGTGAACAGAAATATATGTTTGCATGTATATATGTTTGTATGTATTTGTATATGTATTGCTAAATGAAAAAAATTAGTGATATACTGTAATTAGTTTCATCATCTTGTTGGCTTAACTGAGGTTTGACTACTTACACATAGAGAGGGTAACAGTCTTGACTCTTACAAGGTAGTAGGAGTTTGGAATTGGTTTTGTTTTTTTTAATCAAAGTTTTTGCTAGGAGACAGAATAATAAATTACATATGCAGAAAATGAATTTTTTTTTTGCCTTTTGGAGGGCAATTGGGGTTAAGTAACTTGCCCAAGGTTACACGGCTAGTTTTTTTTTGGTGTGGGTGTTAAGTGTCTGAGGCCGGAACACGAACTCGGGTCCTCCTGACTCCGGAGCTGGCACTTTATTCACTGTGCCACCTATCTGCCCTGAAAATTATATTTTTTTACATATGCTGTAACTATTGTTGAGTTGTTCTGTTGTGTCTGATTCTTCATGACCCAGGGGACCATAGCACACCAATGCTGTCTGTGAGATTTTCTTAGCAGAGATATTTGAATGTTTTGCCATTTCCTTCTCCAGTGCATTAAGTCAGAGTTTAAGTGACTTACCCAGGAGGTCAAAATTGAACTCAAGTCTTTCTGACTCCAGGCCCACTGCTCTATTCACAGAGCCACTCAGCTGCCTCTCCTCTTAAGTATACCCTCTGCTAAAGCACAAACTGAATAATATTAAAAAAAACAAATCACAGTAAAAACTGTGGGGGGGGGGGTTGTTTGGGTTTTTTTAAGTATATGATATTTAGAAACTCAATAGACCTGATTTATTTCAAAGTAGCTTTCATACTAGATATAAAGGGTTCTTTTCTTACTAGGGTTTCAAAAGGTTCCCAGAGCCAGTATATGGTAAGGAGAATGACTTATATGGTATATCTGCCTATTATTCTTTCAAAGGTAATGTTAAATAATGCACATTAATGTTTTGAATGGTAAATACAGTTACCAGGGCCAGGAAGGCTAAAGGTCAAGGGACAGTGCTTTATCATAGAAAGTAGACATGCCTTAATGCAGCATTATTTAGAATGAAATTACAAAATTAATTTAAGATCAGACAAGACACTGAAACATCCATGATCTGGCTTTAATCATTCCTAATATCATTTTGAGGGAGTTCTTGAAGAGACTTCTGCCATTAAGTATAATTGCTCATTTGTTATTAGTTGGCAGATACACTGTAATTGGTTTCAACGTCTTGTTGGCTTAGCTGAGGTTTGGCTACTTACACATAGAGAAGTAAACAGTCTTGACTTTATAAGGTAGTAGGAGTTTGAGCTTTAGTGTTTTGTTTTTTTTTAATCAAAGTCTTGCTAGGAGACTTAGAATAATAAATTACATATGCAAAAAATTTTAGTTGACACTCTACAACTTATGGATAAAGATTACAAGTGAAGTAATTTTAAATAACTAAAATCTTTAGCCTGCTATATGACTTAGTGTACTGAGTGAATGTTGGTCCAAAATTTAAAAATAATACCTTCTAACTTTATGTTTCAGCAAACTCAGCATTAATGCAAACCCTGTATTTTCATTGATCTTCATTATAAAAACAGTTGTACTCCCAAGAAGGAGCCATTTTAATTAAAAAATAATTAAATGCCTCCCTTGTTCAGAATATTGAGCTCTGCACTGGAGACACAAAAGGTGATAAAGGTAGATGAGAAAACAAAGAATTGTAAGAAATTTGAAAGGAGAGAAATCACTTCCACCTAGAGGAATTAGGGAAAGGTCTCTTGGAAACAAAACATGGAGCAGGTTAGAATTAACAACAAAAACAAGTATTGGGTGAGTAGGAGGTAAAAATGTCGATGACTTGTGCTGTGCTCAAAATAACAAATACTGTGTTATTCCAACATAAGATCCATAATGGCAGAAAATTTGTCTGACTTCATTTATATTCTTACCCAGTTCTCCAGTGACCCTTAGCAAATGTTGGTGACTGAGAGCCAAGTATTCTCAGTTGATCCATTAACAAATTTTCTTATAAAAATTTAACAGGTTTTACTTTTCTTTGAGACATACTATCTAATTTCTCATTTTTAATACAACCTTTTAATGTAATACAACATTCTTGTTTTATCTCTCTCTCTGCTTTCTGGTTTGAATTTGACCTTGCTATCATCAGTGCCATTTCCAGGTTTTGTTAGCAAAAACATGATAAATTTTAGAGCAATGTCAATTTTCAATTCCAATCTACATAAATCTTTCTGAACTAAATGTGTTTTTCTTTAGCAGCATGTTGTTGGATCCCATTTTTAAATTCATTAGAGATTTCTGTCCATTTACATTTGGTATTTCAATAATTAAATTTTTCTACAAGTCTTTATTAAATTATTCAGTTTACCAGAAGAGATTAAGATCTTATGTTTTTGTTACTCGTTTTTTTGGTTTTTTTTTTTTTTAGTAATTGGGCTTAAAGTAACTTGCTCAAGGTTACACAGCCAGTTATTTCTGGGTGTGGTGCTAAGTATCTGAGCCCGGATTCGATCCCCAGCTCATCCCGACACTGGGGCCGGTGCTTATTTTTGTTACTCTTAATAAGTCAAGCTTAAAAAAGCCACTAGACACAAATGCTGGACATATCACTATACCATCTTTAAACAAAAACCTTCCTTAAACTATTAGTTTTACTGTTTAAACCTAATTTATTATTATAGGATCCATTTTATCTTAGTTGTTTTCTTTGGAGGTGGGTCTGAAGATCTTCTTACTAGCTAACTGAATTAGAAACAAGAAGGAAAATAAACTTGTAACTCAGTGGAAATGCCTAAGGTACTCAGTAATGAAGGAAGGAAAGGATATGGAATGGGTAACCAAGGAAATACCTGAGCCAGCTAAAGAGTCTTAATAAATCACATAGCTTTAAAGAACACAGGAAAATACTGATCAGTCATAAATTTCATAGCCTGGTTTTGAGGCTCCAAGAGTACTTATCTGGTACTTATCCTGCTTGACCTCTCTGATATGTTTGATATAGTTAATTGTTCCCTCCTTCTGAATATTCTCTTTTCCCTGGGTTTTATTACACTGTTCTTCTATGGTTTTCTTCCTAACTTTCTAACTGATCCTTCTCAGTCTAATCTGTTTGATCATTACCTGTGTCCTGCCTCATATGCATAATGTGCCCCAGTACTGTGCTCTAGACCCTCCTTTTCTCTACCCTTTTTTTCTTGGTTATCCTATTCTTCTTGGGTTCAGTTATTATCCACTTTTATTATCATTAGTTCTTCAGTCATTTGTAGAGTTCATCTTTCTTTTAGTTATCTTTTCATTTCTATTAAGTTAGCATATAAGAAAAAAATTGTTTTTAATTTGGAGGTTATCCCTAAGCCAGCTGTCTGTGTACAGTCAGACCACAACTCATTGGATCTAAGATCATAATTTGTTTTTTTTTTAAATGTATATGAATTGTATGTATGAATTGGAAAAGATTTTTATTGCTTCTGGTTCTTACTTATTCTACTGAATAATTTTCAATGGCTACTGATTTATAATTTTGTCTCCTAATGCTGCGCCACTTTCCTTCCTGCTTTATTTTTCATCCTTTTTGTCGAAATTCTAGACAGATCATTGCTTTTTAGTAAGCAAGGGTATAGTTCTCTACCAGGTGACAGTTTTACCAAGAAGAGTGATTGTTGCAGTCTCCTCATCTAACAGAGTATCAACTCACCACTTTTGTTCTGTTCTTTCCTGTCCAAAGGCTATTTTCCTTGGCAGCAAAAACAGTGAATAGAGCACCAACCCTGGAGTCAGGAGGACCTGAGTTCAAATCCGCCCTCAGATACTTGACACTTATTAAAGTGTGTGACTTTGGGCAAGTCACTTAATCCCAATTGCCCTGCCTTTCCTCCTCAAAAAAAAAAAAAAAGAAAGAAAGAATAATAATGAGAAAAAAGATAGAACATACTACTGAAACAACTTAACCATGAATTACTTAACCAAGTATTTTAAAATAAAAAATGGGAAATGAACCACAGATATTTCATTGATAATATTGAGTACTCCTCAGTAACCACTTAACTTAACTTGTCAGATGGAGAGAAATGGTTGCAAAAGGCAGCACCAGGTTAGATATAAATTCATAAATAAAATATGAGTTTATAAACTCTGCTACCTGTACACAGTTTTTTAGGGCTGATTGCTTCAAGCCCCAAACATTGCACAGTCTCCTAGCAGAGATCTGTGATTATTCAAAGTTTGGTGTAGTGATTAGGGCACTGACCTTATAGTTATTAGAAAAACCTGACTTTAAATTCTGCCTCAGATATTTACTGACTATGTGACCTTGGACAAGCCACTTAACTTCTTTGTCCCTCAGTTTCCTTACCTGTTAAATGAAGGGACTGGACTCTTAAGGCCCCTTCTGACTTTAAAAATCTTTGATCTGTGAACCTAAAGAAATTTGGCCTATACATGTAGGAAAGACTAAGCAGATAAGGAATTTCTCTTGTCCATATTTCAACATCTCTTTGACTGTAAACCCTATAAAAATTTAGTCAGCAGTACCTATATCTGAAATAAATGTCATGAGTGAGTTTGACCCACAGTTAAACAGGAGGAGAATAGCAGGGTAGATAGCTAAAAACCCCAAGCCTCCTGTGAAAGGAAAGGCCCAGCCTTCTAGTATTAACATTTTTACCGATGTGGCTATTTGGCATTGAGATACAGAACACTACTGCCTCCAAGGAATGAAAAATAAGTATTACAGAGGTCAGTGGAGATCTATATGGTGGGTATGAGCAGGCTGTAACATATTACCAATCAGGAACTCCAACAAAAGCCAAGAGTAAAGGACATCAGTAAAGAATTATATGATAGGAAAAGAAGATAGTCTGGTCACATGACAAGAGTAGGAGATGACAGATGGCTAGAGTATCCCACTGGCGCCTTCAAGGTGTTAGAAGAAATCAAAGACAACTGCCAGCAATAATAAATGCTTGTTGACTGATTGACGTTGGGTGGAATCCATTGGTAATTTAGGGAAGGACATGGGTAAGTCACAGGAGATGGATAGGAGGTGATCTGCATTATTGGAGAGTACTCTTGAATTGATTAACTCAAATCCATTTCAGTATTTAATTTGAATACATATTTATATAAATGTAAATGCTAGTAGATAAAAGAAGACAGTGAAGAAAAGAAGGAAATCTCTTGGTCAAAGGGTATGAACAGTTATTTAACTTAGGCAATTCACATTCGATATCTTGAATGGTTGGGCCAACTTAAAATTCCAGCAGTGTCTTGATTTACCTTTATTCCTGCAGCGTTTATTTATTGACTGGTCTTGTTTTTTGTCATTTTTGCTAGCTTGAAGCTAATGAGGTAAAGCTTCATTATTTTTATTAATACCTTTCTCTAATTATTATTGATATAGGGCATGTTTTCATATGATCATTTATACTTTAGTTGTTTTTCTCTTGAAAACTTTAAATCCTTTGACCCTTCATCTCCTCTATTGGGGAATGGCTCTTAGTCTTAGATGTTTGTTTTACTTCTCTGGATATCACTGATATTTGATGTAAAGATTTCCTGTTTGACTCTGTCTTCTATTCTGTCTTCATTGGTTTTATTCATGCAAAAGCTTTTAACTTTTGTATAATGAAAATTGTCTTTTGTTTGGTTAATAACTTTCCCTCTAGCCATAATTATGTGAGGTGCCTACCTACTTCTTTAGTACTCTAATTTTTTAATAATGGAATCTTTTATATTCATATTATTTATCCATTTGGCACTGGATGAATTGGAAAAGCTTTTTATTGCTTCTGATTCTTACTTATTCTACTGAATAATTTTTGATGACTACTGATTTATAATTTTATCTGCTAATGCTGTGCCACTTTCCTTCCTGCTTTATTTTTCATCCTTTTTGTTGAGATTCTAGACAGATCATTGCTTTTAGTAACTAAGGGCATAGTTCTCTACCAGGTGACAGTTTTACCAAGAAGAGTGAGGGGTGTTCTCTTGCAGTCTCCTCATCTAATGGAGTATCAACTTGCCAATTTTGTTCTGTTTTTTCCTGTCCAAAGTCCTCCTGACCCAGTGCTCCCCTATCCAACTGAGCCACCTAGCTTTTTTCCCCTAGCTCTTTTCCCCAATGTCACTTTAAAAAAAAAATGAGCTTTTTAAAAGCCTCTTTTAATTGCCCTTACCTTTCCTTGCCAGCCTCAGCTCGTTTTGAGTGTTAACACTCCCAGCAGTATTCTTACAGGCCTCTCCTTACAGTCTTCCTCTATTTCCTGCCCTCTTCCATCTTGTCTTTTTTATAATTTACATTAGTTGGCAAGTTCTGTTTTTATCCAAATTTTTCAGACAACTTGCCTTTTCTCTTTTTATTTTTTTCTCTTTTTATTTCTTATTTTATTTTTATTCTCTTTGTGTCTTCAGAATTTCATTTTTGGAATCTTCCTATTCCTTCCTGTCTGACTTCTCCTTGAGACAATGCCCTTGAGAGAGGTGCTGTATGAAGCTGATACTAGCACAGTATATACAGTTTTTTATCTTAATTACCTCTACCTTACACAAATGCAGCAGAAGTTACCTTTTAAATAAGAAGGCTTCCATTGTCCTCTCTTCCCCATTAAGAAAACTTCCTAGAATATTGGATAAAAGTAGAACACTTAAGGATTAGTACTATTTTTAGGGAGGAAATAAATGAACCTTATGAAAGTTTGCCTCTCCCCTTCTCTTCCTGCCCCCCTCATACGCTGTCCCTCCCCCCCACACATACTCAAGAAATCTTGGATTGAAACATTTTTTTTCTATAACATAAGTTTCTAGTTAAATACATTCTAATAAAAAAAATTCCCCAACAAAAGAGCAAATTTTGAAAAGGTAAAATTGTTTAGCTAAAGGACAGGAGCATATAGTTATTTTCCCAAGTCAATATTTATTCATTATAGGCTTATTTAGTGGTTAGGAAGACTCTGGATTTAAAGTTCAATAAGTACTTAATCTTGATTTTTTTTTAAATGGAAAGGAACAGAAACCTGGCCTCTGTTGCCAAGTTTTTGGCTAAGTTATAGTTAGAAATCTCCTTGGCTTTTCCTTGGAGGTATAAAGGTGTTGATTTTAAGAAACAGTTCTTTAAAGGACTGCTATAAAAATACATATGTCTCTAAAGGCAAGTGTAGAGAATTCATTAGCTTTATGGGAACCTCTGTTCTCTAGAGGTAGTTTTATAGCAAATAGTGAGGATATTGACCTTGTATTTGAGAAATTAGTGGGAATAGGAAATACAGTGCAAATTTTAGGCATTCAGTAGTATATTAGCAACTTTTGGATTTAAGAGGGGTAGAACAAATTATAATTATGGATTTTTTAAGACTCCTAATTTAAATTATAGTTTCCCTATTTTTGAGCTTTTCTTTTGCCTCTTGTTAGAGACTGATTTGTTCTGTTAAAAGTAGATTTCTAAGAGCTAAGAATGGTCTTGTTCAGAATTGACATAATTCCATTTTTGTTCTGTTTGTTATTTTTTTCCACGTATGACCCCTGAATAAGAACTGCAGGACCAGCTCAAAACAGTTGGTTTCCTTCAGTGTCTTCTTTCCTCCCTGATTGCTGTACAGAAGAGGTCTTCCACAGCCCAAGGACGCACACTCCTCTCCTTTATCTTGTCTCACAAGTGATATATGGTCCCCTTTGATTGAATGCAACTAGCTATACTAACAAGGACACATTTTTTTTCTATTTTCTATGCAACTAGTGATGTACATTCTCCTTAACAAGCATACGGTTTTTTTTCTTTGTATAACTAGCCACAACATTGCAAGCAGCCATTTTTTCCTCTTTGTCTCAAATAACATATATTACCAGCCAAATTATAAGTCACGCATGTCCATCCATTTGCTGGTAGAGTGTATCTCACTCTGGGTGAATAAACTGTACTGATTCTATTTGTTTTATGCTGACTCATTGGCATTGGCTAATAAACTAAAAGGAAACTCATGCAACAGTTCGAAATAAATGATTAAGATGTCCAAAACTTGTAAACATTTTATGTTCTAAAATTAGTTTGTAAGGCAGCTTTTGGGGTCTCAAAATGTATTTTCCTATAACCACAATATTATAAATGGTGATTTTGTACACAGAAGCCTGATTTGCCCCATAATGTAGATGAAATATTACATTTTTTGCTATGAAAAAAAAAAAAACAGAAAACCCAGCTACCACAATACTAATGACTAAACCTCTAGGATTCCTTAAAAGTTTCAAGATTCTATGTTTCTGATCAATACAGAAAAGTAATAAAATTAGATTTTAAAGTTTCATGTTTAATCTTGAATCATTTTTTTTCCAAAGCAAAAACATGCCTACTTACTGCCAAGTATCTCAATGGTTAGTTTATAACCACTCTGAGGGCCAACATTTTTGAGAGGCTAGTATGGCAGGGGGCAGGCAAAGTGGGCTAATGTTGAGCTATAGTTTATGAAGGGGGAGCGTGGTAGTATTGAAGGCAAGCCCATGTTTGGCTCTTTTAATTAAACAGGATATAACCCATGTTCCCACTCTGTGGCTGACTGATTATATGCCCTCCCTTTGGAGTCCACAGTTGTAAAATCACTTCCATTGTTGACATTCAGTAATCTGTATTGGGTCAAATAGTTTCTTGTTTTTGCCACCAGAGGCCACCATCAACCCAGGATAACTTCACTGATCTCAGGTCTGGTCCAGAAAGAGGCAATAATAGTACAGCCAGTCGTTCTTATGCATGAAATGTTTGCCTGTTGTTTTTTTCTTACTTGTAGAGTGAGTGCCAGTAAGTCTCCTTTTCGTGCAGTCTTGTGGTGTTTGATTCAAAATATTGGTGATAAACCTGGTCCAAAATAACATCTCATCTAATCCACTAAGTAGAAATATTATAAATAGATGCAAGTGTCCTTATTTCCATTGTGTTTTTTCACTATAAGATCATGCTGACTAAATTAATTAAAAACTAAATATCCTGTTCATTCTTATTGGGCTTGCAAAATAAACATAATGAGTTTTCAGATAGGTTTATCAATAAAAAACAGAACTGGGATCAAATTTTGAAAGGAAAATATTGATAGCTTAAATTAAAACTGTTAAAACTTTAAAATACACCAGGACTTTTGGGACATTGTTCTCATTTTTATGGATGCAGAAACTAGTGCTCAGAAAGGATAGAAAGCAAGAAAGTAGTAATTAGTATTCTTTTAAAGAAGTTGTACTTTAGAGCCGACTTTTATTGGAAATATAGATCAGTATACATCTCTTATATTTTGACTTTTTCTTTTTCAGGAACTAAAAGAATGCTCAGGTCATGTATTTGTAGATTCTGTGCCTGAGTTCTGTTTACCAGAGGTAAGTTTGAAATTAATTTTAATACAAATATTATATCTCTTGTAACCTTCCAGGATGAAATTAAAATCTAGAGAGAAAGTTTTATCATTTTTCCTGTTCCCAGATGGAAATGAAGATATATAATGACAGATTAGTGTAATTACAAGTTAATATCATTGAATTTGTACAAGTCCCATGTTAGTCTTATTCTCTTAAGATAACAATTACAAATAGTAAAATCACCATTTTCGTGTTAGCCCAATTATTGATAACTAACTCCTAGTGCCACTGTTTTTAAAGGGTCTTCTTATATTTATGTATTTGTATTTCAGGGAGATTTCAGATAAGAAGAAAGAGAGGGAGACATTTTACTTGTTTGGCTACTTTATTAACCTAGATAGCAACCTTTCTTTAGTTAGATAATTTTTGATATTATCCATGGCTAAAAAAAATTTCCACCTTTCAGTCAACATACTGATGATCCTCTCCAAAAGCTGGTCTTGACAATGGATATGCTATTGCCTGATAGACATTTTATTCCCCATCCCTTCCTCCATCATCACTTTCTAGGTTCAAGAAGAATGCAGCAAGAACCCAGATTTGTTTAAGTACTTTATTATTATCATTATTCTACTTTATTATTCTCCCATAGCTCTGGCTAACAACTATGGTGAAGAAGTAGGCATAAACTGAATTCCAACGTACCTTAGAAATACAGGACTTTGCAGAATGTTCTTCTCTACTTCTGTTTTCCATGGCTTTCAGAGAAATTACTCTTCCTGAAGTATTAGTTCCGGATATTCCATCTCTCGTTTACTTTCATCATATTTCACATTGGCATCATCCTTCCCTTATTTAGTTCAGTTGGTGCTTCTTTGGCACCCTGGTAATGAGCCTGTGATATTTGCTGGCATGTCAGTGACTTTGTTCACCATCTAGCCACCTCCAGCCTCTCTGCTAAATTAGCCTTCCTATAGGATTCTATGGAATGGCCACCCTCCTTTTGGTGTCTAGTCCTCCTAAGCTACCTATTTAAGGCACCATTCTGTCTTCTCCAGTATTCTTGAGATAGAATGCTTGTTTGTGAAACATGATGAAATTTATTCTCCAATAATTTAAGTGATTAAAGGATATGAATAATCTGCTTACCATATGAAAACCTTTTTCCATGTCAGCAAACAAAAATAAAGAAGCAAATAGTCAATACTGTAAGGACTGTGAGAAGACAGACTCACTAATATACTGTTGATACAATTGTGTTGTTTTTTTTTTTTTCAACTATCCTGAAAACCGTTTGGAATTATGTAAGAAAAATCACTAAACTTTTCATACCCTTTGACCCAGCAGTCCTGCTCTTTGGATATATGTAGGTCAAAGCAGAAGGCAAGGTCTAATATATATGCCACAATATTTTTGCAGCACTTTTCGTAGTAGAAAAAATTGTAAACAAAGTGAGTATCCATCAATTGGGTCAACAAATTTTGGTATGTAACAAAATACTATGTCACAAGAAATTATTAATAGGAGTTATTCAGAGGAACATGAAATGATCTGGTGCATGATTAGCTACAGGGTAGAAGAATAATTTAGAAAATGACTACAGTACTATAAATGAAAACAGCACTAAAATGTAACTGAACTCATACTAAATGCAATAACCAATCTTGTTCTGAAGAATACATTTCTCTCCACTGGATAGAAAGGTGAGAGATTTTAAAAGAAAAATGAAACTCTGTGTTTTAATAGATAAGGTTATCGCCAGGAAAATTATTTCCAAGTATTATTGAAGGGACTATCCTTGTACCTGAGCAAGCTGCTGCCCAATCAACTTACTCCTCTCCCCTAACCTTTATCCTGTTTTTGCTACTCTACTTTCTCCTGCATTTCTTTTTTTTTTTTTAAGCAGTTGGGGTTAAGTAACTTGCTTAAGGTTACACGGCCAGTTATTTCTGGGTGTGGTGCTGAGTATCTGAGCCCGGATTTGATCCAGGTCATCCCGACACTGGAGCCGGTGCTCTTACTCACTGAGCCACCTGGCCGCCCCTCTCCTGCATTTCTGATAAGCTTTTAACCCTATAGATACCATATGATATTCAGTCTATCAATAGGTCCTATGCTTTGAACCTTTCAGGACCTCTGAGATGTAGATATTTTTCCAAAAATTATTATTTTATTTGGTTTTAATTCCCTCAAGTATAAATTACCCAACATAAAATTTTACCTAAGTAATACCATTTTCCATTAATGTTGAGTGTTAATAACCAGATGTCACTATAATCCACAATAGCCTCTCTACTTCAGTTATAATGATATTATTAGATGAGTCATAGGAGATTAGCCTAAATGCTCAACTTCTCATCTCCTCTTCTTCATGTTTCTATCTCTACACAGGCTCTGTACATTCTGAACATTGCTGGTGTTACCAGATTAGGCAGACAAGGCAGCTGAGTGGTAAAAGCAGGAAGACAGTAAATATTGTTAAGTCCTACTGAAGGCATATGCCTCTTTCCTACTCTGAGACTGCATTTAAGAAGTTTGTAAAAGCAAGGGTAGTTTAAGCCACTGGGCAAGTGTGTCCTAACTGTCTTGTATTGTTAGTATAGAGCTAAGTATTTTGACAGGCAGAAAACAAGAAAACATGTGAGACCTCTCTGCTAAAGCAGTGAAGTTCTGGGCAGTCCATTTACCTGACTGCTGTTCATTTGGTTTCTGTGTTTGTTTCCTAGTGTTGTTTAACTTCCGAAGGAAAAGTTCATGCTTTCGATTCAGCTATTGACTCAGTGGATAGAGTCAGGAAGACCAGAATTCAGATCTGACCTTACCAACTATGTGACCCTGGGCAAGTCACTTAACCTTGATCTGCCTCAGTTCATTCAGCTATAAAATTGGGGTCATAACATTATCTATACCCAGGGACCTGGAGGAACAAATGAGATAATATTTTTAAGTGCTTAGCACAGTTTCTCGCACATAGTGGATATTTAATAAATACTTGTTTCCTTCCTTTCAGGTGCCAAAGGTCTTAAGTCCAGAATATACTGAAGGGCTATTTAATAATAATTCTGCTCATAGTATAGTAGATAATAGATAGTATATAGTAGATATAGTAGATAGCTTTATTACTAAAGAAGTATGGACTATAAAATCTATATGAAAGGAGACAGTTGCATTTGTAGAGAGCTTTGAAGTCTATTATTAGAAGTTAGGTTTCATGAGTTAGTATTCATTCTAGGCATCGGATCATTTCTCAAATACTTGTAGTATCAAAGTTAAAGCCCTGATCTTACTCAAGACTATTTGCCTATCATTCATTTTTATAAATGAAGAATAGCCCAATTGTTTTAGATGAATTCTTAGCAAATTGACATAATTCCAAAATCAGAAAAAAATTATCACGTACAGATTTTGAGTTATTTTTGGTACCCTCTGAGAAGGCTGGAAGAAGCTCAGGGTATTGGGAGGAGCACTTAGGTTTTCATCTGAGTTCTGCCGTTAATCTCTGAGCAGAGTTAGCCTCTCTAATCCATGTCCTCCTCTATAAAATGAGAGGATTGGAATAAATGACCTTTCAGTCAGTCAGTAAACATTAAGCACCTGCTGTGTTCCAGGCAGTGTGCGAAGTGTAAGGATGCAAAGAAAGTCAACAGACAACCTTCCTCTCCACAAAGTATCAAGAGGATAAATTGGGGATAAGTCTCGGGAGAAGACATTAAGATTAAGGGGGACTGAGGAAAAGCTTTTGCATAGGGTAAGACATTAACTGAGGCTTGAAGGAAGCCAGAGAATTCATGAGGTGCAAGATAAGAGGAGAATATTCCAGTTATGAGCCAGTGAAAATGTCTGGAGTTGAGAGATGGTGTGTCATGTCAGGAACAGCCAGAAGGCCAGTGTCATAGAATTGCAAAGTATCTGGAATGGAATGCAAGGTGTTAAGGCTAGAAACATAGGGGAGGCCTAGGTTATGAAGGGCTCTAAAAGCCATCACTGTATATTCGTTTGATCCTGGGGGGTAAGAGAGAGCCATTGGAATTTATTGAATGAACAATGGGGGTGACATTTTGTAGCAGCAAGCACCCCAGTGTCCCCAGGGTGGCTGCCAACACAGGGTTTATATAGCCTTCTCCTGGCTCAGAGAATGTAACAACCTTCTGGACCCACTGGCCAATCAAAAAGTATGTACTGAAAAACAAGCCTCCCACCCCAGGCTCCAGGTGCACTTTAGCCTAGGGGCAGGGAAGATCTTAAAAATTTACATTCCCATTATACATGTTTAGATCTGTACTTTAGGAAGATCTTCCCCTGCTCTTGGAAGCTATATTCTGATTAGAATCATATCTCAACTGGTAGAATAGCTACATTTTATTATTAGTGATCTTCTCTTAGCACATGATGATAATATTGGGAAATGTCTAAAACCTAAGGGAAAAAAGTGGTTCAAGAAAGGCTTAAATATAGTTTTATTTTTTGAGGTATAAACTACTTCTCTGTGTTCTGACAACATCATTTTTCAGTCGCTTCATGATCTATGTTCCTTCAGTAGATATGCATCATCCTATTCTTCCCCACCCCCACTTTATTTGCAGACTGAGCTAATAGATCTGTCTACAGTAGATGTGATCCTCATTTCAAACTATCACTGCATGATGGCGTTACCTTACATCACTGAGCACACCGGTTTTACTGGGACAGTGTATGCTACAGAACCTACTGTGCAAATTGGCAGGTGAGAGCCATATATTTACACTTTTAGCCTGTTAAAAACACCTTACCCTCAGTATCAAATATTTCATGTAGGTCTCTCCCAAGAGGGACTTTAGTTCAGTGATGAATAACTGAAACAAAAGTGTAAGCAGACACTGAAATTGTCAATGGAATTCCCCCAGGATTGATGCTAGGAATAGTCTTATGTAATGGTTAGAGGAAGGAGTACACACCTTCCTCAGGGAAATGATATTAAGCTCTTCTGGTTAGTAAAATTCCAAGCCATAAGGAGAAAACTTCAGCAGATTTATCAGTAGACCCACAAATGGCTGATAAATTTCACTGTAAGGTAATATCAAGAATTTTATTTAGGGAGAAAAGAATCTAAGCTACATAACCTGATTTACTTGCAGAATACCTCCCTTTAGGTCTTAAACATTTTACCATTAGAACAGGAGGCAGCATGGGGAGAGTAGGGTAATGATGCAGATAATTTGTTGCTACTGCTGTGACTGTGTGACTTTGGACTCTGGGGTATGAGAAGTGCTTAAGAAGCTTTTTTACTTTGAGCATTTTCCTGTTTCTCTTCAGATCAGTTGCTTTACGCTACCAGGGTTATTTGTGATGTTCATCTACATGGACAACTGGTATAGTGGAAAGAGCTGCTAATATGGAGGCAAAATATCAGAATTTGATTCCTGCTTCAGTCAGAACCGTAGAGCAAGTCGCCTGACTAAGCCCCTGAATCTCAGGGTAATGGGCACCAGACTGTCATGAACCAGCAGAGCGATCTAGCACTCCTAGATGGTTCCTGAAAATACAAGCCTTTTGTATCCCTGTGACAGGGGCCAACTAGACCATGTCATTGCTACTAGACTTTCATCGAACCATATTGCATCTCTTCCTTTTGATGTGTCTGTTACACAGTTTTGGTCACTACAGTTAGAGAAAGGAGTGATTCTGGAGAATGTCCAGTGAAGAGCAAGTAAAATGAACATGGAGGGCCTTTCTCAGTTAGGGGGAAATCATAAGTGAAAAGCTTAGAATAGTAGAAATAGAGTCTCTCTTTAAAGCTTGAAAGGAACAGTTTTAGGAGGAAAAAGACTTTACTCAGCATATAGTAATCCCAAGAAGTAGCACAGGCTGATATATTAAGTACAATAAACATTAATAGTTCACTAAGGAAAATTAAGAATATTTGGGGAATATTAGGGACTTGTGAATATTAAATCCCTACTTGCAAAGTTGATATCATTGAATATAATTATTCCCTACACAAGCTTTCCTTTTGTGTCCCAGCAAAGACATCCTCCTGGTTCAGATGAACATTTGGGCAGCATAATATACCATTTCTTCTGTTCTTCTGTTGCCCATTTAGGCCTGAGGTCTTCAAGGCTTTCACTACTAAGGTTCTTTTATTGGCCCATTAGTGTCAGTTTTCACAGCACTCAGTTCTGCACCAAATTCTGCTAATTACTAGTAACAAATTTTAAGAATCAATGGGCATCACAGAGCAGTTTAATATTTTGTAAATCTCATAACTATTGTTTTGTTTTTAACTTAATTTCCCCATCTTTGACTTCCTGTATAAATTATCATCTCATAATTCCCTTTTTGTTTTCTAAATAAACCTCTTGAAAGTGAGGACTACAAAATATTGGGAGGATATTAGACTAGATATTGCACGTTTTAGTAACACAGTCAAAGACAAGGAATCACCCAACCTCATTATAGAGATTAACCAAACATTAATTTTCAGATTTATTTTTGCATTTTTTTTTCATAGAATTTTAGAGCTTGAAGGAATCTTGGGGATCGTTTAGTCCTACTTTCTCATTTTCTTGAGTTCCCTCGCTAGCAGTGATAGTCACTTGCCTAATGTCTCACAGAAAAAGGCCAAAGTTTTGGTTAACTTGGTGTAAAATGTCACCAAGTTTACATAGAGGAGAGATAATGATGAAGGGCAACAAGACTCAACTAGAATAAAATATCAAAGGATAGTATTTAATCCTTTTTTCTTTTAAAAACTCATAGGCTTCTTATGGAAGAATTGGTGAATTTCATTGAACGGGTGCCAAAGGCTCAGTCTGCCTCCTTGTGGAAGAATAAGGAAGTGCAGAGGTAAGAAACAGCGTAGACTTTTTATACATTAATTGATCGTTCTAGTCAGTAGATATACTCACATACATATAAAGCACTTTGTTAGGCACTAGGAACATAAAGAGAAAAGCAATCACTTCCCTCATTATGTTAACATTATTATTATAATATCAATCACACATTCAGCCAATTCATTTGTCTAGGTTATTTTATGCTTTGTACAATATGTATTTTTTTTTCTCATTTAATTTTCACAGGCTTATGAGGTAGGGGGTACATATATTATTAACCTTGTTTTACAACTGAGAAAGCTAAGACCCAGAGATATTAAGTGAATTGACCTAGGCCACACATCTAGTTAATAAGAAGTAAGGTCAGAACCAGACAACTCTTACTATGATGCTTCTTCCACTTTTGGACCACCTACATTTACCTTCACTTGCCTATCCAGGTACCATTTTCTCTGAGCACTCTTTTCTCTTCTCCCCTCACTTCTACCCTCATACTTCCCCCACCCCCGATTACTATCCTGACTCTATCCTGCCTTCTCTTTAGAACATGTTATTGACTTAATGGGCAAATCCTCCTGTTTTCAAAAATAGCTGTCTCTGTGGACCTAGGGTGTGGTATATCTGGGAAGAGGGTCTGGTCATTCATAAGAGAAAACTGGAAGGAAGGTCAGCAGCAACTCTTATGACCTAAGATGTCTGTTATGTCAGCATTCAGTTTAACAATCACAAGGATGCTGCCAAAGTGCTCACTTCAGCTTTGGCACTTAGGAGCATTTGAGAAGTCATCTCATCTCTCTGAACCTCAGTTTCCTCATCTGTAAAATATTTTGTCTACCTCACAGTTGTTTTGAGGAAAGTGTTTTATGAATCTGAATAGTCATTATGCTACTTTTGAAGGTTAGAGGAAACAGGATGTGGAGAAATATAGAATTAGGAGAGGTATGAGTTCCAGCTCTACTTCTAGAACTTGGTTATGGGACCATAGACCAGTCAGCTCTGTGAGCTGCAGTTTCTTAATCTGTAATGTGTAAAATAATCACAGTAATGCTAAAATCAGATAACACTGAAAGTACTTTACCAACTTTAAAACTGTGTGTGTCTGTGTATCTGTGTTTATTACTTCTGTTATTGAGAAACAGTATAGCTTTGGAGGCCAGAAGAACTAGATTCAGATCCTAACTTTTACTCATTCTGTGTGACCAAAGCCAAGTCACTTTATTTCTCAGTATTCCAGGCAACACACTAAGACTGTAAATTAAAGATAAGTTGGTTGTTCAAATCATGAGAGGGAGTTTTCACTTTGGGAACGCTCTGCTCTGATAAATTCACATATCTTAACAGAAAGAACCTGACATTATTATTGCTCCTCAATCTCCTTTGCTGGATCTTTATCCAGATTGTGCCCTCTAACCATAGGTATCCCACAGGATTCTGTCCTGGACTCTCTTCTCTCCCTCTATACTACTTCACTAGATGTCTCATCAGCTCCCATGGATTCGATTATTATCTGTATGCTAATGATTCTGAAATCTACCTTTCCTGCTCTAACCTTTCTAGTGACCTCTAATTTTGTTTCTCCAACTGACTTGCAGACATCTTGTATTAGATGTACAGTAGAAATCTTAAATTCAACATGTCCAAAACTATCTTACACTCTAAACCATACCTCCCCCCACTTTTCCTATTGCTGTCAAAAGTAACACCATCCTCTCTCAGGCTTGCAATCCTGGATTGCTCACTTTCTCTCACCCTTCATATCCAAGCTATTGCCAAGACCCATTGATTTCACCTTTTCAATGTCTCTCAAATATAGCCACTTCTCTCCTCTGACACTGCCACCCTCCTGGTGCAGGACTTGATCAGCTTACATCAGTATTATTACAATAGCCTGCCCTTTGATGTGCCTTCCCCAAATCTAGCCCCACTCCAGTCTGTCCTCCATTCAGCCACCAGAGTGATGTTCCTAAAGTATAGGTCTAAACTCCCTATACAATAAACTCCAGTGACTTTCTAATGGCTCCAGGCTCTGATTGGCGTTCATAGACCTTCATAACCTAGCTCCCTCCTACCTTTCCAATCTTCTCATGCTTTATTCCCTGATACATACTTTTGGATTCAGTGACACCAGCCTGACTGTTCCACAAAGAAGACACTCCATCTTTTAGCTCTGAGAGTTTTCTCTGGCTATCCCCCGTGCCTAGAATGTTATTCCTCCTCTCTTCTGACTACTGGCCTCCTTGACTTCTTTTAAGTTCCAACTAAAATCCCACCTTCTACAGAAAGCCTATCCCAACCCCTCTTAATTCCAGTGCCTTCATTCTTTTAATAATTACCTGTTTCTCCTGTATATAGCTTGCTTTGGATACATTTGTTTGCATGTTGTCTCCCCCATTAGATTGTGAGCTCCTCCTGGCCAGGGGCTGTCTTTCACCTTTTTTTGTGTCCCCAGGGTTTAACAGTGCCTGGCACATAGTAGGTGTTTCTACATGTATACTGTCTGACAGACAATATCTTAACTCTCCTTTCTATCTTTGTGTTAACTGTAAATCTGAAAATCATGACATCTATGTCTCCATGTGTCACTGATAAAAATAGCTTGTTGACTGATCAGTTATTATGCTTAGTCTTAAGAAAGCTTGTAGGGGTAAGTGTGACAGCTAAATGCCCCTGTATAAGTCTCTTATATCCTTATTCCTCTGTGTATGTGTCTGTTGCTTCTCTGTACCCCCTTTTCTTTTGCACTTAACCTCATATTATTCCCTTTAAATTTACAGTTTTCATGTTATTATACCATAAATAATTTTGGCACCAAAGAAAATTCGTGTCATGAGGTCAGTACTTCCTGACTTCTGAGTCCTGAGATCTGAAACACTGGACTAAATCTCAGGAAATCTCAAATTCTAATTCTGTCTTTGTCCTTTGTGACCTTGGGCTAGGCCCCATCCATGAAATATAAAATCACTAGTTTAGAAAGGAAATGTACCAAACACTGACCAAGTTGAAAAATAAATCATCTGTTTTTTTAAGTGACTTGAGAAAAGTCCTTTTGAAAGGGTTATTGAGAGAAAAGGTAATAATTTTAGAATTGCTTTTTTTGGTGTCCAGAAGCCACAAAGTAGGAGAAGCAAGTTTGGCTAAACAGTGAAGGAATGACATGTTCAGATTTAGAATTATGGTAAAGCCAGAAGTCCCTGTGATCCCATGCAAGGCTTCTTCACAAGAGCTTTACTCTTTTTGCTTTTGGGGTTTTTTTTTTTTTTTGTATTTTTTTCCTTTTTGGAGGGGGCAGAAGCAGGGCAATTGGGGTTAAGTGACTTGCCCAAGGTCACATGGCTAGTAAGTGTTAAGTGTCTAAGGCTGAATTTGAACTCAGGTGCTCCTGATTCCAGGGCTGGTGCTCTATTCACTACACCACCTAGCCTCCCCAAGAGCTTTACTCTTAAGGCGATGTGTGACTATCAAGTCTATACCCTTGGCACACAGGAGAATTAAGCTTGGGGGGTGGGGAGGTTAATTAGGGAATATAATGCATCTTTCAACCACAGGATAGGTAAGAGCTAAAGGTAAGGCAAAGGAATATGAAGCTATCTAGAAACATGAGTAGAGAAAAGTAAAAAAACAGGCAATAAATATCCATGCTCCTTCCTATCCTATCTTTGCCTCTTTCCAAGAGAATTTGGATTTTCTCATAGTCCAAGCAGGACCATTTCATTTTTTTTTAATAACAACTTTTTAGATAATTCCTTGGTGTCTCTCATCTCTCTTTTGAGGGAAAAGGGTGTAACATAGAATAGAGACAGTGGATTCTTGCAGGGCTTAAATTCACAAGTGCTAACTCACATACTTGTCTTTGTTCACTATGGTTAAAGGATATAGCTTGAGCTTTTTTGGAGAGGTAATGTTTGCTGTGTCTGACATAAATAAAAGATGAACACACCACTAGTAGATGATAAAGCAGGCTTCTCAGCCATGCTCCAGAATTCTAAAGTTAACACTTTCCCTTTCTTATGTTCCCTGTCTTCAGAGAAGAATCTCAAACTACACACATATGTATGGATGCATATTGGCACAAGTTTAGACATTTACATATTTATTGGTAGACAGAAGCTGTCTGAGAATGAACAGACAAACCCCAAATTTAAGGAATCATTTAAGGCTGGTGAAAAACAATGGGCACTTGGAAAAAGAGTTTAGAGCAGGGGTGGGAAACCTGTGGACTTGAGGCCACATGTGTCCTTCTGAGTCCTTGGGTGCAACCTTTTGACTGAGTCCAAGTTTTACAGAACAGATCCTTTTATTAAGGGGATTTATTCTGTGGAGTTTAGATTCAGTCAGAGGGCCTCACTTGAAGACTTTGAGGCCATAGGTTTCCCACCTCTGGTTTAGAGGAATGGAAATGCCAAATTATCTGTAACTTGAAGGTAAACTTTTTTGTGAACCTTGATGACTTTGAAAGATAAACATTCTTTTGAAAAAGAGATGGTGTGGTTTGGTTTGGTTTTTTATCCTTAGCTTTTTTCCTTCCAGAACAGAATTTTGTTTTGAAGGCAAATCATTTTGGTGGAATAAGGCTAGCTTTTTTTTTTCTTTTTGGAGGGCATTTGGGGTTAAGTGACTTGCCCAAGGTCACACGGCTAGTTTTTGTGTTAAGTGTGAGGCCAGATCCGAACCCAGGTCCTTCTGACTCCAGGGCCAGTGCTCTATCCACTGCGCCACCTAGATGCCCCCAAGGCTAACTTTTTTTAAAGAAATATCCTGAAGTTTTAGAGAAGGGGAGAAAACAGAGTTGAAAGAAAATATTTCCTTTTTCTCTCCTTGGATGTAAATGTAAATGGTTTTTGGCAAAGGAGTCGAAGATTTAGAGCTGAAAGGGATGTCTAGGTCCTAGATTTGCCTATTATGTGACTTAGAAAGGATAAGATTTCTTTGGGATCCAGAATCCAACTTTATGCTAGTAGACTAAATAAGTTCATTTTAGAAGTGTTTATACAGAAGGATACTGAGTTACCACTTCAGTTATATACCTAGAAGTATGACATAATAGAACAAGCTTTAGACTTAGGTCAGGAAACCTTGGTTGAAATCCTGAAATTTTATAACTCTGACATTGGGCAGATCATTTAATTATCTCTAAACCTGTTTCTAACCTCTCAAGTTTATTGTGAGGAAAGCATTTTGCAAATGTCACACTGTAATGCTGACCCTTGACTTCCATACTCCGGTGGTCTTGTCCCTTGAGAGGCACATGCTTATTATACTCTTTGCCTTCTAAGAGTTCTGGCAAGGGCCAGGCTTACTCCTTTCTCAGTAGCATGTTATAAATGAGAAGTTCATCAGCCAAATATAACAATAAATTAAAGTATTTGAATTCATAGATCATAGAAACTTGACAAATTTCCTTAAATCACTAGAAATTGGTGTGTATTACCATTTGATTTAGCCTAAATTTAATATACAAAAAACTATTCTTCTCTTAGTTTTTGACAGTTCTATGGCTTCTTACCTCAAGTTGATGCCATTTTTTAAAGATTTATTTAGAAGAAGTTAGCCATTTCTCTTTTCTATTCTGACATTGCAGTTCACTCTTTTCATTCCTACCTTGACAACTAATATTCAAAAAGAGATAGTTTCAGGCGGAGGGAGAAGTGGGGGAAGGGAGAAGAAACCCTTGTAATGTAAAGCCTCTGACTCACCTATCCTCTGTCTAAAGATCTGAAAGAAAACTTAGTTTAGCTCTAAAGGTAGAGCCCGGCATTCTTTATCCTGGTCCAGGACCTCCTCATAGCATGATGGTGTTAATTAATCTATACAAATATTAAATAATTTTTTATTCCTCTGTGCGTTGTAACAGTTTCCATTTATCCAAAATAGAAATGTGACTATACATTCCATCTAAATTTTAGGAAAAAGACTATTATAGTTGGGATTTTTCTGCTTTGATGAAGTGGTGGCACAGAACTAGCAATTATGTAGCACTTTAAAATCTCTAAGATGTGCTTAATCATTTGATTGTCATGTCATGGTGAGGTGGGTGCTATTATTATCTCCAATTTACAGATGAGGAAATTTAAGAAATAGAGGTTAAGTGACTTGCCTAGGGAAAGGAATAAACATTAATTAAGCAACTACTATGTTCCAAGCACTGTTCTAAGCACTTCACAAATATTTCATTTGATCCTCAGGTACTATTATCATCCCCATTTTGCAATTGGGGAAACTGAGGCAGATAAGTTCAAGTGATTTGCCTAAAGACACCCATCTAGTGTCTGTGACAGGATTTGAATTCGGTTGTTTCAGACTGTTAAGTTCTGTGCTTTATCAACTATACTACCTAGCTGCCCTAAGACTTTGTGTAGAAATATGCCAGGGCCTTACAATGAGAACTGCCTGTCACTCTTAACACATCCACCCCTTCCTCTCTGCCCCCCATACACATACACACATGTACACATATCTTATAAGAACTTCCTACTGGGCTCATAGTGAATTCTGAGCCAGACTTTAGTGGGATACTCATATTATATGACACTCTAATACTGAAACAACCGTGAAAGTATATACTTTTTCTAACAGTAATAGTTTTAGATCCTATTCTTCCTGAATGCTACTATTAAATTAGTCTTCCTTAAATATTACTTTAATAATGGTATGCAGTGAAATGTACTTAAAAGAATCCTTGGGTACATGATCTAGGTATAAAGACTGATACTGTAAGCAATCTGGGAGAGCAAGGAATAGTTTACCTGTCAGATTTATAGAGAAGGGAAGAGTTTAGAGAGCATTATGAAATGCAAAATGCATAATTTTGATTACATTAAATTGAAAAGGTTTTGTACAAATAAAGCCAATGTAACCAAGATTAAGAAGGAAGTGGAAAGAATTTTTACAACCAATGTCTCTGATAAAGGCCTCGTTTCTAAGATATACAGAGAATCGAGTCAAATCTATAAGAATACAAGTCATTCCTCAATTGATAAATGGTCGAGGGATATGAACAGGCAGTTTTCAGAGGAAGAAGTTAAAGATACCTATAAGTATATGAAAAAATACTTGAAATCACTGACTAGAGAAATGCAAATTAAAACAACTCTGAGGTACCACATCTCACCAGTCAGATTGGCTGAGATGACAAAACAGAAAAATGCTAAATGCTGGAGAGGATGTGGAAAAATTGGAACATAAATGCATTGTTGGTGGAGTTGTGAACTGATTCAGCCATTCTGGAGAGCAATCTGGAACTATGCCCAAAGGGCTATAAATAATTGCATACCCTTTGACCCAGTAATACCACTTCTAGGGTTGTATCCCAAAGAGATCATAGAAGTGGGAGGAAGACCTATATGTACAAAAATATTTATAGCAGCTCTTTTTGTGGTGGCAAAGAATTGGAAATCAAGGAGATCCCCATCAATTGGGGAATGGCTAAATAAATTGTTGCACATGAATGTAATGGAATACTATTGTGCTATAAGAAATGAGGAGCAGACAGATTTCATATTTACCTGGAGAGACTTATATAGAAAACTGATGTTGAGTGAGGAGAGCAGAACCAGGAGAAATTTGTACACAATTACAGACACAACATATGTGTGACAATTAACTGATAAGACTGGGTTCCTCTCAGCAGTGTAAGGTTATAAGACAATTCCAAAAGACTCATGATGGAAAGAGATGTTCACATTTAGAGAAACTACAGAATCTGAATGCAGATTGAAGCAAACTACTTGCTCTCTCTTTTTTTTGTTTTGTTTTGTTTCCTCTTTCTCATTATTCACTCCATTGGTTATAATCCTTCTTTACAACCTGACTAATGTTTAATGTGAAGGTATTATTTGATTGCATGCCACCATGGGGAGGGGGAAGAGGGAGGAGAGGAAAGGGGAGAAAATTTGAAACTCAAGGGAATATGGAACTGAATGTTGTAAACTAAAAGTAACTAAATAAATTTAAAAAAAAAAAAGAATTCTGGATTAAAAATTAGGCTACCTGAGTTCTAGTCCCAAGGCTACCATCAATGAGGCAAGTCAATTAACCTCTCCATACCTCGGTTTCCTCATCTTCAAAATGAGGGAGTTAGCCTAGATAACCTATAAGGTTCTTTCTAGTTCTAAAATTCTGTGAACCAGTTAGTCATTGAATAAGTATTAAGTACCTACTATTTGCCAGGCTATGCTGAGCATTTTAGATACAAAGAAATAGAGACCCTACTCTTAAGGAGCTCACAGTCTAATGGAGGAGACAACATGCAAATGACTATAAACAAGCTGTATAAAGGATAAATTGCAGCTAATCAACAACAGAAAGGCATTAGAATTAGGGGGAAATAATAAAGGCTTCTTGCAAAAAGAAGGAATTGAAGGAAACCAGGAAGCAGAGATGAGGAGGGAGAGAATTTGAGACAGAAGAGACAACCAGTGAAAATACCCAGAGTCTGGTGATGGAGTGTATTGTGTGAGACAGCAAAGAGGCCAGCGTTGCTGGGTTACAGTGTACATGGCAGACTGTAAGGTTCAGTTTGGACATGTTGAGTTTAAGATGTTTACAGGACAGCTAGTTCAAGAGATTAATAGGCAGTAGGAAATGTGAGACTGGAGATCAGCAGAAAGGTTAGGGTTGGGTAATTACATTTCAGAATCATCAGCATAGAGACTGAATAATTGAATCCATGGGAACTGATGAGATCACTGAATGGCATAATATAGGAGAAGAGTAGACAGCCCAAGACAGAAGCTTGTAGGATACTCTCAGTTAGTGGGCATGACACAGAAGAAGATCCAGCAAAGGTGACTAAGAAGGAACATAGGCAGAGAGCCAAGAGAGAACAGTGTCAGGAAAACAGAGAGAAGTGAATATCCAGGAAAGAGAGAGCGATCAGCAATGTCAAAGACTGCACAGGGGTTATGAAGGATGAAATTGAGGAAAGGCCATTGCGAGGGTAGATAACGGGTCACAAAAAGATTTTTAAGGAGGGGGAGACATGGGCATGTGTGTAGGCAGTAGGGAAGAAGCCAGGAGACAGGGATAAATTGTAGATAAGGGAACAGAGTAGAGATGAGTTTATCGGAGAAAACAAGATGGAATGGAATGGTATCACTTTTGCCTTGGCAAAGAGAAGGTTTATCTCTTGTGAGACAAGAGTGAAAGAAGAAATAGTCACTCCCCTACTCAGTGAACTTCAGTGGTTCCCTGTCTCTTCCTAGGATCAAATATAAACTCCTCTAAGGTTTTAAAGCCCTTCCTAACTTGGTCCTAACCTTCCTCTCCAATTTTTATACCTTACTCCTTTCCCCACTATAGACCAGCCATACTGACCTTCTTGCTTTTTATCACACATGATATTTCCCTTCTTGGCACCTTTGATCTGGTTGTCCTTTGTGCCTGGAATGCATGCCCTCTTTACCTCTGACTCTTGGAATCCTTTTTTTCTTTCAAAACAAGCAACACCTCCTACATGAACTTATGAAAGTTGAGGATGTAGGTGAACCGGGAAGTCAAAGGAATGAGGAAACATCAGTACATAAATTGAAATCCCCAAGTACTGGATTAGGGATTGTAGAGGACAGACAAGGTTCAAACCAGCTTAATTGGCTGCTTAGCTCTTTGAGAGTTTATTGGCTTGTTGAGAACACTAAGATCTCTGCATAGAATGGAATAGTCAAATGAAATGAGCCTCAGAGGAAGAGAGGTTGCTGAATAATGGTGGCAGGCAGAGAGATTCAGAAAATAGCAAGAAATAGACATGCCCTTCTGTGTCCCAGGGCAGGAAGCTCAGAGTCCAGAGATGCCACACATCCTACCAGTTTTGTCTCTAGCTCCTACACACTAAGACTGTTAAAGTGTTAGTTCCACTGTACTCTAGGTTATAGCTTCCTTCTCTGAAACCTTCAGTAGTGTTCTTTTCCTTTTAAAGCAAAATAACAGACCCCTTAGTTGAGCATTTTTTACTGTCCTGTTTCATATTATTGCACTCTTTCTAGGCGTGGAGTGCCTGCATACATTCCCTTTTCACTTCTACCTTTCAGAATCTGTTGGGGCGGCTAGATGGCACAGTGAATAGAGCACCAGCCCTGGAGTCAGGAAGACCTGAGTTTAAATCCAGCCTCAGACACTTAAAACACTAGCTGTGTGACCTTGGGCAAGTCACTTAACCCCAACAGCCCTGCCTTTTCCCCTCCAAAAAGCAAAAAAAAAAAAAAAACAGAATCTGTCTCTTCTTCCAGGTCTCAGCTCCAGTACATTTTCATTTTCTTCCACTTAATCTTCCTGGTCCTCTAAAAAATGTTCTTTTCTTCAGATTTTCCTAAAACCTTTTGGAATTCTCCTTTGAGAAATAAAAAAAAAAACAACTGATGAGGAGTAGCATATTGCAGGTCTGGGGGAGAGAGGCAGCGCAGTGGCAGAGTGATGTCTTATGTTTGAGAAATAGCAAACAGGCCACTGTAGCCATATTACAGAGCATGTGTGTGGAGAGAAATGAAAGTTAAGAAGGTGCTAGGGAGCCACTGGAGTTGTTTGAGTGGGGACAGTGATATGGTCAGATCTATGCTTCAGAAAGATCACTTTGGCAACTGAGTGAAGGGTGGCTTGGAGTGGTCAGAGACGTGGGTCAAGGAGACCAATTAGAACGCTTTTGCAATAGGCCAGATGAGAGGAAATATGGACTTGGAGTAGAGGTGAGGCAGTGTAAATGAAAATAAGGGGATGTATATGTAAGATATTGTAAAATTAGAAATCACAACATATTTAGCCTCAAGAATCAAGTAGACTTGGGGCAGCTAGGTGGCACAGTGAATAGAGCACTGGCCCTGGAGTCAGGAGGACCTGAGTTCAAATTTGGCCTCAGACACTTAACACAAAAACTAGCTGTGTGACCTTGGGCAAGTCACTTAACCCCAATTGCCCTCCAAAAAAAAAGGAATCAAGTAGACTTGGGTTCAAACCCTGGGTTCAGTTCCTTCATATGGCATGTAGGGGCTGCCCATATCTGCACCAGATTGTGCCAATGAGGACTGGACAAGTCACTTAATCTTTCTGAGTTCCAGGAAGTTCCCTAAGATTTTATTTACTAAAAGAGAAAGGGAACAAGCATTTAAGTACCAGATGTGTGTCAGGCCCTGTGCTAGATGCTTTGCAAATACTATCTCATTCGATCAACAACCTTGGAAGGTCAGTACTGTTATTATCAGCATTTTACAGATGAAGAGATGGCCCAGGGTCACATAACTAGTCTGAAGTTGGATATGAATTTAGATTTTCCTGATTCCAGGTCCAGTGCTCTGTCTACTGTGCTGTGTAGCTGTGTAGCTGCCTCCTAAGCTACAAATTGTTACAAATGCACCCATCCTTTATGTAGGTGTTTTGGTATCCACTGAGGTTGGTTTTTAAGTTCTTTTAGGACAGAAATACTGTTTCTTTATATCCTTCTGAGGGATTTAGAACTCAATAGCCATTCACTACTTATTTATTGATACATGCATGATAATTGTGATACTCTTTATGTAAATATTCTTAACTAGTAAATTGGTAAATCTGCCCAAATGTTTATGCAAAGAAAGATAAGGGTTGTTATCACCATTTTATCGATTGACAAGCTGAGACAAGGAGAATTGAAATTACTTGGCATAATATAATGCAGTGGATCTTCAGACTGCTAGAGACTCCAGTAATTGCTTTTCCCTTAGAACAAATTATAATTTTGATAAAAATAGATTTCTTATTATTTCTGTTAAGTATTACAAATAGTACCCTTTATGTGTTCTTTTATCACAGGCCTCCATTTCAGTTCTGCATCTTAACTATCCTCTGACCAAAGTCTATTTCATTTTTTTGGTGGAGTCAAGAGAAGGCTGTATTCTAAAGAGAATTTGTTCAGATACCAAATGTTGTCTGTTGTATAATGAACACTGTATATCACATATTCACAGACTGTTGCCTGCTCCTCTCAAGGATGCAGTGGAAGTTTCAACATGGAGAAGGTGCTACACAACGCAAGAAGTGAACTCTGCTCTCAGTAAAATCCAGCTTGTGGGCTATTCTCAGAAAATTGTGAGTGCTCATTTGACTTCAGTGATTTATGAGCAGCTAAAATCCATAATGTTCTTCTGGAGCTATAAGAATCCTTTAGTTTCCCTTCCCTGAAGCCTCTAAATCCCTAGAGGCCCCACTCTGGAGCATAAAAAGTGAATAGGTAGAGCACAGCTTGACAGCTAACAGATCGTTTGTCACTTTCTCCTCTCCTCCAAGGGCTGAACTCAAGAGTTATTTGGTAATGGTTTCCCCTTCCTGTAACTGTCCAATTTCTTAGTTGCAGTAAGGGAGGAAATGGGCCTTTCCTGTACCTTATATTCTTCTCTAGAACCTACTCCCATTTGAGGAGATATACAAGAGTATTTCTTCCTATCTCCCTCAGGCAACGAGTATTTCCGTAGAAATTTTGGGAAAACAAATAGGAAGTGTTGAACATAACAGGAAACACTGGAAAAATCTGTCAGGCATTTCTTTGATGCAGTGACAGGTGACCACAGCCTTCCCATATCTCATATCTCTACCCAGTTTTGCCAAGAATCAGCCATGAAGCAGCATTTTAAAAGTATTGGTATTTCTTTCATCTTTTAAAGGATCGCCATTTTCATTCATTATGTACTTAGTCATTATGTGCATGGCAGATGCAAATGGACTAAACTTGAAGGATATGTAAAAATAATCACCTTTCAGTGGTGACCTTTACTATTTTTCCGGCTAGTTTATTTTACTTTATTTTTTTAAAGCACTTGGGGTTAAGTAACTTGCTCAAGGTTACACAGCCAGTTATTTTGTGTGGGTGTTAAGTATCTGAGGCCGGAACCGATCCCAGGTCTCCTGATACCAGCGCGCTTACTCACTGCACCACCAGGCCGCCCCTCAGCTAGTTTATTTTGAAATGTTGTTATTGTGAATGAGAGAAAATGTAGGTGCATATAGTGTGGTTTTTAGCTTCAAGAATAATTTTGTGTTGCTTTGCAGGAGCTTTTCGGTGCCGTACAGGTGACTCCCCTTAGTTCTGGCTACGCACTTGGAAGTTCCAACTGGATTATCCAGTCGCATTATGAGAAAGTGTCCTATGTCTCAGGTTCTTCCTTGCTTACTACACACCCTCAGGTATTTTCTCTCTTCTTCCTGACAACTCAGTTTTAAAAGTTATTTAACCCAATAATTATTGGCTTTGGTTGGCTGCAGAACACCAGCTATACTCTGTGAGCTCTTCTCATCTTCCAGTTGTACAGATGCGTTTTGTGCAAGGTAGGCTGTTCTCATGTGTCAGACTAGAACCAAGCCTGGGCAGAGATCTGCACTAAATAGCCAAGTATATTCAGCAAAAGTATGAAGACAAAAATAGTATTTTTATCATAGGCATTAATTATCCTCACAGTATATTTCTATTTACAAAGGATTTGGTATTTATTTTTATAACTATAGCTATATGAAGTACAAACTGCATTTGGAACTGAGATACTTAGGGGAAAAAGAGATTCTAGTATTTGGGGTGGATATTCCAAGAAGAATTTAAGGAAATACATAGACAAAAATCAAATAGGATAAAAAGACATAATTGGGTTACCCAAGATAAGTAGGGAAATAGTAAGAGATTACTTTGCTAACCTTGATGAGTTCAAGTCATCAGGTACAAATGAATTATATCCAAAGGTACTGAAAGAATTAGCAGATGTAATTGCTAAACCACTCTCTGGACAAAAAGAGTTGTCATTAATGGTTCAATGACAGCCTAGAAGGACCAGTCTTTTGGAATGTCCCAGGAATGACCAGCATTTGGTCTGGTGCTTCATGTTTCATATTTTTGTTTTTGTTGTTGTTTATTTTTTCATATTTCATATATTTACAAATTACTTGTATAAAGACGTAGATGACTTGCTTGTCTGCTTTACAGAGGCTAGTAGGCAACAAACATTTCTTAAGTGCTTTCTGTGTGTCAGGCACTAAGCACTATGGTAGAAATAGCATCCAGAAGACAGACTGTACTTGCTCTCTAAGAGCTTACATACTAATGGGAAAAGAAAACACATAAAGATGAGCTGAAAAGGAAGGAACTATCCCTGTGAGGGCACAATGGTGAAGTTCGGAGAGTCAGAAGCACAGCCAAAATGGGAATGAAACACGGCCCACCTGGGCCCATCCCCAAAATGGAGGCCACTGGAAGGAACTCACCAAGAGAAGCGTGGTGGAGTGATGTCATATCTTTATAGATGACATAAAGCTGTGAGCGATAGCTTATGCACTGATTGAGAGTCAGAATATGTAAATACTCTGGCAAGTTAGAACATTGAACTGTAGCTAGTAAGATGAAAATATGGCTAAATATAAAGTCTCAGGTTCAAGGAAATAAGTGCCACAGGTACAAGAAGGGGGTATGGCAAGAATCAATCAATCATCAAGCATTTATTAAGCATTTACTATGTGCCAAGCACTTTGCCAAACATTAAAGATACCAAGGAAGGCAAAAACTGTCACTGCCTTCCACTATCCGCTATCAGCCTCAGTGTTCTCATCTGTAAAATGGAGAACACAGCACCTGTTTCACCACACTGTTGTCAAGATCAGCTGAGATAATATATGTAAGTCACTCTGCAGACCCTAAGGTGCTATATAAATGTTAGAGCTTATTGTTATTATTTATTATTCTCATTTGATGACATAGTGCTAGTTGCCTATAACTTCACACTCTTCCCAGGGAAGCCCTTATCTAATCACTTAAAGGTTGATCCTGATAATCTACAAATTGTCTCATAACCAAGTGAATGAAGAATGCCTGTGCTGACCATGATGTCATGCTTTATGGATATATATGTATATACAGTTGGTCACATCAGTTCATGTGGTTTGGGCAGACGTTGTAGACAGAGAACTTAATAGGGCAAAACCAAGTTGGATTACTTTTGAGAAACTGAAGTCCTTTCAGTGTTCCTAAGCTGCTCTCTCAAGCAGATCATCTCCTAGCATCAGTATCCTCTCAGTGGCGCTCTATGCCACTGAATCACTGATTATCATAATCTCTTAAGAATTAAAGTTTCAGGTAACCCAAAGGCAATGAAAAGATACATCCATGGACTAACTTCATTGGGCACTATATAGGAAAATATGGGCAAGAGTGAAGGGCTGCTAGTTTGCTTAGTGGATAGAGTGCTATACCTAGAGTCAGGAAGACCTGAGTTCAGTTGTGACCTCAGACACTTGCTTTGTGACCTTGGGAAAGTCACTTAACCTGTGTCTGCCTTAATCCACTGGAGAAGGAAATAGCAAAGTGCTCCATTATCTTTACACAGAAAACCCTGAGGACAGTATGGTCCATAGAGTCACAGAGTCAGGTACAGTTGAATTAACTCGGCAGCAACAACAACAACAACCTGGGTGAGAGTCCCACATAGATCAGAGTGTTGAAGCAGCATCAGACATTCTTGACTACCTTCTGCCCCCTGGATCCTTCCTCTTCTCTGGTTTTTGTGATGCTGCTCTCACCTAGTTCTCATACCTATGAAGGCACTTGCTAGGCTCCTTTCTTCCTTCAGTAGCATTCCCTAAAGTTCTATCCTGAGCCTTCTCTTTTCTCTCTATATCTTCCATCTCAGTAATCTTATCAGTCCTATGTATTCAGTGATCTATATATGTATGTACATATATATATATATATGTGTGTGTGTGTGTGTGTGTGTGTGTGTGTATGTATATTCAAAGAATCTATATTCTTTATAGCTCTAGTCCCATGTCATCAACTTTGCATCAGGCATTTCCAGCTGCTTTTATCATAGAGATTTTAAGTCCATCATATCTTAAGATAGCATATAATCTTCCTGTTCCCCCCAGATTCACCCCTCTTTCTTATTTTCCTGTTTCTCTCAAGGGGACTGCCAGGCTTCTTCTTTCTCTCCCACAACTCCCATATCCAGTCAGCTATGAAGTCTGGACTATCCCACATCTTTCATATGTACCCCATTTTCTTCATGTTGCTCCTCTGCTCAAAAAGCTACCGTGGCCTCTAGAATAAAGTACCAGATCCTTTATTTGGCATTTAAAGCCCTTCAGAATTTGGCTACAATTTATATCCTTCCAGGCTGGTTATGCATTACTCCCATTTGTACACACTATGCTCTGGCTAAACTGGCCTTCCCAGTGTTTCCCATATACAACATGCCATCTCTCACCGCTGTACCTTTGTACAGATTTGTTTCTCCCCTATGCCTGAAATGTGCCGTCTCCTTTCCTCTGCCAGTTGGAATCCCTAGCTTTCTTCAAAACTCAGCTCAAGTGCCACCTCCTACTAAAGTCCTTCTTATCCCCCCAAATGCTAGTAGATCCTTTAAAAATTACTTTGTAGGGCGTCCAGGTAGCACAGTGAGTAAGAGCACCAGCCCCAGAGTCGGGATGACCTGGGATCAAATCCAGGCTCAGACACTTAGCACCCACCCAGAAACACCTGGCCATGTAACCTTGAGCAAGTTACTAAACCCCAATTGCTTAGGGACGGCCAAGTGGTACAGTGAGTAAGAGCACCAGCCCCAGAGTCGGGATGACCTGGGATCAAATCCGGGCTCAGATACTTAGCACCACACCCAGAAATAACTGGCCAAATAACTTGAGCAAGTTACTTTAATCCCAATTGCTAAAAAAAAAAAAATTACTTTGTATACATTTTACATTTTTTAATATGTATAATAGCATATCTTCCCCAATAGAATGTAAAACTCTTTGAGGGCAGAAACTGTTGTTTTTCTGTCTGTATCTATAGTACCTAACACAATGCTTGGCATATAGTAGATGCTTAATAACTGCTTGTTGAGTGAAATAATAATAACAATAATAATAACTAGCATTCACATACAATACAATAAATATTAAGCATCTACTATGTCCCAGGCATTGTGCTAAGTGCTGGGAATATGGATAAGAAAAAGAAAGACAGTCTCTGCCCTCAATGAGCTTACAATCTTTTTTTCCTAATTATTTATTTTGTTAAGTATTTCTCAACTACATGTAAAAAAATTTTTTGACAATCATATTTTAGAATTTTGAGTTCCAAATTCTCTCCCACCCCTCCCCCTTCTTGAGAAGGCAAGCAACTTGGTTTTGATTATACATGTGCAGTTATATGAAATATATTTCTATATTAAACTTGTTGCAAAATAAACAATAAAAATAGTTTTTTGAAAAGTGTGCTTCAGTCCACATCCAGAATTCATCAGTTCTCAGGGAGCTTACAGTCTGATGGGGAAAGAAAACATGCCAAATCCAAGCAGTATAGCTAGTAGGGAATGAAGCATTGACTGGGATATTGAAGCCTCTTAATTAAATGGGGGCTATGGGAGTTTTTTTGCTACTACCGTAGCTCCAGCCACAGTCAGAGGGGCAGAGACAACTGAGGGTACCGATGAGGCATGAGTATCAAAGATGATGCATTGACCTTGATTTTTAAGTTTCCCGGTGATGAGCTTATATATAGTTAAAGGCTTGCGAAGCACTTGACATATGTTATTTCATTTGATCTTTGGACATATTTTTCCTTTTAGAAAGTTTTCGAGCAAAGATAACACCCAGCTTCATTAGCAAACTCCCTCAATTTATCATGTTTTAGTGACTATTTCTACAGCGTTTTACAGTTGCTGTTGTTGACATCTGTTTTAAGAACTGGCAGTGCCTTAAGATCCAGGCAATCCCTGCTAAAATGAAGTGATGTCTAAAAACAAGTGACAAAGGTTGCTGAGAGTTTGGCTGCAAGTCTCAGAGGTGGTGTTTGCATTGCAGTCTCTCTGGCGGACAAGCAGTCCTTAATCTTCTCTAGAGAGAGCTTTGAAAGCCAAGCAGAATAGTTTTGATTTCATGTGGTTGAAAATAAGTAGCCTTTTAAGCTTTTAGAGAAGGGGAGTTATATACTGAAATTTGTACTTTTAGGAGGTAATTTGGGAGTAATATGCAATATGGATTGGTGGGGTTGAAGCATAAGTACAAACTAGGTATAGGAGACTGCTGCAGTAAACTGGTATAACGTGAAAAGGCTCCAGACTGAGACAGTGGCAGTAACAATGGAGAGAAAATTATTATGTGTACTTCAAAGTAAAAAGTGTGAGAACTTGTTGACCAAGTATAAGAAAGAGAAAAATGAGTCAAAGATGAATAGGTATATTGACAAAAAAGAGGAACACTGAAGATAGAGATTCTTAGGAAGGGATGAAAAGTTTTATTCACTCTGATGTGATAGTAAATAATCCAAATCAGAGTATATCTTTAGCAAGTACAGATAGTAATCTGGAAATTACTATGAAAACAGACCTAAAGAAATAGATTTTAGAGTTACCCACCTAGAGGTAATAAGTAAAGCCATGGAAAAGCTCTTGAGAAGTTTTGTAAAGGCAGAAGTATGTAAGCCTTATATAATGCCTCTAGTTACCAAGGATGATAAGGAGATATCAACAGAAGCAAAAGAGTGTCAAAAATTGGAGGATAATCCAAAAAGTAGAGTGTTCATGGGCAGCCACGTGGCACAGTGGGCAGAGCACAGAGCCTGGAGTCAGGAAGACCTGGTTTCAGATTCGTCCTCAAACACTTACTAGCTGTGTGACCCTGGGCAAGTCACTTAACCCTGTTTGCCTCAGTTTCCTCATCTGTAAAACTGAACTGGAGAAGGAAATGACAGACTATTTCAGTATCTTTGCCAAGAAAACCCCAAATGGGGTAGTGAAGAGTCGGCTACAACTGAAACAGCTGAACAATAACAACAGTGTTTACAGAAGCCAAGAGAAGAGTGTTTCAGGAAATTTAACAAACATTTATTAATTGCTTACTAGTCACTAGTAATACACAGAAAAAGTGAAACATCCCCCACCCTTGAATACCCTATGTTCTACTGGGGGTTTATAATATGTAACACAAATAAATACGAAGTAGCATCACAGGATTATATATTTAAAGCTGAAAGGGACTTCAGGGATCACTTAGTACAATCCCCATTTTTTAGATGAGGAAAGTTAAGCCCAGAGATTTCTCTGAGGTTACACAGATAGTAAGAAGGAGGATCTTAAACCATGTCCTCTGACTACCAAGTTTAACAAGAATTAAAAAGTAATTTCAGGAGAAAGAGAATGCTCATAAATGGGAAAGACCTCAAAGGAGACAGCTTGTGAGCTGTTCTTTAAAGGAAACTAGGTATTCTGTGAGGCCAAGATGAAGAATGAGTGCATTGCACACACAGGAGACCACTTGTACAAAGTGACGTGTATGGAAAATGGCTCGCTGACCAGTGTTACTGGAGTGTCAGACATGTGAAGAGGGGATATACTAAATAAGACTGCAAAGGTAAATGGGAACCAGATTATAGAGGACTTAAAATACCAACTGATAAATTTATAGCTTATCCTAGAGGAAATAGGGAGCCATTGAAGATTTCTTAGTAGGCAGGTAACATAGTCAGATCAGTGTTTCAGGAATATTCATTTGGTAGCTCTGTGGAAAATGGATTAGAGAGGGAAGTTACTGTAAACTGGAAAAAAAATTGTTTCTGCATAACAACCCATCGATGGAAATGTATCCATTTATATAAATACAATTCAGCCTTGCCCAGGCTGGGAGTAAATGAGGGAAGACAGGCACATAGCCAGAGTGCTCCACTGACGTCCATGCAATAGCAGAAGAAAATGAGGAACACTTCCACTAAATTATTAGAAGGATTTCCCATGACAATTATAAGGGAAAACATGAACAAGTATTGCACTTTCTATAATATCTTTAACAGTGCTTCAACATTTGGGGGTTAATCAGCGCTTTTTTTTTCTTTTTTGCATTGTTCATTGACAAGTGTTGTGGTGAACTGTTAGTTTTATAGTTTAATTTGATACAGTAGTCCTCCACCTGAAAACAGATTTTCCTTTTTTGCTTGGATGTTTGCATAAAATGTTCCTGTGTGAAGCACTCAATGAGTGTTCATTTGATACTACTTAATATGTCCATTTGCCTTTTGGTGCTAGAGTAGAGAATTTGGGGTAACAGCTTGCTTTGGAAAGTGGCATTAAAAACCTTTTTTTTTTTAAGCCTCTTTATATCAGCACTGGAAATTAGATGTTTCAATGTTATGGAAGCTGAAATTATGCATATCTGGTATGACCTAACTACATATTATCACCATCCAAGGAAGTCTTATTTTATTGCTATATTAGCATTTATCTGTTTATTTTTTGCTTGCAGGCATTTAATTTTCACAAGAAGGTAATACTGCAGGCTAAACCTGGGAAGGTTAATGTTGTTTTCAGGTTCCAGGTTTACCTTTTGTCATCTGTTTCCTGTCATAAAGACATTTAGCATTGTCATTCCTATTCCTCCTTTGTCACTCCCTCCATCGCCACTAGCTGATACACTTTTACATCTTATTCCTCCTTTGCCCTCTTTTCCTTCTCTGTATGATATGGCCCATATCTGGAGATAGGCCTTTTATGCCTACAGATCAGCCTTGCCCAAACAAGGCACCAATATGGTCATTCCAAAGCGCTTTCTAGGGAATTCTACTTCAGTGGAACCAGTCATAAGAGAATCAGTTATACTGTACTGGGAGTGATCTAGGTTCCTGCAGTTGACCTCCATATACCAGTCAAGTCACCACCATTTACCTCAAACCACATACACAAGGACCTAGACTCCAATTTTAACACTTCAGGAATTCATTACCCTTTTCAGCCATCCACTTAACAGGGAGAAAATCATTCTTTTGAAGGGACAACTTGTGTCACCAAAGCATTTGACAGTCATAATAACTATAGAAAGATGGTAAGCAAAAATGCAAGAGAATAGAGTAGTCACTTTCCACAGAAAGTGAAAGATTGAAGAAGGGAAGGACATTGTCAAGACTTCTAAAGGTGATAGAAGGGTCAAAGAGAATGAAGACTGAGAAAAGGCTATTGGATTTGGTTATAAACCTTTGGCATTTGAGAGAACACTCTAAATAGAGTGATGCAGACAAAAGTCATTTTGTAAGCATTGTAGGAGCTTGGATAGGATAGCTTTATTGGAGTAGTGTAATAAGCAGGTGTCAACTATTCTTAAGAATTTTGGCAAGCATCCATTAAGTATCTGCTACATAGAAGGCACTGTGCTAGGTGCCAGGTATAAAAAGGCAAAAATGAAACAGCTCCTTCCCTCAGGGATGTCAAATTCTTTGGGGAAATTCAGCATATGTATATGTGGATATATGAAATCAGTACAGTATAATAGGGAGGGAATGAAGAAAGGCTCCGATCCGTGTGGGTAGCACTTGAGTTGAACACCAAAAAATACCAGGGGTCTTAAGGGACTTCTGGGAGAAGAGGGAATTCCAAAACCTGGGGGACAACAAATACAAAGACACAGAAATGGGAAGTATGAAGGAAGTTAGCCAGTAGAGAAAAGATTGACTTTCAAAAGGGAGATGACTGGAGAAGAAATGGTCCTGATGTAGGCAAGAAGTAGGAGGTTAACCATAGAAAGGAAAAGGGCCTCCTCATTCTTTGAGACAAAATTGGCATTTTTATGGAGGAGGCTATATGCTAGGTCATCATTCTGCCTTTGATACCACTAAACCATCCTGAGATGGTTATAAGCTGTTTCTCTTTCATCAGAACCTTTTATCTCTTAACCTATCTTTTTATGTTTTTTTGCATGTAAAAAAATTCTTTGTTAAAATCCCTTAATTTACTTTCTTTGATCTCTTTTAGCCCATGGACCAAGCCTCTCTCAAAAACAGTGATGTCCTCATTCTGACAGGACTCACCCAGATTCCAACAGCAAATCCTGATGGCATGGTAGGAGAATTTTGCAGCAATTTGGGTATGTAGCCATGCAAAAAATCTCAGAATAGATGTTTTTAAATGCTTGAAGGAATGAACAAATTACGCATTTATTAAACTCTTACTGTATGGGGTATAGATAAAAAAATGGAAGGGCTCCGCTCCAAGTCAGATGGAAAAGACCCATGGTTCTTAAGGTGCCAGCTGCAAAGCATATGTTAATGCCCCTTCCTTAATATCATTTCCATTGAGAAAACCATAAGAGATGTTGAACCATTTGGTACTTCCAAGGACTTTGATGCCAACTTTCTCTTCTGGGTGTTCAGTAGCTGTGACTAAGGTCCCTGTAGGAGCAATTGCTAGGCTGCATCTGCACAGTGGCTGCTTCTGAGGATGAGGTCTGAGGGTATTGGACCAGAAACATTGTTATTCCCAAGGCTTTTTTCCCCGGTAACCTAGACTGTCCCAGTCAAGGTGGTAAGAGGAGATGGTGGTGGTAGTGGTGGTGGTATGACTTGCCTGACATACACATTGCCTCATATCTTTCAAAGTGCCTTGCTGCTTCAGCTGTCCTGTGGGTGGCATTTGTTAGGCAGTTGGTGAGGAAGGCTGATCCCTGCTTACAGGAGTTGCTACAGGATGGTGAATATAAGAACTGGACTAGAAGAACTATAAATATAACTTTATACTTAACCCCTTCCTCTCAGCCCAGTGTTTCCTGCATCATATCCATTTGCAGTTTGGAAAAGATATTTATCCTCTGTACTTAATTCCATACTCTAGCCTTCATCTCCCAACCAGCCCAAGTTCCTGATCTAGACTATGGGTCTGGAGATAAAATTTTTAGCATTTTCGATAACAAATTCTGCCATTGTTTGTCCATTTATGTAAATAATAAAGAAAATATTTATTCTTGTGGGAGGCTTTTTAAATTGGATTTGGGGGGCATAGGAAGTGGGGAATGAGAAATCTGCTCTATAGGATTTTAGCAAACTATAGCCTACATGGAGTAATATTAGGTCTGAAATCATGACAATGGTATATTTAAAGTGATTTTTTTTAAGAGAGAGAGAGTGTGTGGGTGTGTGTAGTTTGAGTAACCAGTAGAGCGTTACATTGCATTTATTACCCATTAGTAATTTGATTTATTTTTTTCTGTAACAACAATTTAAAAAATCTATAAAATCTAACTATATCTGATACAGATATTAGGTTTGTTTCCAGAAAGGTAAGCAGCCCAGATACTTTATCTGTAGAAACTTAGCAATATTACCTCTAGGAGGGGAATTGAAAATAAAATTCTGTTATATTTGCATCTTGGCTAACGGTGCTTTCCAAAATTTTAGTTAACCCTTCTAATCACCGTGGATCATGTAGCTCTTAGCCATTACATACCTAACAAAACTTAAGAGTCAGAATCAGAACCTGAATCTACCACTTTCAACCTGTGTCACCCTGGGAAAATAAATTAAATTCTCCAGGTCTCAATTCCCTTATTGGTAAATTTAGAGACCCCCTAAGGTACCTTCCAGTTCTAAATTTATCATACATTTTCAACTATGAATTAACCTTCTAAACTCGGGGTAGGGAGATTTATTTGACGATTTCATGTTCTGTTTTAAAGTCAAATCTTGTGTTTGACATAGTTGAGTAAAAGTTAGTGTAACCGATAAGACTTTCTTGGGTACCTGTTAAGTAGAAATCAAAGGAAAGGAGAGGAAAGAAGGCAGGAAGATGTCTAACCATCCTCCAGAAATGTATTGTCCAGTTGAGGATATATGCACTTGAAAGCATAAAGAGTAGCACCAGGCAGAGTACAGGTGCTGAGCCAGATGTAATCAGCCCCCCTCTAAACTGGAACGAGATACCTAGCCTCTTGGGATCTCACTGTCCTTGGATGATACTTCCAAATTTGAAATCTGGTAGAATTTTAAGCAGATTCTATAGCAGTTCAGAAAAGGGGGAAATCAGTGGGTTGAAATAATCAGAAAAAGAATTGAGTCTTCGAGTATGGGGAATAGCAATTATTCACATTTATATATCACTTTAAGGTTTGCAAAGCAAGGATTTGAACCTAAATCTCTTGACTCCCACTACACCTCAATATTACAACACACTGCTTTTTCCCTGGATAGGCAAAAGAGAAAAGAAAAGGCATTCCATCTAGGAAGTATGACCAAAGTTGGGAATGTGCACAGGATGTATGTGAGCCTTGAAAAGATCATCCTGGCTGTAGCAGGGGACTATGTTTGAGAGTAGTGGGCAAAGTGTGTAAATTGGATGGTACTAGATTATACAAGAGCCTTTAAAAGCAGTCAGCAAGCATTTATTATGTCCCATAATAAATAATAATAATAACTGTGCTAAGCACTGAGGATACAAAGAAAGGCAAAGGACAGTCCCTGTTCCCGAGGAGCTTAATGGGGGAGAAAACGTGAACAACGGCACAAACCACTGTGTACAGGATAAAGTGGAGATGATCAAACAGAAATAAGGTACTGGCGTTAAGAAAGATTAGGAAAAGCCTCTTGTAGAAGGTAGGGTTTTAGCTGGGCCTTGAAGAAAAGCAGAGAAGAGTGTCCCGAGCATGAGGGACAGCTACTTGAAAATGTCTGGAGATGAATTGTTCTATCTGAGCCACGGTAAGGGAGTCAGTGTCTCTGGATCAGTGTGCTTGAGGGGAATGAGATGTAAGAAAACTGGAAAGGTAGCAAGGAGCCACTGAAGTTTATTAAAGGCAGGGAAGATGATATGGTCAGAACTTTGCTTTAGGAAAGTCACTTTGACAGCTGAGTAGAGGACAGAATGGAGTTGGGAGAGACTTTAGACAGAGAGAACAATCAGCAGGCTATAGCAGTAGTCCAGGAGTAAGAAGATGAGGACCTGGAGAGGTGGCAGCATCAGAGAGAAGGGAACATCTATAGCAAGATGCAATGTAGGTAAAATTGACAAAACTTCACTACCCATTGAATATGGCAGGGTGGGGATGAGAGACAGTAAATAGTCAAGTATGACCCATAAGTTGTAGCCCAGAAGACCAGAAGGGAGGTAGTGCCCTCAATAATAATAGGGAATTTAGGAACAGGGGGGTGGTAAGAGCAAATGGGTTTTGAGGGTGGAAGAGATATGGTCATAGCAAGGAAGAAGCCAGTAGATGGGGAGAGATTGAAGATAAGTGACAAAGTGAGAATGATGGAGGCAAAAATCTGTTGGAGAAGATGGAATAGAATGGAATCACTTGTGTATGTAAACACGTTTGCCTTAGTAAGGAGAAGGGCCACCTCTTCATTTGAGGTATGAATAATGGAGGAGATAGTGTATAATGAATCTGAGTGGCGGGGGGGGGGGGGGGGCGGTGATGAGGAGGAGGGGAGAAGAAGGAGCTCTTGGCAAACAGCTTCAGTTTGTTCTCAGCTCAGAGGATGTAGGGAAGGGGAGCCATGAGAAGTTTTTTGTTTTTGGTTATTTGCTTTTTGGAGGGCAATTGGGGTTAAGTGACTTGCCCAAAGTCACATGGCTAGTAAGTGTGTCAAGTGTCTGAGGGTGGATTTGAACTCAAGTTCTCCTGACTTCAGGGCTGGTGCTCTATTCACTACACCACCTAGCCGCCCCTAGCCACAAGAAGTTTGAGGAAGAATGAAGAGGTTTGGAAAAACTGCTGTGGCATAGGATTGCCTTTCAGTAGCAAGGTCCTAGTTGAACTTATATAACATAAGTTTGTAATGGACCAAGTCAATATAATTTTATGATTTTCTCCAGTTTCATTCAGCAACATATTAGTAGGAGCAAAGGCAATGGATATTGAAAGCAGTCCATCTCTGAAATTTGGCAGGGTAAGATCAGCAGTAGTATTAGGGGGCAAGGGACTCTGGAGAAGAAGACAGTGTAAAGTTGAACTGGTTCACCAGGGGATCAAGATGGAGAACTGAGGAAAGTCTATCCAGTGTAGGGGTTTTGACCTGGGGAAGAACTAAGGAGTAGTGGGATTGGAGGTTGTGGCAGAGGCGAAGAACAGGTTTTGGGGTTGCAAGGCAGAGGGAAAGATGAAATGACAACAAATTGTAATCAGATAAAAGAATTTCAGAGCCCATGAACATGGAAGTAGAACATTTGTGGATACTGGCAAGTAGAATATTTGTGGGTTACCATCTCTGAATGTAGCTGAATGTAGAGAGGAGAAAGTCATGGGAGATGAGGAAATTGAACAACTGGAAGGTTAGGGTGTTTGAAGGAGTATCAATAAGTATGTTGAAGTCCCCTAGTATATAGGGAGGAAAGAAAGACTATGAGCCAGGCACCGAACTCTTTTAGGAAATAAACCAGATAGAAGAGTTGAACTAAGTTAGGCAATAGGAAACTGTTGTAATTACTGAACAGAGAAGTAATATGATATACTTTTTTTTTTGCTTTTTGGAGGGCAGTTGGGGTTAAGTGACTTGCCCAAGGTCACACAGCTAGTTTGTTGGTTTGGGGGTTTTTTTGGGTGTTAAGTGTCTGAGGCCAGATTTGAACTCAGGTCCTGCTGACTCCAGGGCTGGTGCTCTATTCACTGAGCCACCTAGCTGCCCGATATACTTCTTATATACTATGTATTCTCTTTGTATATCCACACCTAGATGGTCATTTCTGGAGGGTGTTGGTAGCTTTTTTTTTTTCTTAGACCTTTTTTTTTTTTTTAACTTTAGCTTCTAGTCTTATAGGCACCCAGCTGATTAATAAATGCTTATTCTCTCCCCTCTAACTTTCTTATTAATGACAACAATTCCAGTCCAACTCTAATGTCCTTCTTGCCTCCTGCCCTACAGATCTAGTCAGTTATCAAATCTTGTCTTTTCTATCTCTGTTTCTTGCATCTCCTTCTCTCTACCCATATGGTCACCACCCTAGTTCATATTTAGACCTACATCTCCTCTCACATGGGTTATTGAGATAATTTCCCATTTGGTTTTCCTGCCTCAAGTTTTTTTCCTTCTGCAGCTCCTCCTATACATAGCTGCCAAAGTGATTTTTCTAAATTTCAGGTCTGGCCATATCACTCTGCTTAAATTCCAGTGATTCCCTATTGCCTGTAGTTATCAGGTAATCCTCAGAATGGATTATATTTATACAAATTGTCAAGAATTGAGTATAAAAATAATTGAGGGGTTATCTCATGCTTTTGTCTTATTTGTGCTGTTGTTTCCCACTTTTAGTACGAAAGAAGTATGAAAGAAAGGTGAAAAAATGAAGCAGAAATCCACCCTGAGTTTCCTTTGATCTTTAGGCCTGAATGAGACTGGCAAAGGATTGTGAAGGACAGAAGAGAATTGATTATTGTATTAGAAGTGAGAAGTTGTTAGGGCATATGAAGTAATTTATAAAAATAAGAGTAAAAAAAAGAAAAAAATATGAGTATTATTTAGGAGGGTTTCTTTTTTCAAGAATATATGTTTGGGGACAGCCAGGTAGCACAGCGAGTAAGAGCACCGGCCCCAGTGTCGTGATGACCTGGGGATCAAATCCGGGCTCAGATACTTAGCACCACACCCAGAAATAACTGGCCCTGTAACCTTGAGCAAGTTACTTAACCCCAGTTAGTTTAAAAATATATAAATATATATATATATATATATATATATATATATGTATGTATATGTATGTGTGTGTGTGTGTGTGTGTGTGTGTGTGTGTGTGTGTGTGTATATATGTTTGATTCTTTTTCACATTTTTCCTCCTACCTTCATTCCTTTTAGCTCTGACGGTGCGGAATGGTGGTAATGTACTGGTCCCCTGCTACCCATCTGGAGTGATCTATGACCTCTTGGAATGCCTGTATCAGTACATCGACTCAGCCGGCCTTTCCAACATCCCCTTCTACTTCATCTCTCCTGTTGCCAACAGCTCGCTTGAGTTTGCCCAGATTTTTGCTGAATGGTATGTGTCAGTATTCATCTTCTTTATGTGTTGGTAACTATGGGTTATAGAGAATGGATTTTTAAAAAGGCAAATTTTCTCTCAGGCAAATGTGAGGTATTAACTTGGCTGTGGGACCACTCCATTGAGGGCAAATGCTTAGCATACTCATGTCTGACGATAAACACAACCATGTTAACATTTGACCAGTAGTGACTCAGCCACCCCAAATAAAATTGGCAAGTCTCCCGTTTAAATTCATTTACACTTGTAGGGAACTTAATTACTGATCACCTGAAAAATTCTATCAAAAACCACCTAAGTAAAAAGCAGTATTATTTAGTTTTTTCTCTAAAGATGGCAGAATCATCACTATCAGTTATGAATATGCTTTTTCATGTCGCTTGGAACTTGTAACATCTAGCTGCTGGGGAAAATATATCTTTGTAGAAACAAGCAAATTGGATTTGGAGGTGCTTTTTTTTTTTTAAAGAAAAATAAAAAGTGACTCATCTTCCATTTGGAAATGAGAAAATTAGTACTTTTCAACAAATTCTGTTAATAGTAAAAATTCTTGGGTTGATTTTTTTTTTATCATGGAGAAACAAAGAAGGAAGGAAAAGAAAAAAACAGGATATGATGATGGTAGTAAAGGCAGATGCTCACAGAGATAAAGACAGAAAAAGGGAAGTTAGAGGAATACAGGTAAGTTGCAATGTGGTAACCTAAAAAGAGTGACTGATTTGTAGTCAGAAGGCCTCAATTCAAATCTTGTCTCTGCATAATAATAAACAATAAAAAATTATTGTGTTTGTTAAAGCCTTTTTTTAACCATGATAACACTTATAATGGGGGTCATTTATCGGTTTTACCCAGTGAGTGGAATGGATTAATCCATGCTCAAGATTAGAGGTCTGCTACTCCTGTCCTTGTAAATGTTCTAGTGTGCCAAGTATGCATCTACAGAATTATCTTTGCATAGTATAAGAATTACCCTTACTAAATAAGAAAGTATTTGCTGAAGATTTGCTGCAACTTAAATTTGCATATACCATTTGTAAACCAAAGCTACCATTTTCTTTTTTAATGGATATATGAGTATAATTGAGTATTGTGTTATTTTCTGATTGTTGGCTCTTTCTATCCTTTTGTGACGGTTGAGACCCGCTCTCCTTTTTTCTGACAAGAGAAAAAGAAGACACCAAAAGCTTTTGTCTTTCTGTTGTCTGAGATCTTAAAACACAGAGCTAGAAGCTTCACAGTCATTTAATCCAAACTTCTTATTTTACTTTTCTTGTTAGTTTTTCCCTCACTTTATCGGGGAATGCAGTTTTCTCTATTCTTGTCAGAAATATATTTTAAGATGTTTGTTGTTTTTTCCATCTTTAATAGTTCCATTGCCCTTACAGCCTTACCATTTGTAATCTTGCTGCTTCATAGTCATGTTTTGTCTTTATATTCCTCTTTAGTTTTCTGGCCTAATTTCCCCTTTTTCTACTTTTTCCTTTTCCCTTTTGTTCTGCTGAGCTGTAGAGAACTCTGGATTCAGCCAACTTGGTTTCTTTTTATAATTGTATAATTTGTTCCTGAATATGCAGAGCTTTCCTTTTTCAGCAATATCCAAGACTCAAATTGTTTGCCTCTTAGAACTCCTTTCTAGGAGGCTCTTCCTTTTGTTGCCGTGAGCCTGATAAAATTTGTCATCTTCTTAATGTAATAGACTTTTCTCTTTGGACCTTGACTTCATTCATTTTGCGTCTCTCCCCAAGTTTTCTACCTCCTTTTATCTACTAGTTGCAAATTTAATTGAATTCAGTACATATCACCACATACCCCCATATGAAGTTTACACTGCAGAAAGAAACTAGTGGGTTGTTTTGTTTTTTTTTTGGAGGGGAGAAGGCAGGGCAGTTGGGGCTAAGTAACTTGCCCAAGTTCACCCGGCAATAAGTGTTAAGTGTCTGAGGCTGGATTTGAACTCAAGTCCTCCTGACTCCAGGGCTGGTGCTCTATTCACTGCACCGCCTAGCCACCCCAAGAAACTGCTTTTTTTTAAGTGTATACATTTGAGGGTGGAAAAAAAATCCTTCCATAATCATGAAATGTTAGAGACCACCTATCTTTTTATCATCAGTTGAAGTTCCTGAACCTCAGAGTAAGAACCCATGATCTAGTCCATTCACACTGATTTTTGTTTTTACCTTGAAACAACATCCATAGCTCCTCTAAGTGGAATGTACTTCGCTCTCATCAGGATATGGAAAGAGTTACATTGAGTAGATGATTTTCATTGTGTGGGTTGAAGGAAGAGAAGACCTAGATAGTCAGTCCCCTTCTCCACTGCCTTTTATCCATCCCCATCCTTGTCTTGTTCTCACTCCTTTCACCTTCGCTGGGAACCTGGCCATAGCAAAGAGATGTGGGCCCCTTCAGTCCTTTGTGTAAGTGAAAGCAGTGGGCCTCAGTCTTGGCATCTGCCGAGGCATTATCTTTATCCAAAAAGTGTTTCACTTAAGTCACATTCCTGAAATTTGAAAGGGAATAAATTAATCAGTGTAAATAACCCCTTTTGTATTAATACTAGCAATTTAGTATTCTCTTTCCTTACATTATTCTCCTGTCTTCTCAGATAGGAAACCACAAAAAGGAACTATTAATCCAGAAAACTAAAGATAAACATAAAGAAATATGACTGGATTGGGGAAAGATCAGAAATGACAAAGCTGGAAAGGAGAAATAACTAGTAAAAAAACATTTTCAAGAGAAAAAAAAATCTTATAATAGATTTGGCAAAAGAAGAGAATCAGAAAATTCCATTCTCTAACAGAGAAAACTAACATCTAGCTAAAGTCATCATACTTAAAGAGAAAGAAACTGCTTTTGAAACATGGAAAGATGTTAGCTCCCGATTTTAATTAGTTTTTACCAGTGTAAGTTTGGGCAGATTAGTAGATTTGATTTAAGAAAATTTGGGTAAGGGGGCGGCTAGGTGGGATAGAGCACTGGCCATGGAGTCAGGAGGACCTGGGTTTGGATCCGGCCTCAGACACTTAACACAAAAACTAGCTGTGTGACCTTGGGCAAGTCACTTAACCCCAATTGCCCTCCAAAAAGCAAGAAAAAGGAAATATGGGTAAAGTTCTCAGGGCTAATAGAGGTGCCATGAGTGGCAGAATGGTGAAGAACCTATGTGGTCTATGACTATTTCTTCTGATTAACCTTCCCACCTACCATTCTAAATACTTGAACAGCCACCTTCCTTCTTCCCCAAAAATTACCTTGCAGATATCAGTAGGGAAGAAATTCTGAATAAATATGGTAAATATTACACATGAATAAGCATCATATCAAGAGAAGTACAGGGGCGGCCAGGTAGCACAGCGAGTAAGAGCACCGGCTCCAGTGTTGAGAAGACCTGGAGATCGAATCCCGGGCTCAGACACTTAGCACCCACCCAGAAACACCTGGCCGTGTAACCTTGAGCAAGTTACTTAACCCCAATTGCTTAGGGACGGCCAGGTGGCTCAGCGAGTAAGAGCACTGGCTCCAGTGTCGGGATGACCTGGATCAAATCCGTGCTCAGATACTCAGCACCACACCCAGAAATAACTGGCCGTGTAACCTTGAGCAAGTTACTTAACCCCCTATTGCTTTAAAGAAAAAAAAAGAGAGAGAGAAGTACAGACTTCTTATTTTCAGAGCCTTTCATTTCATCATCTCGTGATATAAGAACTTCTAGTGAGTTCAACATACCATACCATTTCCTGATCTTTTATATGAGGCAGGTAGATGGCACAGTGTTTAGATAAGCGTGTGGGACATGGAGCTGAGTTCAAATCCTGCCTCAGACACTTTTACTAGCTCTGAATCTAGACACATCACGTGACCCTTGTGTACCTCAGTTTTCTCATCTGTAGAAGGGGGATGATAATAGTGTCTACCTCCTGCAGTTGTTATGAGGTTAAAATGAGACAACATTTGAAGTGTTTTATAAACCTGAAGGTACTGTATAAATGCTACTTAGTTATACTAGTAGTATTAACCAAATGATGGCATAGGCATGGAACACTAGGGAAGAGACCTTAAAAGTCACTGATGACCTCCATGCATATGCCCTTTCATAAAGCATTCTTCCTTTCTATTAACTCTTATGAATTTGTGACATCTTTTGCCTCATCCAGCTGATGAATTTTTTATCTGTGCTGATGCTTCAGAGCAGAGGTGTCTCTTTCACATCCCCAGAGGGAACTAACCAGACACTTAGTCACTTCCCTTTAATTTCTCAAGCCCTTGAGGAAAACTCCCACATTCCCTACAGATTTCTGTATGCCTCAGAGCACCAATAGAGGCACTAGATTGTCAGCTTCTTGAGAGCAAGAACAATGCCTTATTTACATTTTTACCTCTTACCATCTAACACAATGCTTTGTATACTGGAGATGCTGAAGAAATATTTGATGAACATAATATATATTTGAGGGAGCAGGTGAGAAGGGAGAGAGCCGTGGTAGGTGAAGAGGTCAGTCAGCAGAAATGCTCCCGAATACATAGTGCTTCCTCACCATTCTGCTTACTTATGAATTCAGTAGAACGTCTTTCCTGGCAACTTAAAAATAGTTCATATTTACGTAGAACTTTAAGGTTTGCAAAGCCTTTCTGTACCAGTGACACTACCAAGTAGGTTTCTCATAGTCCTTCAAAATGTTTTTAAAAATCTGCCTTGGAGGAATCAGTAGTTTCAGTTTTATTTTGGTGAAATAGTGCTTTCTGCAAAGTAAAGGTCAGAGAGAACATGTTGATAAAAGAAGAAACAAAAACAATTGGTTGGGTTTGCACCCTGAGTCAGCACCTTCCATACTGCCTTGGCCATAATAGCTGCTTATTCAAGTCAACAAACGTGTATTAATAGCATTAGCTAGTTATAGATACTATAACACATGGGGAAACTATTTTTAACCTTTGTGAACAAAACAGTCTATTTTTGAGGATCGTTTTTGAAGTGTGTTACTTTTTTAAAAGACTTATTTCAAGAAACTAGATTCTCAGTACCCCCATGCCATTGTTCACAGTAAGCTGTTGTCAAGAAAAAAATTTTTTAATGTTGGAGAATCTCTTATCTGAAGTGTCACCAGTAGGTGGCAACCAGTACCACAGAATGTCTTACCTAATACACTGACATGTAACTCATTTTTTTCTTCTTTAAAAGGCTTTGTCACAACAAACAGACCAAGGTGTATCTCCCAGAACCCCCTTTTCCTCATGCAGAGGTAAGATAACAAGGGTTGGAAGGAAATAGAGGGTAGATAGTTACATGTGGGTAGAAATGGCCATCACCCAGATGAAAATTATAGAATTGTTTAAAGAGAAGAGACCTCCATGGGTTATCTTGTTGTTTCCTGTAGAAGACTACAGTGAAACTTCCTTTCACTTGATCATATCTGAGATGAGACCCTCCTTGTTTTCTCTTCCTAGAATCTATAGCTTCCTTTGAAGTTCATCTCAGGCGTCACCTTCTTCATGAAGCTTTCTGTTCTAGTTATTAATGCTCCCTGCTTCCACAGCTTGGGGGGGTGGTTTGTATCCCCTCAGAATGTAAGCTTCTTGAGGGCAGAGCATGTTTCACTTTTATCTTTGTGTCCCCAGTCCTCAGCATAGTGTCTTATACATAGTCAAAACTTTACAAATATTTATTGAATTGAAATGTTGTAATTCTATAAGAATGGTTTGGGTTTTTTTGTCCTACTTATAATGATTCACTATTCTTCCCCATTAATCCATTCCATTTTCAAACCATTAATGGTTAAAGTTAAGGCTATTTAGTTCTATTCATAGAATCCAGGAGTTCTAATCCTGCTTTTTGGGGGGATTTTTTTTTGTGTTTTTTTTTTTTTGCTGCAAGGCATTCAGGAGTAAGTGACTTGCCCAGAGGCACACAGCTAGTAAGTGTCAAATGTCTGAGGCCAGATTTGAACTCAGGTCCTCTTGACTCCAGGGCCGTTGCTCTAACCTCTGAGCTATGTAACTGCCCCTTCTAATCCTACTTTTGCTCTTAAGTTCTGAGTATCCCTTTTCAAGTTGTTCAATTAACTCTTCTCTGCTATTTATCTTCTACTTTATAGTTCTTTGTCCTACACCTCTTCCCATTTCCTTTTTTCACTTTGATTAAGTTATCCTACATCATTAGTGTTTACTCACGGCATCCCACCAAATTGCTATTTTCATTAAACTGAGAATATTTCCATTTTAGTACCTGATATTGCCTGTGGTAAATGATATTTCTTAAGCAGGCTTTTCTCTTTCCAAATCCTGGTATGCACTGAATTTATGAAATGATATCTAGGAAAGATACAATATTAAAAATTATATAGCAATTTTAAGTACCTTAAATGTGAAAATACCCAGCAGATTAAGATGTAATATATAATTTACAGATGTAAATCACTGTATCTTAGTGTGGTTGATGATTTCCTCTACCTACATATTTTTGCAAAAAAATTTGAAGCCAAGCCTTATTTATTATTTTTATATGATTCTGTCTTCTTTCAGTTTATAAATAGAAAAATGGAGTAGCTACTATCAAAGCATAATGACTAAGCTAAAAGGCTTTAAACTTCCATCTCTCCTTTTGATGCACTGATAACTTTTATTATTACACTCTTCAGAAGAACATTGGCAAACTAGCACAGAGGATAAAGAAGTGTCGGGGAATCGTGTCATTGTCATTCATTCATTCAACAGACATTTATTAAATGACCAGTCTGTGTAAGCCACTGTGCTATGGACTATAGGAGACAGTGATACAAAAGACATGATCCCCTCCCTCAAGGAGTATATCATCCAGTAGGTGAAATAAGATCCATATATAAAAAACTGAAATATAATTTGGAATAGAAGTCCATAAGAGAGGTCCAGGCAGGACTAATGAAAGTACAGAGGAGGGAAGTATTCACTTCGAGGTGGCACTGGATATGAAGAACAGTTAGGGGGATAAAACTGTTTAGCCTGAGGAAGGAGTCTTAGGAGAGACATGAAACCTGTATTCAAATAGTTCAGAGGTTGTCAGCTGGAAAATCTTGGGCAGATATTATAATCAGTTTGTTTGAAAAGAAAATGTGCTTTGAATTGAATAGGAGCATACTGGGTTGAATTTAGGACATTATTCTGTACTTTCAGTGACCCCCAGGCTTGTCTCAAACGCACAAAAAATCTAATTAAAAAAAAGTATTTTTCCAGTGATGCTATAATAGCTGTGAATCATAAAATATCACATTCTCTAAAAAATCAATATTGCAAATTATCCATTGGCAATAGAAGTCTTCCTTTAGGAGATCCACTTTGAAATGTCCAACTCAGGAGAGATTTCAGCTCAGTATAAGGTTTGTAATGACCAAAACTATGCAGATATTGAATCAACCAACCTCATAACAGAGAGAGCTACCTGTCACTGAAGGCATTTGTAAAGGACATTGTTAAAGGAGTTTGTGTCATTAACAGGAACTAGATGACCGCCTAAGCTCCTACCCACCTTTCAGATTCCATTCATGATATAATGAACCTTAGGAAGCAGGGAATAAAAACCAAGCAGAATATAGATTGTCCCTTATAATAAAAAGTGTTTTAACAGTATCATTCATTAAATAAATAATTATTGAGGACCTGCCATACCAGAGTATTGTACTAGGGGAGATACAAAGTTTAGATAAGATACAGATCCTACCCCTGTGAAACTTGCTGGCTAGTAGAATAAGAAACAAAACATATATTTCTATAGTACAGTTTTACATGATGAGTGCTTTAAGGCTTTACAAAACAAAGTGCTGTGTGAGACCCAGAAAGGTCTCATTATGCCTTGAAAGAAGAAAGCTTGATGCTGTCGTCCTTCCTAACTAAAAATTACTCTACCCTTGTTACTAATCTAATTGAGATTAATGTGTAACTATAATCCTCTCACATCAAAGCTAGGTGAAGTAGTGCTTTTAGTGACTGTAACAGGCTATGACAGAGTTTCATTTGTTGGCTAGTTCTGTCAGCCTCATGGTCATGTAGAGTTTTGGCTTGGTGATGAGATTTATGTGGTTTGCTGTTGAGGGAATGGGATGTTATATGTCAAGTGTACACCAATAACCAGTCCTCTTGCCAGATATCTCATACATCTAGGAAAATGGAAACAAGTATCTATTCAACCCAGAATGTGAACCAGTGTCTCAGATGCCAAATACTAGATTTTTCAAAAGATCCAGTGTAAAAACAAAGGCTAGTTTATGCAGCATGGAGTTCTAGGCCTCTTATGATATCTACACCCGCCTGTTCATGTTTAGCTACATCCTTTCATGTTGTCAAATGTCAAAAGTTGCTCATTTATTTACAGTGAAGACTGAGTTCACATTTAGTGGAAATTATGCTTCACTGTAATTGATCATTACAGTTAATGAATACTAAGATGAGGTTCTACAACCACTGATTACTATACAGAGGGCGGCCAAGATCCTAAAAGTTTCAGGAATGGTCTTTAGCCAAATCAGCTATAGCTAGTTACAACAGTTGCAAACACAATAACTATAGCTTATACCAGTAGACCAAAAGATTGCGTAGGTGAACTGAAGGTCTTCCTATACTGTTTTTTAAGAACATTTTTTCTTAAACCCCTGCCTCAAAATGAGGAGCCAGTGTCTGCTATTTTCCATAGAGATAGTATGTAAGCGTTCCTCTAAGTTGGTGAGAAAAGAATGACATAGTATGACTGCTTGCATAGTATCTCTTAAGAGTCTATTGTAGGAACCCAGATGAGAAGTGATGAGGGCATGAACTAGGATGGTGTCTGAGTGAGTGGATGGGAGGGGACAAATAACCAGAAACCACAGGAAGAAATGGAATAATGTATTCCAAAGAACAATGGAGCTTAGGATGTACCCCAGAATGACCTGCCCTCAAAATCTAAGCCTTACTATAAATGAGAAAACTGTATATTCAGTTTAAAAAAAAAAGGCATTCACAACATGCTTAGAAAGAAAACTAGATCTGTCTGAAAAAATTATTTGCTTCTCAGACATGCCAGACAACAGAAATAAAGGGTAAACAAATAACAGTAACTAAGGTCAACAACAAAATAATAGAAACCATTAACAGATTTCTTTCCAAATATACACAGAGACTAGAATAAAAAGCAGAAGGCAAAGAATAGTGATGGTAAAGAAACAGGCCTGAAACATCATAGACTAAACCTCATAACACCCTACCTGCGAGTGAATCACTTTATTTTTGTGGGATTAAATTTAAAAATGAGACAGTGTATAAGAAGGGTTCAAAGAAGATAAAGAGGAGTATGGAATGTACCTTGATCAAGTTAAAGGCTAACAGTGAAGGGAAAATAATCTTTAAAGTCTCTCAGGAAGAAGAGAGCCTATAGGAGAGTGAGTAAGCAGTACCAAGGGAGGAATCCAAAAAAGGGGGAAAGGAAAGAGAAAGTCTTGTTTCATTGATGGGAAGGGGTAATACCAATGAATGCTCCTGTGAGAGAAGAGAGATATTTTTAAAGGAAATGGAGATCTTACAGATCTGCAAGAATTTAGTGCTTAGACCAGTCATCCTGCCTCAGGAAAAGGACAGTCAGAGTTCCTGAGGGCAGATGACACCCAGAAGAATGGGAAGGCATGGACCCAGGGAACAGATTTCAAAGCTGCTACAGAAAAAAAGGCCAAGGCAAAAGTCAATAATGAACTACACAATTAGGGACATAGGAAAATTCCTACCCTGGGGCAGTATCCTCTCTACTAAATAAGTAAAAGAGACATGAGTCAAAGAAGAAAAGTCTAGAATAAACAGAACACAAAGATAAATAGTAAAAGGAATGAAGAAAAAATCTTTTTAGAAAAAGGCATGAAATTTTAAAAACTAATGAGCAAAACAAGGTAAAGGAGACAAGGAAGGGAATCTTACTTGACTAAATGGGGGGGGGGAGGGAAAGGACTAAATAACTAGATAAAAGCAAGCAATAAAAAGGAATTCATAAGCAAATCTCCAATGCTAGGAACATGGATAGCAGATTGGAGAGAGGTTGCATTTTGAGAGTGAGAACCAGTGGGATTAGGGTTGCCTTACAATAAAATAAGCTAAAATAACTGAAGACATGGGGGGGGGGGGAACCAGGAGAACCCCAGTTGGAATTTTGAGATACCTAAAGGACATGCATTTTAAAATGTCCAGCAGATTGTTGGCAATATAAGACTGGATAAATAGATCTAGGAATTATCTGCATCAAGGTAATAATTAAACCTTTGGGAGCTGCTGAAATTGTCATATGCAGCAGTACAGAAAATAGAGGAAGCTGGGCAGCGAGATGGCACAGTGAACAGAGCACCAGCCCTGGAGTCATGAGGACCTGAGTTCAAATTCGGTCTGGGACCCTTAACATTTACTAGCCATGTGACCTTGGGCAAGTCACTTAACCCCAATTGCCCTCCAAAAAGCCAAAAAAAGAAAATAGAGGAAGCCCCAGGAAAAAACTTAGGGGACAATCATAATTAATGGGCATGTCATGGGTGAAGATCCAGCAGAAGACTAAGGATCAGTCAGATAGGTAGGAGAAGAACCAAGAGAAAGCAGTCACCAAGAAACTAGAAAGGAGACAGTATCTAATAGATACTCAACTGACTTTAATGCTACAGAGAGATAAAGAAGGAGGAGGATCAAAAAGAGGCAGATTAGCAACTAAGAGATAATAGATAAGATTATAGAGAGTTTCAGTTGAATGATGAAGGGCAGAGAATTTAGAAGAGAGCAGAAATGGTCGAAGGATATAAACAGACAGTTTTTAAATGAAGAAATAAAAACTATAGTCATATGAAAAAATGCTCTAAATCACTATCGATTAGAGAAATGCAGATTTAAAAATCTAAGGCACTACCCCAACCCTAATATGACAGAAAAGGAAAATAGTAAATATTGGAGGGGATGTGGGGAAATTGGGACACTAAAGCACTGTTGGTGGAGTTTAAGGGATGCCCTTAAATTGGGGAATGACTGAGTTGAAGTATATGATTGTAACAGAATATTACTACCGTGTTTCCCCGATAATAAAACCTATCCCGAAAATAAGCCCTCCCCTTACTGTGTAAGATTCCTCTAAAATAAGCCCTCCCCCGAAAATAAGCCCTATTGAGATTGCTACTGTAGTGAAGGTGAGCCCCTGCGCTACACGCTACATTACGGTACCCTCTGTATGCACCATTTCCCCCCTCCCCCCGGTGAAACGCACACCACGCTCCAAGCTGCATCCAATCAGAGCTGCAGCAGTGAGCGCGTCATCCTGTTCTTCCCCAGTGATTTGCTTGCTGGCACCATTGAGAGCAGTGCCGCGGAGGAGAGCTGAGGCAGGACAACATAAGCCCTCCCCTGAAAATAAGCCCTCTTGTGTTTTTCTTTCCAAAACTATTAATAAGACAGTGTCTTATTATCAGGGAAACACGGTATGCTATAAGAAATGATGAGCAGGCTGATTTCAGAAAAATCTGCAAAGACATATATGAACTGGTGCAAAGGAAAGTAAGCAGACCCAGGAGAACATTCATTGGGCACAGTAACAGCAGTACTGTACAGTGGATCAACTGTGAATGACTTAGCTATTCTCAATAATATAATGATCTAAAACAATCTCAAAGGACTCATGATGAAAATTACTGCCCATATTGAAAGAACTGATGGAGTCTGAATGCAGATCAAAGCATAAAGTTTTTCACTTCCTGTGGTTTTTTGGTGGGGTTTTTCCCCCTTTGGATCTGTGTTTTCTTTTACAACATGACTAATATGGTAATGTGTTTTACATGATTGAACATGTATAACCTTTATCAAATTGTTTAACATTTTAGGGAGTGGGGGAGGTGAGAGAGGGAGAACATTTGGGACTCAAAATGTTTTTTTAGAAAATGAATGTTAGGGGTGGCCAGGTAGCACAGCGAGTAAGATCACCGGCCCCAGAGTCGGGATGACCTGGGATCGAGTCCGGGCTCAGACACTTAGCACCCACCCAGAAACACCTGGCCGTGTAACCTTGAGCAAGTTACTTAACCCCAATTGCTTTAAAAAAAAAGAAAGAAAGAAAGAAAATGAATGTTAAATATTGTTTTTATATGTAATTGAGGGAAAAATAAAATAAAAAAAGGAGCAAGAGATGTGTGAAAGCCCTAAATGTAGATGGCTTTTTTCAAAGATTTTAGTTGAGAAGAGAGAGAAACATAAGAAAAGCTGGCGAGCATGATGTTAGGCAGGTAGGATCACACAGTGAAGAATGTTGGACATAGACTCAGGAAGACCTACTTTTTTTTTTCTTTTTTTAAAAGCAATCGGGGTTAAGTAACTTGCTCAGGGTTACACGGCCAGTTATTGCTGGGTGTGGTGCTGAGTATCTGACCCGGATTTGATCCAGGTCATCCCGACACTGGAGCCAGTGCTCTTACTCGCTGAGCCACCTGGCCGCCCCTAAGCAATTGGGGTTAAGTAACTTGCTCAAGGTTACACGGCCAGGTGTTTCTGGGTGGGTGCTAAGTGTCTGAGCCCGGGATTCGATCTCCAGGTCTTCTCAACACTGGAGCCAGTGCTCTTACTCGCTGTGCTACCTGGCTGCCCCTGAAGACCTACTTTTTAATCTTGCCTTAGATAGTTAATCCTGATGTAACCCTGGGCAAGTTACTTAACTCCTGCCTGCCTCTATTTCCTCATCTATAAAATGGGGATAATAGTAGCCCCTACCTCTCAGGATTGTAGTGAAGCTTAGATGAGGTAATATATGTAAGCCTTAAAGCATTACATAAATGCCAGCTATTAGGATTTAGTAAGAGCCCTTAAGTATCATGGAGACTTGAGTGCTTGTAGACAGTGGGGAAGAAGCCAGTATATTGGGAGAGATTAGAGGTTAAAGGGAGAATGGGGTGATGGTTAGAGCAGTGTTATTTGAGATGGTCTCGGGAGTCCTTAGGAGTACATATAGAGAGGATGACTTGGCAAGCAAAGGAACTACCTCATGATAGATTAGAAGAAAGGCAGAGATAGTTGGAGAAAGGGGGGAATAATGTCAGAAGGATGTGAAATGAGTAGGGAGAAGAGGAAGCACTCATCAAATTGCCTCAATTTTAGGGGTGAAATAAGAGGCAAAGTCCTTCATCAGAAAGAGTGGGGGGAAGAAGTGGCATAGGAGGCTTAAGCAAACAAGAAAAAGTTTGGGATAACTTCCTCTGGTGAGTAGGATAGGGAATCAATCAGGGATTAGTAGTGATAAGTTAGCAATAGGATTGACTTGCTATAGTGGGAACCTGTTTGAGACTAGTTAATATAAATGTTTAGTGGATCCAGTCAGCAGAGTTTTATTTCTTCATGTTCTATTCAGCAGCATGTGATTAGGCTGGTAGTAGGAATAATCCAGGTTTGGGTTTAGCAAAATATAATCCATTATAGGACAGGGGAGGAAAGAATTCAAGAATAGAACAGAGTGTACAGTGGAAATGGTTCGCTAAGGGCTGAAAATGGGGAAAGGAGGCGAATGTAGCCAGAGCAGATGTGATGGCCTGGGATGGTACTAAAGGATGGAGGGATTGGAGATCACAGTGAGAACAGAAATTAGGATCAGGGACAGATGGAGAGATTAAAGTCTATAAGCAAATAAAGGAAATTCAGAGTTCTTTAACATGCAAGTGGGACATTTGTTGGCAATGAAAAAATCAAAAGTATGACAACCTTGTGTGTAACTGAGGTGGATTGGAAGCCTAGGTAATAAACATTGAATAGATTAAAGAACTGGGAAGTTATGATATTATGAGGACATCAACATTTATGGTGGAATTCCCTAGAACTAAGGAAGAGGTAAGATGTAGAGTAAGAAATAACATAATTATATAAGTAAGCTATAACTTAAAACCTTAAGCCAAGCACTAAACTCATTGTGAAAGGAGGGGGAATGTGCTGGGAGTCAGTAGATAACAGAATCTGATAAATTGATAAAATGAGCCTCTATTGATAAGGCAAGAGATTAGAAGTTTCAAAATTAATGACGTGTTGACACAGCCCTCAACTGCCTGACCTGCCATGTTCTTGTGAACTGGAGCAAACCTAGCTGTATGGTGGCATTATTGGTTTAGGAAACCTATGGAGCGGAAGAGGCAGGAAGTACTTTGTTCCAGTCCAGAAGCCATGTAGCAGTGCAGAACCAGTTGAAATTAATTAAGATAAATTTGTAATGGACCTAATTGGGACACCCAGTGACTTTATTCAGTGGCATTTAGCAACATGGGCATAGAAGTAGTAAAGAGAGAGGGTTGAGGTAACCCAAGGCCTGAGCAGTGGCAGGACAAGGCAGCCAGGAAAACTGGTTATAGGGTTAAGACTGCAAAAGGAGGAAAGTAAGGCTAGAGCAGTGGTGATGTCCTAGGAGAACAGAGGAAGTATAGCATTGAGATGGGAACACCCAAACACTGGGGATCTACGGCCGATGTGAGTCGTCAGTTCACTCTGCTGCCTCTGGCTCCCTGAGGCTCGGAATGTCTTACAGCTTTGAGAGCTAGGCAAGTAGCAGGTGATAATTGTAGTGTCTAGGTTCCCAAGGGCTTGATTGAACTCATGTTAGGGACCAGCTCCTTAGCCATATCACAAAATGGTAGAGGAGGCATACCCAGAACATGCCCCACAAGTGAAGCAAATGCGAGATACTCCATTCAAAATTTCCAGATGCATAGGCCCTCTAGTATCTCTGTCATTATCCTTTTTTGAGACTTATGGCTCAAACAAGTACGACTGCCAAAATTAAATGAAGAGCATAACATTCTGAAAAACAAATTGCTAGAAAACTCTTTGCCTAGCATACAATCAGTAAAATGACATTGTAGGCTCTTTGGAAGAGAACTCTTTAGCATTTCATATGACATTAAGTGGGATAGTAAATAGGCACACTTAAGTAAATTGGTGACAAATGACATTGTATATGGAAGAAAACTTTCTTTTAAGTGACTTGATATTAACAAAAGGACTTAATTGCTTTTTGCCCTGAAAGCCATACTGCATAACTTTGATGGTACTTGGCCAATTTAAATAAAGTCGCTTTGTTTCATAAGTACATTTCCACCTGCACTCCCATTCTGTAGCAGTAAGTAGCAAGACTTTGCACTTCTTTTCATCATAGATAGTCTGGTATATCTTCATTTTCACATTTTTTCCAGCTCATTCAGACCAACAAACTAAAGCACTATCCCAGCATCCATGGAGACTTCAGCAATGATTTTAAACAGCCATGTGTAGTTTTCACTGGTCATCCTTCCCTCCGATTTGGAGATGTTGTACATTTCATGGAACTTTGGGGAAAATCTAGTCTCAACACTGTTATATTCACAGGTAAGTAGGAAAATAACTCTTGTCTGTCCCATTATAATTCACATCTGCCAATGGGAAAGGTCCTAAGATGAAGTCACTTAAATTATATACTAGCAGAGAATCATAGCAAAGGGATATGACAGATTATTTAATCCAACTGCCTTATGAAAAAAATAAGTTCCAAAGAGGCTAGGTTACCCAAGGTCACAACTAGTTGGTGAGGAAAAAAAGAAAAAATTTCACACACACCCTTAATAGTTGCATTTTCTTCTTAATTCTCTATCTCAGATAAATACTTGGCACTTCCTAGAGTGAAGCTGTGAACTGGCTCTATAACATAAGACTAATTCCGGTAACCAGCCTTGTCCTCCCGTGTCTGGCCCTCTGGAGACATCTGATAAGAATCATCTTTGAACTGTAGCAAGCTGCTTTTCTCCTGGAGACTTTAACTGCTCAAGGAAGAAAAAAATCCCTGACAAAGCCAGATAGCAATTGGCTACCCTGAGCCATAAAAGTCTCCAGGTATCTTAAAAGCTCAATATTTGACCCTTCAGTCATTTTAAGATCCAGCTTCCCCAAGGTAACCAGAATGACAGTTATAGAGAATTGCCAGATATTCTTTTACCTTGGTCAAAGTAAAATCTGGGGAGCTAAGAAACAGCCATGGGAAGAATGGATCTGCTTCAACTCCTGAGATCACTACCTCCCCAAACTACAATTTTACTCAGTGTAGGTAAAGCTCAGTTCTGATCTTTTCTGAGTACCTGAGCAATAAATCTGCAGATTTGCCAGCAGTGTGCTACACTAGACCCATCACCAATATTTCATGGACTCACAAAATCATGGAGCTAGAAGAGACCTCAAAGACCATCTTGTTTGACCCTCATTTGACCAGCCTTTACTTGAAGACCTCAAGTTTAGGGGGAACCCCTTCTAAAGATTACTAACTATTACTGTAGAAGCCTTTTCTTCTTTCTTCTGCCATTTGCAATCTGATAACCCCCCTACTATTCAGTTTCTCTGCTCCTCATTTCAGGCTGCCAAAGCATTGCTGGAGAGAGCTACAAATCTGAAGTAATTTGTAATCTACAAATTTACTGTGGCCTATAACCAGCCAGGTAGTCCCTGGAGTCATATTGACTATATATCTCATTCTCCACAGCCAGTCTACAGGACTCTTCAAACTCTTAAGTTGTGCCTTTTTTCCCAATGCTAATCACAGGTAATTTAGCCCCCAAGAAAATTGAGACCATCCTCAGTTCTTTTTCCCAAAACTTCTTAGCATTATTGTCTAGTTGCTTTTGCTTTAATCATAAAAGACCTCATTTAAATCTTTTTTTATATTAAATTTTATGTTTATTTTTAATTTGCCTCATTCATTTCCACAAGATTTTGAGTTACAAATTTTCTCCCCATATTTCCCCTACCTACCACCCCAAAACAGTGATCCCACTGAATACCCCCTCCCCCAATCTGCTCTCTCTTATATCCTCCCCAATCCCCCTCCGACTCTCCAGTAGGGCAGGTTGGATCTCTATGCCCCACCTCACTTAAATCTTATCCCTCCATCTGAGCCCTTTATTCCATCTATCTGAGCTCTTGGTCCCATGTTTTACCACTTTCAGATCTTAGTCCATCAGTCATCCACCCTCATATATCTTTAATCTCTCATCTCTTTTCACTACTTTGCATCTGCCTAAAATCATTTTCCTTTTTCCTCAAACCCTTACATCCTTGCTTCTATCCCATTTTGCTACCATTCCATCTCTCTCATTCCATTCATTGCTAAACTTGTAAAAGTGCCCACCATTCTACTGCTGCTGCTCACTCAGAGGTCAACAGTGACCTGATAACCAAATATAATGGCCTTTCTCTCAGCTATCATCCTCCTTCACCTTTTTTGTTTCATTGGACTTTGTTGACCATTCCATCTTAATGATGCTCCTTTAACTTTAGAGATCCTAGCTTTCCTGATTCTCTGACTTCTCTCACCCATCCTTTGCTATCTTTTTCTGATGATCCTTGTTCTCTTCTTTACTTCTTAAGGGGAGTGTTCCCCAGGGTTCTATTCTGGGCTGTGTTTATTATCCCTTTTGACAATTTTTTATTTAATCCTGTAACTTCCACGTAGGACCTCTGGATGAATCTAAGAAGTATGTCTCCAACCTTGGCTTTTTATCTGAGCTCTAGACTAGCATCTCCAGCTGTGTCCCAGTTGTTCTGCTCTCATCTCACATTTGCCAAAATCATTATCTTTCCATCCAAACTCGCTTCTCCTCTTGATTTCACTATTTTCATTAGAGATACACGCCACCGTTCATCTGGTCTCCCATGTCCAAAACACTGGGGCTAGTTTTGGCTCTTTCCTTTGCCTCAGCTGTCATATCTGAGCTCTCATTGATACCTATTGATTCCTGAGCATCTCTCACACCTACCCACTCCTTATTCCCACTGTCACCACTCTAGACAAAGGTCCTCGTGACAGTATGCTTGAACTATCATAACAAAAAAACTCCCCACATGCAGTGTTTTCCTGTGCCAATCTATCCTTCATTTTCTAGTCAGATTTATTTTTTGTGAAATAAAATAAAGGACTGAGTCAGTGATTTAGATTTACAGGGGACCCAGGACACACTTCCTCAAATTATTCCCTTATTTTAGTAAACTTTGACTTAATTATCTAATTATAGGGGCCCCTAGATCTTAGGTTTCCAAATTCCCTAATGTAGAGCTATAATGATGTCTCTTCTGTAACTTATAATCCTTCATTGGCTCCCTAGTGCCATCTGAGTAGAGGTTAAGAACCAATAGCAAAACCTCCTTCATCTGGAGTTCAAGGCTGTCTAGAATCTGACTCCACTATACCTTTCCAGTTACTTCAAGTTACTTCCTTTCACATGTTCTGTACTCCAGCCAAACTAGACTACTCTGCACCTCTCAAATGCCCTGTACTTTCTTGCCTCTGTGCCTTTTCCCGTATCCCCTACCATCCCCTCTGTTTTTTTAACCATTCTTTAAAATAATTTAAATTCCACCTGCTCTGAAACCTTCCCTGATTTCCCCTGTCAATAACAACCTTTCTCCATGGACCTCCCATATGACTTTATTTTAGAAATGTTATAATGTTTTTAATAGACATGAGAGGTCAGGGATATGTGTACCTGCTTCAGAAATTCACTTGCTCTGTGACCTTGGGGAAGTCATTTAAACCCTCTTAGCCTCAATTTCCTCATCTATAAAATAACAATAATAAATCACAATGTGAATGCTAGCTATTTTTATTATACAAACCTTTTTCTGTAGCTTATGCCTATTCTGGATTGTAAGCTCCTTGAGGGCAATAACCATGCCTGATCTAATCTTTGTCTCTAAAATGTTTGATGAATGAATCAATGAACAAATGAATGAATGAATGATAGAATACCATTTATAATAATAGAACTGATGTATAGGTGAGTTTACTGAAGCAAAAATAGGATTTTTTATTTATAAATTATTCATAAATGGATTATATATTTGATTCTGAGCATATTGAATACAAAGTGACATTGGAATATTTATGTGGAAATGTCCAACAGACAGATAGAGAATCACAACTAGAGTTAATAAGAAGTCAGGGCTTGATAAAGGATTTCAGAATCATTTATGAATATGAATATCGATCCCATAAAATGAAAAAGTTCTCTCAGGAAAATAGTTACGATACAGAAAATAAAACAGAAACCAAAGGCTGGTCACTGAAAAATACCCACAGTTAAGAAGTAGGAAGAAGAGGGTTCAGAGTGTTAGGTAATAAATTATATACCTTCATGGAAGGTAAGACCTGATAGAGTTTCAAAAAGAACAAAATTATCAGGTTCTAAATGCAGCAGAAAGGTTGTGGAGAGGAAAATTGAGAAAATACTTTCTGAATTTGTTAGGAAAAAAGTTTTGGTCACCTTCAAGAGAATAATTTTCTGTCAATTTGTGAAGATGGAAGCTTGAGCTTGAGATTGGTAAGAAAATGGAGGCAGCAGGTATCAACCCCTCATTTAAGAATGGTGGCTCTCAAAGCAAGGAGAGAAATAGCACCAATGCTAAAGAAGGTGTCACGGACAAGAGAAAGTCTCTTTAAAATTGAATAGACCTATCCATGTTTGAAGGCAAAGGGGAAATAGCTGACAGAGAGAAAAAAATTGAACAGGCTAGTGAGGAATGGTCATGGGAGTTAGGTCTTTTTGGCATTAAGGCATTAGTGGAATTTAAGAAATTCCTCTTAAAAAGGAGAATGAGCATCTTTTACTCTAGTACTGGAGGGAAAAATGGGAGAATGTTGAATTCCAGTTGTTTTATTTATCTAAAATAATTTACCTGTTCTGGCCACTCAACCACAACCAATTATTATTTTCATGAAAAAATTTTGGTTATTCTTTTCAAATTTCTCACTTGTTATAAATGTGAAATGTAAGATTTTTAGACCATTATTTTGTCTTTCATCTAGATCAACATGAGAATACAATAAATTGCATTTAACACAGTCTTTACTTTTTTTTTCATACACTGGAAAACTAAGGTAACTTAGTTTTCATATCTATACTCAATTTTGAATTAGTGAAGCCAAGAGGAAAGAGGGGATTCTTTTAGTCTTTATTTTTTTTAGTCTTTATTTTCACTTGAGTAGTTTCTGATGGTACTTAAGTCATTTTCTTAAAATATAGTATTTTTTAAGATCACATCAACAGTTATATACTTCCCAAATGACTCACCTATATATATAGATATATAACTATATCATAGTTATAGTTGCTATGTTCCCATATATGCTTGTCTTTAGCAGTTGAATATTGACTCTACTACTAAGTATCAATAATATTGATGAGAAAATAAGTAATGAGATAGTGCAGATCCTACTCATACTTATTTAACAGATTTGGCTAAAACTCTTGTATATAATTAGAAGTTAAAATTAACGATAAATTATTATGTCTTTGAGCTTTAATTTTTCTGTAGCTAGTGGCTCTGTGAACTATACATATCATATAATGTAATCATATTTCTATAGACTGTTTCAATAAAGTCTTAAAAACTACAAGCCAGTAGGCCCTTTTCAAAACTTATTATTTGTCATTTTATTTCAAACTGTTAAACTGACCCACAGAGTAAACGTAAACCATATCACAATATCATTGTACCAGGTTTTATTAAAATTAGTCAGCTCCTTCATAATTGAAGAGGGAATAAATTTGCAAACACAAAATGTGAAAACTGCAGGGTTTGACAGAGACCACGCTTCACTTAGTCCAGTAAAAGTTGCTTTATGAAAGGCTTCGTCTAGCCTTATCACTACCACCAAAAAAGTTAATCAGATTATTTTACCCATTGATTTTTTTTTCTTATATCTACTTTCTGAGTATTTTGGGGAAAAGTCCTTGACTCAGCCTCTCCACCAAATGAAAAGATAATGGGATTGTTCCTAATTACTGATATTTCTCAATCGTTTATAAGACTAACCCTCCCTATGGAAACGGGTTAAGATGGAGTACAGCTTAATACTAGAGCAAAGGGAAAACTAGTATTTCCATCTTATTTTTCACATTGTTTCTGTTCTTCAAATGCAAAAAATTCACTTCACTACTAGATTTCAGCTCTCCCATTTATACCTTATTGGTACCTCTGCCACTACCTCTTTTGTGCTGTTAAGCAAACTATTTAATCTGACTATGCTTCAGTTTACTGATCTGTCAGATAGAAATAATACCTGCCTGCCCCTAATTCATGGTATTGGGGTGATAAAATGAGATTGTAGGAGAGAAAGCTCTTTAGAAAGTTGAAAATTCTTTGCAACCAGGAGGGATAAATGCCTCAGTATACCAGGGCTCTATAACTTGATGGGTGTGATTTTCTTGAACCAGAAACTGAATGAAACTTCTCTCTGGCTTAGGAGAGGGTCTTTGAGAATTGCTTTGGCAGAAAAATGCATCATCCTCCTCACTCCCAGACCCTGTGGCCAACCTAATGAGCCTCTCCCAATCTAGTAAGGCTGATCCACAGGTGATGGACAGATATGTTTAATAATTTCAGTCACGTCTGATTCTTTGTGACTCTGCTTGACGTTTTCTTGGTAAAGATACTGGAGTGGTTTGCCATTTCCTTCTCCAGCTTATTTTACAGTTGAAGCACCAAGGAAGACAGTATTAAGTGACACGTTCAGGGTCACACAACTAGTAAGTATCTGAACCCAGATTTGAACTCAAAAAGATGAGTCTTCCTGACTTCAGATCCATCACTCTATCCACTGTACCACCTAGCCACTATAGGCAGATAGTGTGTTGCCAATTTCATCCTCAAACCTGTTGCAGCTTGCATAAAATCTGCCAGAACTTACACTTACTTCACTGGCTTCATATCAAGGGTTACCTGTACATCATCAAGCTGCAGAGCAAAACTGAGGTGGAAAATTCTTTGATTAACAGTGATGAAATGTTATCAGATATTTTGTAACTTTCTCTACAAAATGTTCGAGCCAGTGCCTGATTGCCCACGTGGGTATGGCCTTGCCAAGTAGCTTTGTAGAGGATTCCCTTCCAGGCCTTTGTATTTTCTTACTCTCTCCACACATTTATGTATTCAGCTACTTAGTTCAAAACTAAATGTGAGCAGGATTACATTAACAAAACAGGAGGGAGAAAAAGGAATTGAGGGGCAGTCTCAGCACTGCCCTTGGAATCAAAAAAATTTTACTAGCCCAGGACAAGTCACCTCCTCTATCTGGGCCTCAGCTTTCTCATCCATAAAATGAGGATAATCATACTTGTGTTATATACATCCAAGGTTTATTGTGAGAACCATGTCTTCTGTAAGCTGTAAAGTACTTCCTAAATAACTGTGAGCTTTAATAACTACAAAAATTTGGAGGTGATAGATTAGGGATAAAAACTGAACCAGTGAATTCATTGACAGAGAGAACTCCCAAATGAAGGAATTCCCTCTCCCATTTCAGGTCAGCACTTTGTCTGCAACTTGGGGGTCTTAGAGAATAACCTAAGAATACTGAAAAGTGATTTGCTTGGGGTCCCTTAGAAAGTGTGTGTCAATGGCAGGACATAAACCCAGGTCTTCCTGACTTTGAAGCTGGCATACTGCCTCTGGAGAGGATCTTAACAGCTTTGATCATCAGGCAGTTCCAATTGAAGTCCTTACTACAGCATTTTGATGAGCATTCAGCAAATGCTCTATTGAACCAATGAGTTTAAATATTCTTTTTATTAATGGTTCCCATTTATTCAGTACTTTAAGCTTTATATAATGCTTTAATTCTCACAACTGCCTTGTGAGTAGGTGGTGTAAGTGTTGTTATCCCCATTTTACAGATGAGGAAACAACAATAATAACTGTCATGTGTACCATGCCTTAAAGTTTGCAAAGAAAAGATAACTTTAGTAAAAAAAAATGTTATTTGAGACTTACAACTCAGACTCAAGTAGAGAGTTACATAAGAATTGTAGAAACCTGGAGCAGCCAGGTAGCACAGTGAGTAAGAGCACTGGCCCCAGAGTTGGGATAACCTGGGATCGAATCCGGGCTCAAACACTTAGCACCCACCCAGAAACACCTGGCCGTGTAACCTTGAGCAAGTTACTTAACCCCAATTGCTTAGGGGCGGCCAGGTGGCACAGTGAGTAAGAGCACCAGCCCCAGAGTCAGGATGACCTGGGATCGAATCCGGGCTCAGATACTTAGTACCACACCCAGAAATAACTGTCTGTGTAACCTTGAGCAAGTTACTTATAACCCCAATTGCTTTAAAAAAAAAAAAAAAAGAATGGTAGAAACCTGCTTAGAATTAAAGGTGGAGTTTGTGCTTCAGGGAACGTAACTCCCACGGGCTGGCCATGTTGTTCAAATGCAAAACGTATACTTGCCAAAAAAGGCTGTTTTATGGAGAATTCACAGGGCAAGCACTCACATGGGGTCAGAAGAAGCGATACAAGGACCCTCTCAAGGTTTCCCCTTAACTTTGGAACTGATTGGACACCATAGGAGACAGTGGTAAAGGACTGCTCAGCATGGCATACCCTCATCAGAGAAGGTGCTGTGCTCTATGAGCAAAGGAGAATTGCAGTAACTCAAAAGAAATGCAAGATGTGCAAATCTAGAGAATCCACCCCATGTGTTCCCATGGACTATTTATACCCGACCTGTGCTAGAGCATTCCAAACTCATATTGGTCTGATCAGCCACAAAAGTCTAGCATAGTGATATCATCTTGGTCCTCTTCAAGAACGAAGACAGCAACAAACATAAGAATTACAGAAAACTGCTTAAAATAAAAGGCATGTAAACACCAGTAATAACAATTGTTCATATTTATGGAAATACAGCCTGGTTAGGTAAATGGTACATATGTTCTTATCATCCCCATTTTACTTATGAGGAAGCTGAGACTCAGACAAGTTCAATGACTTGTCCAAATTCATGCAGCTATTAAGTGGAAGTTCTGGGATTCAAGCCTAAGTTTCCTTAGGCCAGATGTACTCTGTGACAACCTACTCTGGTTGATAGGTTATCAGAACAGTATTGAACAAGAAAACCTGAAGTAAATGTGGTGGGTAGAAGGGGTCTGTCTGCGGTGCCCTGGCATTGTCTTTGTCCCATTTCTCCAGCTTTTTAAGCCCCTAATCATTCATTGCTTTTGAGATTTGAAAATTAACCCAATTGTTTTCTATATCAGAAACTAAATAAGAGTTAACAGAAACAGTGTTTTATGAAGTGATATTGCTTGTAACCTTCCCCCATCCTCAACAGTCTCTTGAAAACATGAACCAAGCTGATTTCATGTAGTTGACAACAACCTCTTCTAAGTACTTTCTGTTACTGTGTTCAGGATTAGTGGAAGCAGTGGATCCACACCAGTGAAATCACTAATCTTTTGGAATACTGAAGTATCTTTCTGAACCTTCAAGAGCTTTTATTAAGGCATCACTTTAACAATTAAGAAGAAAAGGTGATACAGTTGAAGTCAGCATTTTCAAATGGAGAAAAGTGGAGATGGGATCTTTGGATCATAGATTTACAGCCCGAAGAAACCAATCCAATCCCTTTTGGAAAATGAGGAGCAGAGCAGGAAATAGAGGAATAGAAATAAAAAATCGAGGAAGTAGAGCTAGCAGCTAGCTATTCCATCAGTAGAGACCAACAAAATGCTTTGCTGCCTCCCTTTCTTTTAAAATCTTTTTTTTTTGTTCTTTTCCAGAACCTGATTTTTCATATCTAGATGCACTGGCTCCTTACCAACCTTTGGCCATGAAATGTATCTACTGCCCTATCGATACAAGGCTCAATTTCATTCAGGTGTCAAAGCTGCTCAAGGAAGTACAGGTGATGATATGAACTTGATGTCCTCTGTGCTGTCAGAGATTCTACCTCGCATGGGCAAAACTTCTTGGAGTCAGGATAGGAGGTTCTGTGTCACTTTATTGGGAGACATCTATGAAGGTGTCTCAGCTACTTCTAAAATTTAGAGAAGGAAGCTATAATGTCTGTTTTTTGAAAGAAGCTTCCATTTGAAAAGAGGCATAATTCAAGAAAGTAGAGTGAACTATTACTTATTTTCACCTGTGCACTATTTTAAAACTAGACCCAAGTACCTCCTCTACAACACAGACTGAAATAGTCATTCAGTTAATAAACATTTATTGCAAGCCTCCTAAGTGAACAGGAAAAATCACTCCCTCCTTCCACCTCCTTTTTTTCAACCAGAGAGCGTCCTGATTCCAAGTTGAAAGCATTTCAATGACTTTGCACAGCGATGGTCATTACTATAATTCTGTCAGTGACATGCTGTTTGAAAAAGCCTGAATAATATGCCCAGAACAATTGTTCCCTGTGAAGTACACTAGGTCTGGTGGAATCTGGAAATCTGGATTGCCATGATCTTAGAATATGAAAGGGAATAGCTGTAGCCAACTTAAATACTAGGAAATATAACCAAAAGAAATGATAAAATGCAGGACAGATTTGTGATTAGAACAGCAGTGAGTTAAAAAGTAAATTCATGTTATTTTGAGACTTCTTTCACAGTTCTTAAAGGGAATCTTCAGTAACTTATGCCTTTCTTGTACAATTCTATCCTTATTACCAGTCAGATTGCCAATCTTAATTTCTTCTTTGTATTACTCCCTTCTTTTCCTCTGAATCGCTTCCTGAAATGTTTGTTGGAATGGTTCTTCTTTCCCTTTGGAGTTTTCAGTCCTGTTGTCCAACCTTAATTAACTAATAAGTTCAAATAAGATTCTTCTGTTATTATCTTTAAAATCATATTTAAATAAACATAAAATAATTATAAACTGTTTCTAAATGTAGATGATAGGTGATTATATTTTAAATTATTAAATTATATTTAAGCTGTATTAATTAATGGAGGGTTATTTGGTAGATAATGGCAGAGAAAATTATAATTTGAATTATTAGTATTGACGTGGGACCATATATTTAGAGCTGGAAAGGGCTTAGAAGTTGGAAGGGGCTATCAAGTCCAACCTCCCTTATTTTACAGATTAGGAAATGGAGGCTGAAATAGGTTAAGCACCTTGCCCACAGTAACCTAAGCAATAAGTGTCTGAGGTAGAATTTGAACTTGGGTCATCCTAACTCCCAGCACATGCTTTGTCCACTCTGCTACCATGTTTCCTAACAGTAAACAGCATTACTGGAAGGGAAAGCCTAGAGTTCTATATTGTCTGAAGTTAGGTTAAATGTGGTTAGAGATTAAAGGGGCAAATTGGTTACTGAACTTAATGTCTGTAGGAGGTTTGTGTTTTCATTTCCTGTTGCTATGAAAGGTTCTAATTCTTTAGTTTTTTCATTAGTTTGTAAAATATTTATGTTTTCGTAAATTAATTTTTTAAAGCATTTTTGTATTCAAGAACTGAGATTTGCTATTTTGATGTCCAAGAGATATGTCACTGCTTGTTATGTGACTCTAGCACCACCTGGTGGTGGAGAACATATTACATGGCTGCCACCAACAGCAAGGAACCCGGATGCTGAGCTTGCTTGCAGTGTAGTCACAGTTCAGGCTAATCATCTAACAGCTAATGCAGAGTGATAATGAAAGGATTAGAAATGGCTTTTTTTCCTCAAAGACCTTCAGGGTCTAATTGAGGACAGGAGGGAGTCCTAGGAACATGAGAGTGACTTAAGAATATTTGCAAAGCATAAATAAATGCAAATGTGACAGCACCTCAGTTTACTAATGTTAGACAATGAGATGTAGCTTAAAGGTGATGTGGAACAGCATTGCACCCCCTTTGGTTTCTTCATTATGTCCTTGTCTTCCAAGAAATACTGCCCCACTTCCCATTGAGCTGTTTTTCTTTCTTCCTATCACTAGTTTTATGTTCTTCTTTGCCTCCATTAGTGTGTTCGTCCTTGTTTGCCAGTGTTCTTAGTGTCTTTATCTCTTCCCAGTGAAGCTGCAGATCTCCCTGGGGGTTGTCTGTGCCTACAAGGTTTGCTTCAATACCAGCTATTTCAGAGTGCCAAATGATAAGTGTTACTGTATCATACAGCTCAGGTTGTACATGAGTAATGATAAGGAGTGAGTGATTAGGTAGGAACAAATTTATCAGGACAAATTTAATGAAGGAAATTTACTAAGAGCAGGGATTCTTAACCTTTTTTGTGCCATAGATTTCATGGAAGGCCTGGTGAAGCCTCTGGACCCTTTGTCAGAATTATGTTTTTTAAAGGCATAAAACATAAAAGATCACAAAGAAAACTATATTGAAATAAAGATACACATTTTTTTCCTATCCACATTCATGAAGTTTCCCTGAATCTTATTCCTGATTTAGATTCTGATTATTGGAGTATGGAATGGCAAGATAGAGGGAAATAGGTGAAGCTTTCAAGTAGGGGAGATGGCATGTATAATGGCATAGAAATAAGCAAGGAAGCAAATTTGCTTGGATGGAACAAAAGCTCCACTTTAAAAAGTAACAAAAATTGGATTTGATATCAGAAAGAATAAAAGCCATGAAAATCAGGCATAGGAGTTTAAATTTGATATGTTCAGCATAGAGACACAGCATAGATTATTGAGCAGGGAAATTACACATTGAAAATTAAAATTATTCTAGCCACCAAGTAGAAGTAGATTTGAGAAAGGGAGAAAAGATAGGAGGCTGTCACAGTAGTTTGTGTGTGAAAGAAGGTGAGGGGCTCTGCTTAAAGCATTTGCTATAGGTGTGAGATGAATGGAGCAACTTAGAGACTGGTCAAAGACTCAATAAGACTTAAGATCAGTCCAATCTCATGAACATCTATTAAGTGCTTACTAAGTGTAAGGGACTGTGCTAGGTGCTAGAGAGACAAAAGGAGTACAAAAGCCTGTCCCTGCCTTTACAGGGGGAAGGGGTTCAGACGGTAAATAGGTCATAGATTTTTCAGTTAGAGCCGGGAGTAATATTAGAGATCATTTCATCCAGCCCCCTCATTTTGCAGATGAGGAAACTGAGGCCAGAGAGGAGAAGGGACTCACCAAGGTCACACAGGTAGTAAGTAGCAGAGCCAGTATCCAAATCCAGGTCCTCTGACTCCATATCTGTTGTCCTTATTAGATTAGGTGTTTGGGGTGGTGGAGGAGGAAGAGGAGCCAAAAATTATTCCAGTGATATCAGCCTGAGTGCCTGAAAGAATGGAATCTGGGGAAGGAGTGGGCCAAGTCACTGCTGACCACATTGTAGAGAGGTAGCTTTGATTCAGAGACATATTGCTTTCCTTTTCTGTTCCCTAACCCCATCTCTACTGCCTCTCCAGCCCCTCCATGTGGTGTGTCCTGAGCAATATACCCAGCCTCCCCCTGCCCAGTCACATCGTATGGACCTGATGATTGATTGCCAGCCCCCTGCAATGTCTTATCGCCGTGCAGAGGTACTAGCCCTGCCTTTCAAACGCCGCTATGAGAAGATTGAAATCATGCCTGAGGTGAGCTACTTTTTACTTCTGATCACAGAAATCATAGCTTTCCTGCTCAGTTGAATCTATTGAAACAAAATGCCCAGAGCCAGCATTCTTTTTGGCCAAGCCCAAAGAACATTATTAAACAAGTAGGGAAGAAGAGAGAGCGGATTTTTCCAAACTGTTACATTTTTCAAACCATGAAGTCCTAATCATTTAAATGGTATCATTGTTCATAGTAACATTCCATCATTGTGATTCACTTAGCCAGGGTACAGCCTCGGAGAATATGCATCCTCATCTTGCCCCTGCCATTTAACTTCTCGAATAGCTATGGTTTTGTTGATAGTATTTTTATTATTGTTTTATGGAAATAACATTGTGTGGAGGTTCTGAGATAAATGATAAAAAGTGGCCTCAAAACATTATGGAAGTCGATGTAGTATAGATATGCATATTTTTCATGTTTGTTATTATTAATAATGACTTGCTTTTGTGTTGCATTTAAGACTTTGTACTTTCATGTTTGATGTTTCATCCTCCAGTGTAGCGCAGTGTTATAGGTAGGGCAGAGATTGACAGACCTGCCCATAGTCATACCTCTAATACAGTAGTAGAATGAGGACCTGAACATAGTGCTTGGCTCTAGCCAGACCCAGTACACTTTCCAATTCAATTTCATTCAATTCAACAAATATTTAAGTGCCAATTTTGTACAAGGTATTGGGCACACAGAGACAAATAAAGAAAAAGTCTCTAACTTCAAGGAATTTACAGTCTACTGGGGGATACTGCATCTATACAGATACATAAATATAAGATAAGTTGAGAAGGGAAGGCCCACTAATCATTAGGAAAATCAGAAAAAGCTTCATTCACCTAGGATAAGGTATCTGAGCTGAGCCTTAAAGGACATGAAGATTCTTCAAGGCAGAGGTGAAGAGGAAGTTCATTCCGGGCTTGGGACATGGCTCGTACAAAGGCAAAGGACAGGTGTAGCAGACAGAATGTGTAGTTCAGGAAATGGGACTGGTAGGACAGTTTGACTGAATTATAGAACATGGGAAAGAGAATTATATGAAGTAACTCTGTTTCCACTACAGGACTGCCTATAATTTATTTTAGCCTAACCCACAGTCTTTGACTCCTAAATGCCCTAATATCTCCCGTATGTATGAAACTTTAGGAACTGTCTAAGTATGAAGAAACAGTAATCTCATATTACAAAGGAACATGCTAAGTTCTCTGAGGTCGTGACATGCTGCAGTAAGAAAAACGAGAATCCAAGTGCATCATTCTCTAGCTTTTCTGGGCAGAAGCCTTCCAGAAAGTCAGCTCTGTCTGTCTGTTGTGCATGTGCTTTCTACAGCACGGACTGAGATGGGGCAGAATAGCCTCCTTTTTTTTGTATTAAACCTGTAGTTTCATCAGTACAGGGAAGTCCTCGTAAAGAACAGTACCTTCTATACCAATTTATAGGCTTAGCAGACTGTCTGGCACACTGAGGTAAAAAAGTAACCCAAGGTCCCACAGCCAGTGTATATCTGATACAGGCCTGGAACCCATGCCTCCTGCACTCTAAAGCCAGCTCTTTTTCCACTAGGCCAGGCTGCCTTCCTTTTCCTATTATACTTATTTACAGAGTAGGAGGCTCAGATTTGGGAACTCAAACCTGAGAATTAAGCTTTAAAGATGCTGAATATTTTTCCTCTTATAAGTCAAGATGATATTATAGGACCAGATAGTTCACAGGCTGTAGGAGAGCTAGTAATATGAAACTGCAACACATAAATTTGGGAAATGAATGAAGGTCATCTCTAAATAAACAAAGTAAGCCCTTTTAAATGATTTAGTGCTACTAGAACAGAAACAAGAGAAACACAAACTTGTCATGAAAAACATCATTGTGTATTTTTGAACTCATCACTTGGTGTTATAATACCAGTAGCACTGATCCAAAAGGCAAGACTACTTTTTTTCTGGCAAATGCAGGTATCAGGGTCACTCACGTGGTCTTTTTGACTCCCTTTTGAAGAATCAGTGTGTACATTGTTGCTCAGATGACTTCGTGGAGCTCTCCTACCATGGGACTCTGCAAATGTGCTACTTCTTCTCTTTTGGATCTCTTTTCCAACCCTGCACCACCTCCTCTGAAGGGTTTTGCTCTCCCAGCCTAAAGGCTGAAAAAGAACACGAAAAATTCTGTCTGTCTAGTATCACACTAAAACTGCTACCATACAGATGGTATGTCTCCCATCATCCGTGGGCATAGATTTCTGGGACCTCTGAACAATCTTTTCCAATATCTACCAAAAGCCTAAATCCTCCTACTCTGGTTTCATCTTGTTCTCTCTCCCTTCTTTGATGAAAATAAGAAAGGTCCAGTTACTCTGGTCCATGTAACTCATCATACATGTGAGGACCATCCCCCCACCTTTCATCATTGCAGCTTAAGAAGGAGACACCCTTCCTAAAAGCTGATGCTAAATCATCCATCCTGGGAGCTCCTCATTTATTAGAAACTTCACCCAGCCCTCCATTTTTGTCCTAAGAACTACTTCCAAAGTAGTTTACTTCTCCAAATACTTCCAAAGCTCTGTGATTTTTGTGAGTACTTCCTCCACTGCTGTAGATCACAGCCCCGCCACATCTTAGTGGAGGTGTTCATGAGTTGCTTTGTCCAAAAAGGTCATTATCTGGTGACCCCTCTGTCCAGTGGCTTCTCATGACAAAAGGTAAGCACACAAATGCCTCTGGAGCACAAACTCTGGCCTGTACTACCAAGCTGGAAAGGCTTCAAGGGCTTTTTAAAACATTAAGTTTAGTTGTGGTGGCCCCATATCTTCTTGGCCTGTCTTTTGAATGCATTTGGATGATTTTCTCAATTAGAATAAATAGTCTTTCCCAAAGGAAGTTTGGTCAGTTCCAGGAAATAACATATGGTACATCTGCGGGTAAGTTTCAGCATCACCATCCTGTTTTGCTTGCTCAGTGAGTAAACCGATTTGCTTCCATTAAGTACAGTTATTTGCCTATCTTCCCACCTCTCTGACATATGCTTGGGCTGGATCATCCCCTGATGCTAATCTTGGCAATCCTGCCCCTCTCTGCATCATTTCTGCTCACCAGATTATTCATTACTGCTATTGTCTCTTGGCACCACAGGGCAAGAGACCAGAATGTTTTTTATCCTTTCAGAGTATAGTGTATGTTGCCACTTGAAAGTATTACACTCTGATTGCTTTGGGAAGCACCTGTCTGAAACGGATAGGATGAAAGCCTGCAGCAGCTTTTGTTTTGTTTTGCTACTAAGGCAAAATAATAGTGTTATTATTCAAAGGGAAACATCTCTTTCCCCAGCTTCCTTGTATAATAATCATTACCTCTGCCCCCCAAAAAGTCCCTTTCTGTTCTTAATCATATGAATCCCAGGAGTTTTGTTAGCACCAATAAAAATTCTGGCATTTTCATTGTGTTTTTATTTGGTAATCAGCTCATATGGGACCTAACACGGGAGGAAATCCTGTTCAAGTGGATGGTTAAAGAAAGCCCTTGAATTCCATACCATTGTTGGATAAAAGCTTTAGTATATTTGTTTATAGCATCTTTCCAGCCCTCCCTTCCAGAAGAGGTGTCAAAAAACTAATCTGTTCAAGTGTTCTGAAGAGTTCCCAGTTTGGAAGATCCCTGTTGGAAATCAAGGATAGCCTCATAAGTATGAGCAGGAAAGGGATCTTACCTGCTCAGTTCCTAATGGCTCTATCCCTGACCAGATCTGTTCCCCATATTATGTGTACCCACTGTCTTGTCTTCACCACACCCTGCTAATATACTTTCAATTCAAAGGGCCATACCTTACTTCCTTCTGCTGTACTCTTGGGACCCCCAGGCATTGCCATCTGTGCTGAGTACCCCTGGACTTTGCTGCCTGTCACAGTACTACACCCTAAGGACCCCTAATCCAGTAATGTCAAACTCAGATAAAAATGGGGAGCACTGAACACTAAACACATAAGTATCCCTGTGGGGTACATAATAAAACCATATGTTAGTATTTATCTGTGTTTTATTGTACTTTTACTTATTTTGTGAAATATCTCCCAATTGCATTTTAATCTGTTTTGGGCTCACAGCCATGTGTTTGCCACTTCTGCTCTAATCAGTCTTAATACTACAGTAGCAGGAATTGGGAAGGGCCTCCTATAAAATATGAGATGAAATTTGAATCTTGAAGGAAACCAGGGAAGTCCAGAGGCATTCCAAGAATGTGAGACAACAGTTGGGAGATGAAGTATCATGTGGAGAGCAGCCAGGAGGTCAAGTGTCACTGAATAGAGGAGTACAAGTGGAAGAGGAAGGTGTGAGAAGGCTGGAAAGGTAGGAGGAAGAGGCCAGCTTGTGGAGGACTTTAGAGCCAAACAGAGGAGTTTACATGTGATCCTGGAGGTAATAGGGAGCTGCTGGAGCTTACTGAGCAAGGGGATGACATGGTCAGGCCTGAGCTTTAGGAACATCACTTTGGTGCCTACGTGAAGAGTCGATGGGAGGGTAGAGAGACTTGAGACGAGGACACCAAACAGCAAGCTACGCAGATAGTCTAGGTGTGAGGTGAGGAGAGCCTAATGCTGAATGGGGGTTGCATGAGTGGAGAGAAGGGAAATCTATACAAGAGATGTTGTAAAGGTAGAAATTATAAGACTTGGCAACAGATTGGATATGTGGGCTGAGTATAAGGAAGGAACGAAGGATAACACTGAGGTTGTGTGCCTGGATGTCTGGAAAGATGGTGATGCCCTCAACAGTAATAAGGAGTTTTGGAAGAGGGGAGGGTTTTAGAAAAAAGATAATGAGTTTTGTTTTAGATATATTGAGTTTGAGATGACTACCAAGCTGTGGTATATGAATGTCATGGAATACTATTGTTCCATAAGAAATGATGAGCAGGTAGACTTAGGAGAAACATGGAAAGACTTATATGAACTGATGCTGAGTGAAGGGAGCAGAACCCGGGGAACATTGTACACAGTTACAGCCACATTGCATTGTGACTAACTTTGATAGACTAGGCTCTTCTCAGCAATGCGAGGTTCTGGGACAACTCCAAGGGACTCATGATGGACAGTGTGCAGAGAAAGAATGACAGAGTCTGAATGCAGATCAAAGCACACTGTTTGCTCTCTCTTTTTTGTTTTGTTCTTTCTTGTGGCTCATTCCATTGGTTATAATTCCTTACAGCATGACTAATGTGAAAATATGTTTAATATGAATATATATGTAGAGCCTATATCAGATCGCATGCTGTCTTAAGGAGGGAATGGAGAGAGGGGAAGAAAGTTTAAAACTCAAAAGCTTGTGGAACTGAATGTTATGAACTAAAAATAAATAATTTTTTAAAATTAGAATTTAAGAAAATAGCAGGGGCGGCCAGGTGGCCCAGCGAGTAAGAGCACTGGCTCCAGTGTCGGGATGACCTGGATCAAATCCGGGCTCAGATACTCAGCACCACACCCAGAAATAATAACTGGCCGTGTAACCTTGAACAAGTTACTTAACCCCGATTGCTTTAAAAAAAAAAAAGAAAAGAAAAGAAAATAGCAAATGCTAAGCACAGTACTTGGCACATAGTAAGCACTTAATGAATGTTCTTCCATTCATTCATTCTTTAGCTAAAGGGGTTCCAACATGATGCAGATTAAAAAAAAGGAACATGATACAAATTTTAAAAGAGAAAATGCATCAGATTAGTAATTCCAAAAATGGCAATGTAGATGAAGAGAGACTAGGATTAAAAGAGAAGTCAAGTGTCTGCTTTTCTAAGTAGTATTTCACACACATTACACACAAGTCATCTCATTTCAGCTTTATGCTAGCTGGGGATACAAAAACAAAACTGAAAAACAGCCCCTGCCCCAAAGGAACTTTCATTCTACCAGCAGATACGACATACGAGATATGTTAAGATCATGTGAGAGATGGGGAAGCACTAACAGCCAGAGGAATCAGGAAGGGTTTTACAGAGGAGGTGAAACCTGAACTGAGTCTGCAATTGGTTTAAGAGATCAGAGCATGGAGGAAATAGATCCTTGCATGGGGACAGCCTACGTAGTGGCACAGGCCAGAGGCACAAAGCCAGGTTTGGAGAAGTTTGGTGGAAACACATGTAGGAAGAGGAGTGATGTAGAATAAAGCACAGGCTGCAAAGTTAAGTGAAAACCAGGTTGTATAGGGCTTTAATGGACAAGTTGAAGAGCTTGTTTGTGTTTGATCCCAGAGGGAAACGGGAATCACTGAAGAGTCACAGAATTTTTGAGTTAAAAGGGCCATCAACGACCATCCAACCCAACCCATACCCAGAAGAGAACCTCATTGCAGCTACCAACAAGTGGCCATCCTCTGCTTTAAAGCCCTCCAGGGATGCAGAGCCATCTCCCTGCCAACACAATCTTTTCCATTTTCATGCATTCTGATTGTTAGGAAATTTTTGGTGACATCAAACTCAAACTTAACTCCTTGCAACTCCCCTCCCCTTGCTCCTGGTTCTGCCCTCTGGGACCAGAGAGAAGTGGCTAAATCCCCTTGCCAGGTGATACCCTTCACCTATGAAGTATGGCCCTCATGTTCCCCACAAGTCTTCTTTTCTGCAGACTAAACAACTCTCAAGTTTCTTTCACCAATCCTTATATGATGTGAACTAAATGCCCTTCCTCATCCTGGACACTGTCCAGCTGATCCAGCATCTTCTTCTGCAGCCCCCAGAACTGAGCACAAGACTCCAGGTGTGGTATGACCAGAGAAAACTACAAAGGGGTCATTACCTCCTTCCTCCTGGAAGCTGTAACTCTCTAAGTGTTGTGCCAAATCACATTAACTTCTTTGACTGTCACATCCCACTGCTGACTTATATCAAGCTTGCAGGCTGCTAAACTCACCAGATCTTTTTCAAAAAAACTTACCTAACTATGCCTCTGCATCCTTTTATTTGTGAATTCGATTGGCCAGCCCTTCTAGCCCCATGTCATCTGCAAATTTAATGAGTATACTATCCATGCCTTTATCCAGGCAATTGACGAAAATGTTCAGCAGTACAAAGCCAAGTGAGATCCCTAGAGCAGATCTCACTGCATTCCTCCTGCCAGGGGATAGTGATCCCAGAATTTTAGATTTGGAAGGAACTTAACAGCCATCTAGTCCATGCCAGACATACATTTGAGTTATGAGTCATCCAGCCTCTGGATTGTTTTGCTTTTGGATAGTTCTCATTGTCAGAGAGTTGTTTCTTGAGAGCACACTTGAGTGGGCCTCTTTCACCTTTCCTTTACTACTCCTGGTTCTGGTGTCTGCAGCCAAGCATAACAAGTCTAATCCCTCCTCCCTTTACATACTTGAAGACAGCGGTCATGTCCCATCCCTCTCCTCCAGGTCTTCTTTTCTTCAGGCTAAATGTTTATGTCCAGTTCCTTTAAGCTTTCCTTATGGACTCCAAGCCCTTCTCCATCCTGGTGGCCCTCTTCAGTATAATCCCCAGCTTTTCAATATCCTTCATCCCAGAACTGAACACAGTACTCGAGATAGGGCCTGACAGGTCACTCAGCCAGCAAGCATTGAGTACTTACCATCTCTGTGCCAGGCACTGAGCAAGGAGGACACATTCTTGGAAGCTACGCCTCTCTTCAGGTACCCAAGATCTCCTGAACTTTTCTGGCTGTGATAACACACTGACTACTCATCGAGCTTACAGTCCACTAAAGTCCCTTAGAGTTTTTTCAGAACAATTGCTGTGTAATCATACCTCCCTTAATTTGTGAAGTTGCTTTTTTGTACCCAAGCATACATTCGTCTGTGTTGAATTTTATTTATTTTATTTACATTGATCCTTTTTGAATTTTATCTTATTATCTTCATTTCTCACCACTACCCACACTCCCACTGGACTCCCACTCTGGGCTCTGATTAAGTGACCTTTCACTTTATCTCTACTAGAACCAGGCTTTCAGGCCACTTTCCAGTCAATGTTTTCACACTGTGCTGCTGCATATATACCCTCTTCCTCTCTTCCCTTCCCCCTGCCCCTAGTTTTCCAACTTTCATTTATACAATATCTTCCCTCATTAGGATGTTAGCTCCTTGAGGTCAGGGATTTTTTTTGCTTGTTTGTATTTGTATCCTCAGCACTTAGCACAACGCTGGGTACATAGCAATTAAATTTTTTATCCATCAATTTATCTTTTTAGTTTCAGCTTAGTACTCCATCCTGTAGAGAACTTTTTTAATCCAACCTGTCATCCAGTATTTTAGCTTTTCCTCCTAACTCTGTGTCATCTACAAACATGAGTATGCCATGGGATCCTGCTCCACAGGAGACATCCCACCATATTCATACTGAAAAATCAATAACTTTTCTTTGAGTCTGGCCATATAGACAGTTCTGAATCTGCCTGTATGTTCTAGTCCACAGCACTCACGAATAGTATGAGATACTTTATCAACAATTTTCCTAAAATGTATTACCTATATCCAGAGCATTCCCTCATCTGCTAGTTTAGTAGTCCTATCAAAAAAGGAAATTAGGTTAATCTGGAATAACTTCTTTTTTTTTTTTAAAGCAATTGGGGTTAAGTAACTTGCTCAAGGTTACAGGGCCAATTGTTTCTGGGTGTGGTGCTGAGTATCTGAGGCCGGATTTGATCCAGGTCATCCCGACACTAGAGCGGGTACTCTTACTCGCTGAGCCACCTGGCCACCCCTTGGAATAACTTCTTCTTGATGATGCCACGCCACGCTGTCTCTTTATAATCTTTCCCCTTCTAAAAGTTAACCAATAATAATCCATTTTAGAATTTTCCTAGGAACCAAACTCAAGTCTCTCTGGCAGAATATGTTCTCTTCCCTTTTTGGAAAATCAGTATAACATTTTCTCTTCTCCAATCTTGGAGTACCTCTCCAATTTTTCATGATTTTTTTCCTATATATTGATCAGTTTTGCTTAATTTCTGTTCTTTTTTTTTTTTAACATTCTTATAAGGAATGGCTCTCTGGGCAAGCAGCTGAGGAGTGATTGTAGGGGAAAATATCAGTAACATAAAAGTATATCAATAAAAATCCATTTTAAAAATAAAAAATATTAAAACATTACTGAGAGTCATTTATCAAGTCACAATTGCCTATTCTTTTGATACCTGAGGATGTAGGTCAAATGGCCCAGTGAACTAGATTCAAAGGCAGTGGTGTGCTCTCTCATATAAGATCCTCACTTACCTGGAATATCAACTTCCTGTTAGTCATTTTCATTCTCATGCTTCTTTGCAAAGGTCTTTCTCCTTAGTAAAGAAAAGGAGCAAACTAAGATTTGGGCCACTCTGCCTTCCTTCTTTTGTCAGTTGTCATCATCCCATCCACCCCAAGCAAATCCCTTTCTCTCAGTAGATCTTTTTGTTTGTTTGTTTGTTTGTTTTTAAACCACATGCTTGCTTGTTGTCCTTAGTTCTCGTCAGGAAGCTCAGCTCATGCTTAACCTTAGCACTCCTGACACTGTTTATTACCTGCTTTTACCTTCCATATTCTGCACATTTCTTCATAAAATTTGAGCTGATTGGTGCATCCACTTTAGTTTCTTTATATTTTTCCTACTTGATGGAATTGTTTTCCTTTGTGTCTTTCTAATTCCATTCTTAAGCATTTTCTATCCATCTACCTATCTTTTCCTAAAATAGAGGATACAGGTCAGACTGTAACCAGATTTCATTTCCTCTGTCATAAATTCTAGAGAGAAGTTGTCACTCACCCCCAGGGTTTCCATCATTTCCAGCCCAATGACCTTTTCTTCCCTGTTGGTGAGAATTAGATCCAGAACAGAATTTCCCCTTGTGGTTCATCCACCTTTAGAAGGATGAAACTATTGCTAAGAGTATAAAGAATTTCTCACCATTTTGCTTTTGGCAGAAAGAGAACTCCAGGAGACGACTGGATAATTAAAGCCCTCTAATCACTACAACATGTATATCATACCTTTGTGGCATGCTTATGATCTGTTTCCCAATCTCTTCATCTTTTTCCTCTTTCTGTCCAGGTGTTGTATGGTTTATTCCAAAATCACAGCTTTTCACGCTGATGTTAACCCAAATGTTGTCTTCGGTTTTTCCCCTATGGTTCCTGGTTCACTTATAGGAGGATATCTTCTTGCTATGCATTGCTACAACACCCTACCTTTATCAAATATCCTCTTTCTTTTGAAAAAATTATACCTATTCAAAGCCAGGCTATAGTTATGGGTTTCATCTGAACAAATCTCAGTAATACCTTGGAGATCAAATTTGCTTAATTGCATTGGGATCTCTACTTCTTGTTTGTTGCCTCTTTGTTTCTTGGGCACCCATGTGTAGATAATTTTAGGCCACAGGTTTAGATTTTGTGTCCTGTGAACTTCTGGGTATCTCAACTGCTATTCTTTGTTCATTGTACATACTCTCTCAGTTGTATATCTTGAAAGACAGGTATATGTAGTCTTCTCTCTCCTCCATACTTTTTTAGTTCAAAGCCTTTTTGATTAGTGCATGTTTATTAGTGCAATTCCATCAAGTAGGAAAAATTTAAAGAAACTAAAGTGGATGCACCAATCAGCACCAGTCTTGCAAGGTGCAAGACACCCATGCAATAAATATTTCACATCCTTTATTAGATACTCCTCATCTCTGACTAGCTATGTGTCTTTCCTTCTATTTTAGGTTATGGCCCAGAAGTCCAAATCTTTTCTGAATCCCTCCCTTCAAAGGTAACAGGGAGGAAAATACAACCTGTACCCATGTGGCCTTCATTTTCTTTACCAAGAATTCATAATCATTGGTAACACTTTTTAGGTTAGTTCTGGCAGTACATTTATATCCACATGATTCACTAGAAGTTGTCATCCTTTTTAATAAGTCTTAGGAGGTTCTCTGTTATGTCTTGAATAAATGGCCCAGGAAGACAATAGACCTCCCTTTTGTTATTATTGAATCAACAGATAGCTACCTTGATACCCAGGAATGAGCAAGGAATCACCAGCTCTTGGCTACTCTTTTCTTCCTCTGACGGCATCTCTTTCACCTGATGGTTTCTTTACTAAATCATTCTTTGGAAGACAGTCATCTTCCTCTTCAGATCATCCAGCGTCCCCCTCTTCAGGAAGACCCTTAAATCTGTTTTTAAGCTCCAGTTTTTTAAACTGTCCTTTTCCTTCCCTTTCACCTCTGTGTTATATTGTTCTAGTCACTGTTATCCTGTAAAGGGACTGTCTCCCTTAGCTTCCCCATTTTTCTGTTGAATCTTTTGCTCTGTTTCCTTTAGGAACCCTTCATTGTCCCAAACAATACCCGTGTGGAAAGATGTTCTTTAAGCCCCTCTACCTCCTCCTCAGGGAGGGAAGATCAGCCTGTGTTTCTAATGCAGTCAGCCATGTGACATGGTAGCCAATCAGCTTGTACAGTTTTGATCTAGCTTAACAGAAGTGTATTGCCCAGCGTGGATGTGCAGTCCCCTACTCTGACTGGAGCAGGAGAATCATTGATAAAGTGGACCATGGCAAAGGAAGTTACCAGAGCAGTGAGAGAACAGGAAACGGTGACATACGAGGACCATTTGGAGGGACTAGGGGTGTTTAGATGGGAAAAGAAGATTTGAAGTAAGGGAAACTGTTAATTAGATATGTGCACAAGCTGAATGGGCTTCCTCAGGAGCTCTCTCCTCTCCATCAGTGGACATTGCATGGCCAGCTTTCTGGGTGTATTGTAGCAGGATTCCTGCTTCTTCACAATTGCACTAAGGGTCTTTCATGAAGCATTCTATGAACAGCATCATATTTAATCATTACAAAAACCATGTGAGATTTATGTAGCATCCATATTCTTACTTGTATTTTACATAAAGGAAAGCTTAGACAGATAAGAAACTTTCCAGAGTCACACAACTGGAGTCCTAACCAGATGTTTCTGACATTGCACCGGGTGTTTTTTGCATTTCCCTCTTCTGCCCCTCACTGCACAAACCACATCTGATTGCACATGGAAGGAGTGAGCAATTGTTAACAATGAAACTGGTTGAGTTTTTCAAGAAGAGGATGGATGTTGTCATTGTTGTTCTAGGGGAAATTTTTCATCAGGTACAAGTTGAACTGAATGACCCTCTGTGGTCCCTTCCAACTCTGAAGGTCTTTGATAGCCAGAAATTTGGGTGGTGAAAAAATCAGGAAAGTGTCAGGACGGCTAATGGGGAATTGAAGTTTCTCTCGTTGCCTCAGAATCACCACTCAAGAAGTAAAGGGTTTTACAAAATGCTAATTTTATAAGAAAAAAAGCAAAACACTACTAAATCTTAAGACAGTCTTCAAAAACAAGTCATAGCTATGAAACCAGATATCCATGAGTCTTCAGTCTTCAAACCCCCATCATGTTTGTGAGAAACCAAGTATTCGTGTAAAAGGAAGCTTGATGCAATTTAGACAGTTGTCTCCCCATTCTCCATCTTCTCTCCCGGCACCTATCAAAGTATCACCATTCCTCTATTTCTGTATTTTTCCCACTTAACATGAGTGGAGACCCAGAGACAGAAATGGGCATGCTAAATGTGGTGGGAGGTGAAATAGGTAGAGACAGTGAAGAGAGTGGTTAAATTCATGCCAATAGAAAAGTAGAATCAGTCTTGGGGATGGGAAGGGGGAGAAAAATTTGGATCTCAAACTTGTACAAAAATGAATTCTGAAAACTCTATAGGTAATTAGAAAAAAATAAAATGACATGAAAGAGGAAAAAAAAGGGTAGAATCAATTTTTAAGAGGGCCTTAAATGCCAGAGTAAGTAAGGTATACTTGAGCAGTGTAAAACCAAGGTAAATTCTTGATTGGTGTAAAGAAAGCAGTGTTTTAAGAAGATTCATGTGGTGATGGTGTGCATGACAGATTTAAAGAAGGCAGAGAGACCAGTTCATATTTCTTTACCAAAGCCCAGGTTTGAGATGATGATCATGATGATGATTGATGATGATGATGATGGACATTAATAAAGTGCTTTCAGGTTTCCTGCATTATCTCATTTGAATTTTGCAGCAGCCTTGTAGGTTAAGTGCCACAGGTGATATTATCCTCACTTTTACAAATGTACAAACTAAAGCTCAGAAGGATTGAACAATTTGCCGTGATTACACAGCCAGGAAATATGGAAGACAGTATTCAGACCCAAATCTTGACTGCAGTGTCATCATTTATTAGTGTTATTATCAATAATATGATAGCAAGCATTATATTAGTCCTTTGCACATATTATCTCATTCGATTCAGCAACTCTGAAGTGGTGCTATTCTTTTTTTTGGGGGGGGGAGGGGGAATGCAGGGCAATTGGAGTTAAGTGACTTGCCCAAGGTCACACAGTAAGTAAATGTTACATGTCTGAGGCTAGATTTCAGCTCAGGGTCTCCTGATTCCAGGGCCAGTGCTCTATTCACTGTGCCACCTAGCCATCCCTGTGCTATTCTTAATACCTATTTTTTATGAGAAAACTGAAACACATAGGTAAAATGACTTGTCCAAGGTCATACAACTAGCAAGTATCTTAGGTCAGATTTGAATTCAAGTCTTTCTGACTCCAGTTCACCCCTCCATCCAGTTCTCTACCTAGCTGTTACTTCTGTTGCTACCATATTTGTTGATTTACTGATGGAAACATTGAATCTGGACTCTCAGAAGAAAGAATTTATTATCCATAAATATTCTAAAAAGCCAAGAGCAGAGTGGGTCAATGAACTCAGATTCAGATCTCTGTCCATAATGGAGTTTGGCTCCCCGGTTGCACATTAAATTAAAGAGCAGAGGATGGAACTAAAGTAAATAAAGCTTAGACCACAAAGAAATGCTGCTAGGGTACTGAGAACTGTATTCAGGTCACTAGCTGTGTAAAGTATGCTGGATCAAGGAAAACTACCTCACCAAGATACCTCTTAGAGTCCTCTCTGAAAGATGCCAGCTTAAGAAATGTTGTAGGAAGAGTCAGACTAAAGCAAGATGTTCTTTTCTCATTCTCTCCTCAGATATCTCCCTTTTTCTCCTTCCTCCTTTTCTTCCTCCTCTCAGCCTTGTCATTATTAGTAAATTTTTGCTCAGAATCTTTCACCTTTTATTTCCTAGAGTTGTTGTAAGGATAAAAATGAGATATTTATTAAGCACTTTGCAAACCTTAAAGTACTATATAAATGCCAGGTGTTTAAATTATTATTTATTAGTCCTGTTAGGGAACTGAATGATGGTGAAGTACATGGAGGGTTCTATTGGGGGGGAAGTCAGTATTCATGAGGGTACCCTTCATATTCATGGTAGCAAAATGAGCATAGTCATAGCAAAAACTATGTCCTGTCCTTAGGTGGCCGATGGCCCCCCAAGCAGGCCAGTCAACAGGGGTAGTAGATGAATGGAAATGAATGGAAAGATGGTACTGGGAATCTGTGGACCTTAGTGGACACAGGCTCTGCCCAGAGAGCCAAGTTCTAAATCCCACATTACATTTTAGTTCCTGATCCAGATAGGGTACTTCTGTATCTTCCCACATTTCAAAATGATTTCCTGGCTGAAAACTACCCTATGCTTTTAGCTTGCAGATTCATTGGTGCCCCTGGAGATTAAACCTGGCATTTCCTTAGCAACTGTTTCCGCTGTGCTACACACTAAAGATAACAAGCATGTTCTTCAGGTACAGTATGGAGGCCTGGCCTCTCAGCTACATCACACCGACCCCTTGATCCACACTGCTTGAGCTGGAGCTAGAGATGATAAGGAATCCCTCAGTTTGGTGTACACATAACCTTTCCTCTCCCCTTACCTTTAACTAGCACAGTAGTCTACCAAGTTTAATATGAAAAAGGCTCCCAGAGCAGTGGTATTTCTCTAACCAGCATAATTGTGATCCTGGGCCATTTGATAAATTATATCTGAAACAGAGAGTGAGCTGCATATAAATTTCTTTCCACTTACATCTTTGGCTGTATGCCTATATGAGATAAAAGGAGAAAGAAATTATTCATAGAGAAGACTGCAAATTATTTAAGTGTCTGTTCACAGCACAATAAAGAACTCAAAACTTTCTCAAACTTCATTAAACCAGCCAACAAACCAATAATGCTATGCACAGCACTGTTGTAGGCATAAAGGAAAATATTTCACAGATCTGTAATTTCATCCATGTGATTATTTCCTTCACCAGTGCATATCAGAACTCCTCTGAAAACAGAGAGGTCTTAGATATCTCTTACAAAATTGTCGAGGCAAAAAATAAAACGAACTTCCGTCTGACCAGCCTGGTGAGACCCCTCAATAGGAAATAGCATAAAACAGCAGAAACTTTTATAGGATAGCAGGGGAGATGAGTCTTATACAAATGAAACAATCACTAAAATTTTACCCAAGCTAACCACTCAATCTGTGTACCCCAAGATCCTTCAGAGAGGGAGAGACTAAAGGTCAAGGCTAGAACACTGGGCCCACAGGGTATTAGGGAAGACCCTCTCATCGACACTGGACTCCTTCTGGTGTGCTCCAAAGCTGGTGGCTCCTGTTGGGAGCTTGAGACAGTTCTATATCATTATTGCTGCTGCTGCTGCTGCTACTGCTACTAGCATTTACGTAGCATTTACCTCAACTGTGCCCAGAGTCACCTAGCTAGTAAATATGTGAAGCAGGATTTGAAATCACATCTTCCTGACTCCATGCCCAGCAGTTCACCCAGTAGGCCATCGAGCTGCTGTCTGTTGTGGAGGCCAGTTGCTTTTCCTGGTCAGATTCAGATCAGGGTACTTTGCCAGAAGTAAATCCATTAGTCTGTACTATCAGCATGGGAAGCTCTTATTAGGCTTCTGGGCACTGAATTATTCTGATGCTCCAGGCTCCTCCTAGGCCCATCCAGCCCCCAGCCAGCAAGAAGAGAAAGCGGGTAAGTGATGACATCCCAGACTGCAAGCTTCTGAAGCCCCTCCTCAGCGGCTCCATCCCTGTGGACCAGTTTGTTCAGACTCTGGAGAAGGTGAGAATCCAGTTCACGCTTACCTAGAATAACCAAAGAGCCATTGCTGCCCTGCTTTGGGTTGCTCTCCATTGTTTTAAGAACTTTATGTTGGCAACTTTCAGTTCTCTCCCAGTGATTGTTCATTAACTTCTGCTCAAGATCCTGATTTTCAAAAGTTCTCCTTTAAAACTTAACTTACAGGAACAGTGGGGGAAGGGGAGAGGAGAAGTTGAAAGAGAGAAAGAAAATTAAATGAGTGCATTTATCAAGTACTTAACATGTACCTAGCACTTGGGGAGACAACATACATAGGCTAGTGGTAGCAAAAGAAGGGCATTTTGGTCTGGAAAGTTACAAGGGATGGTGAACAAGGCCATAGGGAGTAGATTAGATTGACACACCCTTTCCAGGAGTAATGACAGAATTGGTGTGATCATGGTTCCAGAGCTGGGGAGCATGGTGAGTAAGGATATGCCCATGTTGACAAGGCCACTGTCCAGAAGACAGCCAGGGAGTAGTAGGAAGTGAAGTATGACTGGAGCCTACTCCAGGCTCATTTGGACCAGGTGAGGTACTCATTCATCAGAACTACAGAACCCCAGGACAGACATTCTGGAGACCCTTGTCCCTATCACTGTAAGAAACCCAGAGGGCTGAAGTGATTTTGCCCAGGGTCATACAAGTTGTAATTGACAGAACCAGGATCCACACCAGGTCCTTTGACTCAACATCCAGCTCTTTACATTGTATTAGCATGGATTAGTCATTGAATCCTGTCAAGAAAATGTGTTCTCTTTCTCTTTTCTTCCACTTACCATCGCAAGGGTTATATATTATTATCTATAGGTTTCTAATGAAACCTATGGGTGATAAATCTCATATAGAGCAGTAGAGAATTGGGGAGTCCCTGTTGTCTCCTCTGGACCCTCCCCTTAAGACAGACTCAATGAATTCGGGGTCATTACCTCACACTTACAGGGGACAGCAGTGCTTTCCTGAAGTCTGGTGAAGGAGCAGTTCCTTGAAATGGGTCCTCAGGTGGAATTGGCACACACCTGTAGCTGGAGGTGGGCTGGAGTCCCAGACCCCCTGACTCCAGACACAACTGCCTGCTTTGTTTACTTTGAACACATAGAGTCGGAAGCTTTCCTCTGTTGGGCCAGGCCTTTGGCAGGTTTTTCATGGAATTTTACCAGTTTTTGAAACCTCTTTCAAATTGGCTTGATTCTAAATCAGTCAGATGAAAAGACAATTTTCTGAAAACATATGGGATTTGAGATTTAGGAAGCCTGGGTTCAAATCCTGGCTCTGACATTTCCTGCCTCTCTGGCCATAGACAAGGCTTCAGTCTCATCTGTAAGAAAGAAGGCTATCTTCTGATATCCCTTCACTTCCATAAGATATAATGAGACTCGCCCTGGCACTCAGGACTGTTGTGAAGCAAGCAAACCTTAAAGCATTATATATAGCAGTTATTTTTACCATGTAGCAAGATGGGCTCACTTACTAGATTGAAAATTTGCATTAAGAAACACTAGAAACGCCAGTTTTTAAATCTTTTTCCTCATAATAAGCAAAGTGGAAATCTCACCATTTTTATCACATTCAATGGCTCAGTATTTTCACCGGTCTCTTGTCTGTTCTGATACTTGGCAGCATGGCTTCAGTGACGTGAAAGTGGAGGACACAGCTAAAGGACACATCGTCCTCCTCCAGGAGGCCGAGACCCTTATCCAGATTGAAGAAGATTCAACTCATATCATCTGTGACAATGATGAGATGCTCCGGGTTCGCCTTAGGGACCTTGTGCTCAAATTCCTACAGAAATTCTAAATTAAGGGGGTGGTACTAGATCGCCTCTAAGGTCACTCCAGCTCTAGGATTCTGTGAAAACTCAGGTCCTTTCTGCCTTGGTGAGTCAACAGCATGGCTTCCAGCATAGGCAGGGCTGAGAAAGCAAGTGGTGACCAGTCATGGGGAATCCTCGGTCCCGTGCTACTTTCCTGTTTATGCCACATGGCTCAGCAATCCCTGCAGAGTCTTCATGTTGTCTTTCTCCTTGGTTTTTAAGAAGGTTCTCTTTTATTCTCAGATCTGTACTTGGCTTGAGTACTGAGGAAGGAAGATGGATGTCCTTGAGAAATTGTCTGGGTTTAATGCATAGAAATAGACATCCCTGGATTTCCACCACTGCCCCAGGGAGATGAGACCTTTGGTTAAATTCTAGACTTTTCTTTCCAAGTAATCCAGGTATAAAGCAACAGGTTGTTCATTGGTTGTTGTGACCAGTGGCAAAGGGAGTTCTTAAAGACTCTGCTGGTAAGGTGTCTAGACGGACTTTTGTTTATTTCCAAGGTTTTGTTTGGCTGGGAAAGGGGAGCTAGTCTGTTTGGGATTATTTGTTTGCTTCCATTATTGCCTTCCCCAGAGAACTGTGAGTCAAGACAGCTTTTCAAGGAAAGAGCAAAATGAACCACATCAGTGTTTATCTTATTTTTAAGAAACCTCCTTTGAAATAAAAGGTAGTTATTTTTACCAAAGTATACTGTGCTCTGTTGTATGTATTGTTGTTCTGTCATTCCAGTCATATCCAACTCTTTGTGACCCCATCTGAGGTTTTCTTGGCAAAAGATACTGGACTGGTTTGCCATTTCCTTCTCCAGCTCATTTTACAGATGAGGAAACTGAGGCAAACAGGGTTAAGTGACTTGCACAGGGTCATACATCTAGTAATTATCTGAGGCAGGATTTGAACTCAGCAAATTGACTGATTCCAGGCCTGGCACTCTATCCTGACTCCAGGCCTGGCACTCTATCCACTGTACTATCTAGCTGACCATGTTGTACATATAATCATTTTGTATTCATTTGATCTCAGTCCACTACAGCTTTGGGATAGAAATGAGGCTTTCACAAAAGAATTAAAGCAGACCAGCAATAATATATATAATAACAATAATAAAAATAAATTTTTATTATATAGATGTTTTAATTCACACAAAAGAACCTAACATTAAAAACCCTGGTTCAGGAAAATGGGGGCAGGGACAATAAGGGAAGGATTCAGTCAGGGCTATGATGATTTTAAGACTGTAGGGCAAAGGGGGACTGGGGAGAGAAAGCAAAGGAAAGAGGAGACAATGGTCTTGTGGAGACAATACCTCTAGGCTTGGCAGCCAACTTTGCAAGCTGGTCCATGTTTGAGACAGCAGGAATTTTGTCTCTATATTAGAGCAGTTTGCTGATGAAGGTGAGGATCATACTCAGTGTTTAGTACATGATAAACACTTAACAAATTCCATATCATTCATTCACAGGTTTTATAGGTTTATATAGGAAGGGAGAAAGTTCTTCCTCTGATATCTGACTTGTTTCCCATCTCTGATGTCAGAGGGATAAACTAGGATTTGCTGGTAAGCCCCTAGCTATACCATGTACCATGTTCCATTTTCCATAGGTGCATAGAGCATGAACTCTTTCCATTATTCAGTATGGAAATTTACAGAAAACAGGAGAAGACAGGTCCAAAGCAGGGCAACTCCCACAAGGAGGCTGAATCCAAAAAAAAAAAAAAAGTTTGGGGACTATCCCAGCATCTAATAGAAAATGCCAGATTTTGTGATTTTGAATTCAGAGAAAGAGCAAAACAACATGAATAGTAATATTTTGGTATCTGTATGTTAAGACACAACTCATGCTACATAAAAACTCAGCATACAGATTCAGTTCTACGTATAATTATGCTTCTTTGTGGCCTTAGAAATTCACTCATTTCTATTTCCTTTTATAGACCATTGGAAATTAAAACTGAGCCAGGGAACAGCCCTCTAGTAAAACTATTCATGTCTCTGCAGCTACCAGATTGTATTTTCCTCCTTTTTTCAATTTAATTTGATTCAGCTAGCATTTATTAAATATCTATACACCGGGCATTTTACTAGGTTCTGGAACTAAATTAAAAGAGTCCCTGCCCTCAAAGAGCTTACCTTCTACTGGGGGAGAATAGTGATGCATTTAATAAGTAAATACAAAAAAAGAAATACATAGTACAGGCAGTTCTGCCTTGTCAGGACACATGCATTCCCAGAAAGCATAGCTCTGTGCAAGATGGTACAACAAGAACACGGAACTTATGGGGAAAGTGGAATGCACATTGCTAAAAACTGTTGTCAGCAACACAGTTTTATAAATGTTATATGGTTAAGAAATAAATATTGCAACAGTGGTTATGTCTGTGGCATAGGCTCTACAGCAAACTGAGAAAGTTGAAACTCCAGGCATTGGGAACAGGAGGCTATAGTGGAAGAAGATAGAGTGGGGTGAACCAGCCTTTCTCTGTACCTCCTACTGCATCAGAAGATGAACAACAATTATGGCACCTTACCTTGACAAAGACCTGAAGTTTGCTTGTGGAAGTGGGCGTTGGAAGAGCTGGAGCTTGTGAATTATTGCAAAGTGATATAATTTTCTGCATTCTTACTGTTTCTTAGGGAAGAAATCACTCAGAAACTAGCTGGAAATTTGTGTCATGCTCAAAATGTCCCCTAGTATATCAATCACATTGGAATAAATTCATGTTTCTGAAATACATATTTTTGCAGAATTGCCTATAACTGTGATATTATTTGGAAGGTAGGAGGGCACAAAATGGTAACAGAGGGAATGAACCTTGAACAGAGCTAAGGATTCCCAGAGGTGGAGGTGGGAAAAGAATGTAATTTCCAATCCTTATATTTCTTAGTGGTCCCCTAGGCTCACTTCTGCTCTGGTTTACAATTCCTTCCTTTCCTCTTCTTAAACCTAAAATCAAATTTTCCCTGTCCTCTGCTCCTGAGTCCCTTCCTGAACCTAGCACAATTCATGCCTTGCCAAATGCTAACCCTGGGATTCCTCCACCATCTACCATCTCCACTCTTACCAACATGCTACTAAACAGAAGAAATCACATAAAACTCACAACTTCACTGGTCAACTTCAAAATTATCTAATTTCAAGGGGGTCCCTCTTGCTGCAAGGGAACTCTTCCCTACTTTAGTCTCTAGCATTTATTGCAGAGTGTGTTAAAACCTCTCCTCAGTCCTCCCACATTGCTCTCTCAAACACCATCTCAGCAAAGGACTCCTCATAGTAAACCATGAAAAGAAGCCATTTGCCATGATCCACTTCTCTCCTGCTATGCATCTTAAAACCTTGTGATACATCCTCCATCCTCTCCTTTACTCCAATCTCTGAAGAGGCATCTCTTTATAAAATGTTACCCAATTATCAAGGAAGAGAGGAAAAAAGGTGCCCGTAATCACGTAAACAGTCATGCAAAACATATTGTCCAAATAGTCATGTCTTATTCTCCATTATAGCCTATCTGTCATGAGGTGGGTGGCATTCTTTAACAGTCCTTTGGAATCATGGTTGATAAGAATGCTTAACTTTTTCAAAATTGTTCATTTTCATAATGTTATGGTATAAAGTGTTCCTCCAGTTCTGCTCATTTCATTCTACATCAGTTTATACAGGTCTTTCAATGTCTCTGAAAATATTTTTCCTCATTTCTTGCAACAATAAAATTCCTGTGCATTCCTTTGCCACAATTTGTTCAACCATTCCCTAATTGATGAGCACCCCCTTGACAGTTGGCAGTTTTCAACACAAAAATTGCTGCTATAAATATTTTTGTCTATGTGAGACTTTTTCTTCTTTCTCTGATCTCTTTGGGATATAAGCCTAGCACTCATATAGCTGGGTCAAAGGGCATGCACTACTTAGTAACTTTTGGGACTTAATTCCAAAATGCTTTCCAGAATGGTTGGACCCACTCAGAATTCCAACAGTGCATCAATGTGCCTGTTTTCCTACATATCCCCCAACATTCATTATTTTATTTTTTTATTGCCTTTGCCAAATTGCTGGGTATGAAATGAAAGTTCAAAATTACCTTAATTTGAATTTCTGTAATTATTAAAGATTTGAAACATTTTTTCACATGTCTATAGATATCTATAGGCTATCTTTGCTTGAAAACTGCCTGTTCATATCCTTAGACCACTAATCAGTTGGGGAATGTCTCTTAGTCTAACAAATTTGAATCTGTTCCTTACATATCTTGGAAATGAGACCTTTCTCAGAGAAAGTTGCTGCAAAGATTTTTCCTAGTTTATTGTTTCCCTTCTAATACTAGCTATATTGGTTTTGTTTTTTGCAAAAACTTCTTAATTTTACTTAAAATTATTTATCTTCTGTGATCCTTTTTTCTATCCCTTATTTGATTATGACCTTTTCTGCTATCCATGGATCTGATAGGTAATTTCTTCCTTTTTCTTTATTGTGTTTATCATGTGACCTTTTATACCTGTGTCTCACATCCATTTGGTGTGAGATGTTGGTCCAAACCTAATATATCCCTTCCTGCTGTCCAGCTTTTCCAACAATCTTTTATCAAATAATAAGTCCAGTATTTGGGGAACCCTTCTTGCCAGGCTTCTGTCTGTATGCTTGATCCCATCCCTTCTCACCTCCAGCAGATTACCCCCCCCCAAATAATCTACTGTCCCTCTTTATCTTCAGTTTTTCCCTATCTACTGGCTCTTTTCCGAGATACCTACAAACTCCCCTATGCTTTAAAAAACAAAAACAAACCATTCATTTTGTCTTGCCATCCCCTCAAACTACCATTATCCTGTATTTATTGCTCCTCTCTTTCATAGCCAAAGTAAGAAACACTGTGTGTACTCGTTTGAATTTTTCTCAACCCCCTGCAATCCGACTTCATGCCTCATCACTCAACTGAAACTTCTCTCTCCAGAGTTACCAATTGCCAAACACAGTGGCCCGTTCTTATGTCTCATCTTCCTTACCATCTCGGCAACATTTGACGCGTGGTTGCTTACCCTCTCCTCCTATATGTACTCTCCTCTGAGTTTCCATACCTACTTTCTCAGTTTTCCTACCTGTCTGACAGCCTCCCCTCATTCTCTTTTTCACAATCATCATCCCCGTCCCAACCCTAACCAGGCCTCCTCCAGAGCTTTATTTGGAGCCATCTTCCCTCTATGGACGTTGTGATTTCATTTTCTCCAGTGAATTTGACCATCTCTGTGTAGATCACTCTTAGATCTACATAGTCGGCCCTAGGTTTTCCTGTGCTTCAGACCTGCCTCACCAGTGACCTATTTGAGAACTGCTTAATCTGCCACTTACTAACCGTATAATAATTAGCAAGTCATTTAACTTCTTTGGACCTATTTCCTTATCTGTAAAATTTCTACTATTTGTACCCATCTACTTCACATTTTGTAAGCTATAAAGCTCTATGTAAATATGAGCTGGGACTGAGGAGATGGTGGGGAGGAAGGGATGCCACAGTTTAGTAGCCTTATTTACAATTAGATATACCTATTTGTTCAGTCATGGCAAATCTTCATGACCGCATTTGGGGTTTAATTAGCAAAGATATCGGAGTGGTTTGCCATTTCCTTCTCATATGACAGATAAAGAAACTGAGTCAAACAGGGTAAGTGACTTGCCCACAGTCACACAGCTAAGTGTCTGAGGCTGCATTTGAATTCAGAAAGATGAATCTTCCTGCCTCCAGCCTCAGCACTCTATCCACTGCACCACTTAGCTTCCCTACAATTGTACTATAGGGATCTGAGATTCAGTAAAAATAGAACTTTTTCCTCAAAACCCACCTCTTCCTAACTTCCCTATTTCTGCCATTGTCACCATCCAGTCACTTGAGCTCAAAACCTCAGCTTCATCCTTGACTTCACTGGCCAACTTCTTTCTCCAGTCAGCTACTGAGTCCAGTTATCCACCTTCCACATCCGCCCTCTTCTCTCACACAGCCTCCACCCCAGTTCAAGGCCTCTTCTTCTCACCTAGACTACAGAAATTGTCTTCCAATTTTGCCTCCTCCAGTCTCTCACCTCTACACAGCTGCCAAACTCCATAATCTCACCAAACTGGCTTACTTGCCATACAAGGCATTTCATCTACCATCTCAGTGGCCTTCCCCAAACTCTCCAAAGCCTGAAGTATATGCCCTCTTTACTTCCTCACTTCCTCACCTCCAAGAATCCCTAGCTTCCTTCAAAGCTCTGCTCAAATGGCACCTCCTATACAAGTCCTATCTGGATCCCTACCCCTCCACCCACCCCAGGTACCAGTGCCTTCCTCCTCCAAATTACTTTATATTTTGTATCTACTTTTCTATAAATGTGTTGTCTCCCCATCCTCAGCTCCTAATGGAATGGAAGTTCCTTGAAAGCAGTAACTTTTGCTTTTGCCTTGGTTTCCCCAGAGCCTAGCACAATGTCTGGAACATAGTAGTCACTTAATAAATGCTTGTTGATTGTTTGAAAAGTTTCTATACATGAACTGTGTCTGTATGAGAATTTAGGTCTTTAGAATGAAATTTTGCAGAAATAATCATCCTTAAGACTGTAACAGGGAAATAGGCAGGGGGCAGAGCCAAGACAGCGGAGTAGAAGCAGGACCTCCCCGCTGCTCCTGCTTCCACCTTCCCCAATCCATGTAAAAAGGGGACTCTAAACAAACTTTGGAGCTGCAGAACCCACAAAATGACACAGAGAAGCTAACCTCCCACTGAGGACAGCCGGCAGGCCCACAGGAATCGGCCAGCACAGTGGGCTGTGAGAGCCAAGCCCAGCCCCACACCGAGGCTTTAGCCCCAGGGCAGGCCTGACCAGCTTCAGCCAGAGGGACTCCAGATCAGCAGCAGCTGAGGCTGTTTCCAGATTTATCAACACACAGATGCGAAGGAGAAAGTGAGAGGTCAGTGCAGTCTGGACTTTGGGACCAGTAAGTAGGAGTGTGTGGCTTTTGCCCCCAGGGCGAGAAGCCACTGAGATGCCAGCACAGCCAGCCAGTACCACATGGCAGCTTCAGCTCCTGGTCTGCAGAGTGTGGGGGGACCAAGCACCAGTCTGAGGGGTAATCGCTCTTGCTTTAACCTGCTTGGATCTGTGCAGTCTAGGGTGGAGGTACTGGGGTGTATGTCCAGCTTGCCAGAGCGTGTGGAGACCTCAGAGAGGTCTAATACCTCTAATACATCCGGCAACTGAGAAAACCCCAGCGTTTGGGACGAAAGCTCCCCTGTCTGGTGGCAGAGTCCTACTGTGGCAAAAAACCCAGGGGTCAAGTGACTGAGGGGTGACATGACCAGGCAAAGGAAACAAAGCAGACAGAAGATTCCAACATTACGCTCCTATTTTGGGGACAAAAAGGAGCAAAGAATGGAACAGGAGGAAGACGGTGAAGTCAGAACTCCTGCACCAAAAGCTTCAAAGGAAAATACAAGCTGGTTACAGGCCATAGAGGACCTTAAGAAGCAGATAAGAGAAGTGGAGGAAAATTGGGAAGAGAAACAAGAACAATGCAAGAAAATTATGAAATTAGAGTCAACAGTCTAAGGAAAATAACACTTTAAAAAACAGACCGACTCAAATGGCAAAAGAGGCTCAAAAAGGCAATGAGGAGAAGAATGCCTTAAAAAGCCGAATTTGCCAGATGGAAAAAGAATCTCAAAAGCTCAATGAGGAGAATCATGGCTTCAGAATTAGACTGGAGCAAATGGAAGTTAATGACTTTATGAGAAATCAAGATGCTGTTAAACAGATCAAAAAAAAAATGAAAGAATAGAAGGCAACGTGAAATATCTCATGGGAAAAACCACTGACCTGGAAAATAGATCCAGGAGAGATAATTTAAAAATTATTGGACTACCTGAAAGCCTTGATCAAAATAAGAACCTAGAAATCATCCTCCAGGAAGTTCTCAAAGAAAACTGCCCTGATGTTTTAGAATCAGAAGACAAAATAGAGGTTGAAAGAATCCACCGATCACCTGCTGAAAAAGATCCCAAAAAGAAAACTCCTAGGAATATTATAGCCAGGTTCCAGAATTCCCAGATTAAGGAGAGAATATTACAAGCAGCCAGGAAGAAATAATTTGAATATTGTGGAAACACAATCAGGATAACCTAGGATCTGGCAGCTTCTACACTGAGGGATAGAAGGGCTTGGAATATGATATTCTGGAGGTCAAAGGATCTGGGATTAAAACCAAGAGTCAACCACCCAGCAAAACTGAGTATCATGTTTCAGGGAAAAATATGGTCATTCAGTGAAATAGAAGACTTTCAAGCATTCTTGCTGAAAAAAAACAGAGTTGAACAGAAAATTTGACATTCAGATACAAGAAGCAAGAGAAGCATGAGAAGGTAAACAGGGAAAAGAAATCATAAGGAACTTATCAAAGTTGAACTATTAACATTCCTACATGGAAAAACAATAATTGTCACTGATGAAACTTTTCTCAGTAGTTGAAGGGAATAGAAATATATATATATATATATGGGTATATGGGCATATGAATACATATGTGAATGTGTGTGTATATGTTTACAGGTATACATAGATAGAGGGCACAGGACCAATTTAACAGGAAAGGATGATATTTAAAAGGTGAAATTAAGAGGTGAGAGGAATATAATGAGAGGAGATGGGGAGAGACAGAATGGGGTAAACTATCTCATACAGAAGAGGCAAGGGAAAATGGTTACAAAATGGAGGGGAAGAATAGGAAGACAAAAGGGAATGGGTCAACCTTATTCCCATTGAATTTGGCTTGAGGAGGGAATGAAATACACACTAAATAGGGTATCTCACCCTACAGGAGGGTGGGGGGGATGATGGAAGGGAGAGCAGGCTGGGGGGGGGGGGGGGAGTGGAGGGACCCCCTTTTTAAAAGGGGGGGGGATAAAAGTAGGAAATAAAAAAAGTGGGGGGTGGGATAGGAGGGAGGGAAATATAGTCAGTCTTTTACAATATATCTACCATGTTATTGTTTTGCATTAGCCACTCATGTATATCCTATAATGAGCTGCTTATCTTCCCAGTGAGTATGGGTGGCAGGGGAGGAGGGGAATGAATCTGGAATTCAAAGTTTTAAAATTAAATATTCAAATATGTATGTGTATATATATATATATATGTGTGTGTGTGTGTGTGTGTGTGTGTGTGTGTATACATATATATACTATTATCAATACTATTTTACATGTAATTGGGAAATAAGATGTACAGGCACTGGGGCATAGAGATCCACTGGAAAAGTCAAAAGGGGTATGGGAGAAAATATGGGAAAGAGCAGATTGGAGGAGGGGATATCCTGTTGGACAGCTCTTTTGGAGGGATGGGTGGGGGAAAAACGAGGAGAAAATTTGTAACTCAAAATCTGGCGGAAATGAATGATGTAAATCAGAAGTTAATAAAGCATTTAAAAAAAAAAAAAAGACTGTAACAGGACAGCAGAACCAAGATGGTGGAATAAAAGCACAAACTTGGGAGCTCCGGCTCCAACCACTTCCAATACCTGTAAAAAAAAAAAAAAAAATGACTCTAAACAAATTTTAAAGCTACAGAACCCACAAAGAGACAAAAAAAAATCTCCCACTGAAGGCAGCCTGGCAGGCCAACAGGAAAGTTCTATCACAGAGTGCTTGGAGCCAAGTTCAGTCCCCTGTGAGCCACGGTTCCAGCCCCAGGGCGGTCCTGACCAGCCATGGCCAGAGCCGACCAAGAGAGTGAATCACCAGCAGCTATGGCTGTTTCCTGAATTCTCAACCCATAAACAACAAAGACAAAGTAAAAGGTCAATGTGGAACTCTGTTGGAAGGAAGAGTACAGTCAGGCCCCCATCCCCAGCATGCAGCTGTAGCAGCTGTTGCCATGTGGCTGCTTCCAGAGTTCCTGGTCTGCAGATTTTAGGGGAACCAAACGACCATTCAGAGGGTAATCACTCTTGCTTTGACCTGCTTGGATCAGGATCACAGTCTTGGGTGGTGATCCTGGGGTGTGTGGCCAATGTGCCAGAGCTTGTGGGGGCTGTAAAGAGGGTGCCCTCCTATTAGCTCCAGCAGCTGCAAAAACCCCAGCAGTTTGGGACAAAGCTCTTTCCATTCTGGAAGCAGAGTTCTGCCATGGCAAAGAGGTCAAAAGTCAAGTAATTGGCAAGATGAGGAAGCACAATTAGACCATACAATCCTTTTTGGGGGACAGAAAGGATCAAAGCATGGAACTGGAGGGGGACAACAAAGTCAGAACTCCTGCATCAAAAGCTTCCAAGAAAAATATGAACTCATCACAGGCAATGGAGGAGCTCAAGAAGGATTTTGAAAATCAAGTAAGAGAAGTGGAGGAAAAACTGGGAAGAGAAATGAGAATGATGTGAGAAAATCATGAAAAGCAAGTCAACAGCCTGCTAAAGGAGACCCAAAAAAATACTGAAGAAAATAACACCTTAAAAAGTAGACTAATTCAAATGGCAAAAGAGGCCCAAAAAGCCAATGAGGAGAAGAATGCCTTAAAAAGTCGAATTTGCCAGATGGAAAAGCAATTTCAAAAACTCACTAAAGAGAATAATTCCTTCAAAATTATATTGGAGCAATTGGAAGCTAATGACTTTATGAGAAATTAAGATGCTATAAAACAGATCCGAAAAAATAGAAGGCCATGTGAAATAGTTCATTGGAAAAATTGCTGACCTAGAAAATAGATCCAGGAGAGATAATTCAAAATTTGTTGGACTACCTGAAAGCCATTATCAAAAAAAAGAGCCTAGACATCATTTTTCAAGAAATTATCAAGGCAGAGGCCCGAACAACTCAGGGGCAGTGCACAGAGGCCCAGACAAGGCCTGATCAATGTGGAGGCAAGTTGATACACCAACTGCAAGGGCCATTGCCAGGCCTATCACTGCAGGGCTGGGGTCAGATGGAGCTGGGTTAGATTCAAATGCAGGGCCCCTAGCAGAGGCAGCAGCTACTCCTGGGACTACCAACCCACAGCCTTGAAATTTAAAAAGCCCATATCTGAACTTCCAGGGGCCAGGGTGGCAGAGTGAACCCCAGCTGCTCCAATCCCCCCACCTCTGACCATGAAAACACAGAGCAAAACTTTAAACAGTAAAGGCCTGGGAACCCTAGAGGAAGGGCATAGCTAAGTTTTTTTTTACAAAAAAAAAACAAAACAGACTATAAAGACAAACACTCTAGAATCCTGTTATTGTGAGAGGGAAGAACCATATTCAGAAGGAGACAGTATTGAATCCACACCCACAGCTGAAGCCTCAACAGAGAACTGGTCTCAGGCACAGAAAGCATTCTTAGAGTAGTTCAAAAAGAACTTTGAAAACCAAATTAGAAAGGTAGGAGATAAAATGAATAATTATTTTAAAACCAAAATTAGTAGAAAAACATTACAATGAAGAAAACAGCTCCTTAAAACGAAAAATATCTGAACTAAAAATGAAATCTGAACATATGGAAAAGGAGCTTCAAAAACTAACCAAGGAAAATAATTTGCTAAAAATTAGAATCAACCAAATTGAAGCAAATTACTCTGTGAGGAATCAAGAATGAAAAATTAGAAAAAGAGGTAAAATATCTCAATGGAAAAATAACTGATCTGGAAAACAGATCCAGGAGAGATAATCTGAGAATTATAGGCCTACCAGAAAATCATGATGAAAAAATGAGCCTGGACAACATCTTCCAAGAGCTCATCAAGGAAAACTGCCCTGAGATCCTAGAATCAGAGGGTAAGATAGAAATCGAAAGAATCCACCAGACACCTCCTGAAAGGGATCCCAAATTGAAAAAAAAAAAAAAAAACGTGAAACGTGGCCAAATTCCAGAACTATCAAGTAAAGGAGAAAATACTATAAGCAGCCAGAAAGAAACAAATAAAATATCACAGAACCCCAATGATGATCACACAAGATTTGGCAGCTTCTACACTGAAAGATCAGAGGAACTGGAATCTGATTTTTCACAAGGCAAAAGAGCTCAGGTTACAACCAAGGATCAACTATCCAGCAAAACTGAACATATTCTTCCAGGCAAGGAGATGGTCATTCAATGATATAATGGACTTCCAGAGCTCAATGGAAAATTCAGCCTCCAATTACAAGACTCAAGAGAGACATAGAAAGGTAAATAGGGAAAACACACATTCACACCCTGTTATTTAATAAGAGCAAGCTGTTTACATCCCTATATGGGAAGCTGATACCTGTTAATACTGAAAATTCTATACCTATAGCAAAATCTAAAAGGGATATAGATAAATAGAGGGTGTGGGTATAAATTACACAAAATGATGATTAAAAAAAACCTTATTAAGGGCTGCAAAGGGACTGCAATGGAAGAAGAGAAAATAAGAAGCAGAAAAGGATAATTTATGCCACACAAAGAGGCATTAAAACATCATAGTAGAGGGAAAGAAGGGAGGGAGATGAGCATTATATGAGCTTTTCCCTCATTGGTTCTGGTGCAAGGAGGGAATAACATAAATCAGTTAAGTCTATAAGACTTTATAAAAAAAGAGACATAAAACTTACCATAATAGAGAGAAAGAGGGTAGGGAGAGGAGCATTGCATGAGATCTATTCTTGTCAATCTTGGTTTGAGGAAGAAATAATACATTAAGTATAAAAATCTATCATACCCTACAGTAGGAAGAGGGAAGGGCTAACAAAGGGAGGGGATGTTTAGAAGGGAGGGAAGAAGTAAGAAGGAAGGGTAGGAAAAGGGAGGGGGGCTGATAAGGGAATACTGAAGGAGGTAGTGGTCAAAAGGAAAACTTAAGGACAGGAAGAGAGAAGGGGAGCGAAAATAAAATCATAAATAGGGGAGGGAATAGGATGGAGGGAAAGAGGCAGATAGTAATCATAACTGTGAATGTGAATGGGATGAACTATCCTGTAAAATGGAGGTGGATAGCAGAATGGATTAAAAACCATAATCCTACAATATGCTGTTTACAAGAAGCACATCTGAAATGGGGATACACACAGGGTAAAGGTAAAAGGCTGGAGTAAAATATATGCCTCAGCTAAAGTAAAAAAAAAAAAGCAGGGGTAGCAGTTCTTAGATAAAGCAAAAGCAAAAATAGATATAATTTAAAGGGATAAGGAAGGAAACTATCCTGCTAAAAGACACCATGGAAAATGAAGCCATATCATTACTAAATATTTATGCACCAAGCGGTACAGCACCCAAATTCCTAAAGGAGAAGTTAAGGATGTTAGAGGAAAAAATAGATAGCAAAACTATACTAGTGGGGGACTTCAATCTCCCCCTCTTTGAGCTTGATAAATCTAACCTCAAAAAAAAAAATAAAGAAGTTAAGGAGGTAAATAGAATCTTAGAGAAGGTAGATGTGGTAGACCTCTGGAGAAAATTGAATGGGGATAAAAAAGAATATACCTTCTTCTCAGTGGAGCAAGGCACATATACAAAAATTGACCATGTACTGGTGCATAAAAACCTCAATTCAATGCAGAATGGCAGAAATATTAAAAGCATCCTCAGATCATGATGCAATAAAAATTATATGTACTAAAAGGCCATGGAAGAATAAACTAAAAATTAATTGGAAACTAAATAACTTAATCCTACAGAATGAGTGGGTCAAACAAGAAATAGAAACAATCAGTAACTTCATTCAAGAGAATGACAATAATTAGACAACATACCAAAACTTGTGGGATACAACAAAAGCAGTTCTTGGGAGAAGTTTTATATCCCTGAATGCATATATAAATAAAATAGAGAAAATGGAGGTCAATAAATTGGGCATGCAACTGAAAAAGCTAGAAAAAGAACAAATTGAAAATCCCCAATTAACACTAAATTAGAAATAATGAAAACCAAAGGAGAGATTAATAAAAATTGAATTTAAGAAAACTATTGAATTAATAAATAAAATTAAGAGCTGGTATTATGGAAAAAAACAATAAAATTGATAGACCTTTAGTCAATATGATAAAAAGAAAGAAAAAAAATTACGAGTATCAGAAATACAAAGTGTGAGTCTACCTCCAATGAAGAGAAAATTAAAACGATAATTAAGAATTATTTTGCCCAATTTTATGCAAGTAAATTTGACAATCTTAGTAAAATGGATGAATATTAAGAAAATATAAGTTGCCCATTTAAAGAACAATTGATTCCAATACTTCACAAACTATTTGGGAAAATTGGAGAAGAAGGAGTCCTACCAAATTCTTTTTATGACACAAATATGGTACTGATACCTAAATAGGGAAGAGACAAAACAGAGAAAGAAAATTACAGACCAGTTTCCCTTATGAATATAGATTCAAAAATTCTAAATAAAACATTAGCAAAAAGACCACAGCAATTCATCACGAGAATAATACACTCTGATCAGGTAGGATTTATTCCAGGAATGCAAGGGTGGTTCAATATCAGGAAAACTATCACTATAATTGATCACATCAACAAGAAAGCTAGCAGAAATCATATGATTATCTCAATATACACAGAAAAGGCTTTTGACAAAATACAACACCCATTACTATTAAAAACACTAGAAAGTATAGGAATAAATGGAGTCTTCCTTAAAATAATAAGTAGCATCTATCTAAAACCATCAGCAAGTATTATATGTAATGGGGATAAGCTAGAAGCATTTCCAATAAGAGCAGGGGTGAAACAAGGATGTCCACTATCACCCCTCTTATTCAATTTGGTACTAGAAATGTTAGCAGTAGAAATAAGAGAAGAAAAAGAAATTGAAGAAATCAAATTAGGCAAAGAAGAGACTAAGCTATCACTCTTTGCAGATGATATGATGATACACCCTCCTATACATACACATATATGTATGTATACATATATATGTATATATTCTCTTCAACTATCCTCATATTGAGAAAAGTCTCATGAGTTATAATTATTGTTTTTCCATGTAGGAATGTAAATAGCTCAACTTTAATAAATTCTTAATGATTTCTTTTTCCTGTTTACCTTCTCATGCTTCTCTTGCTTCTTGTATTGGAAAGTCAAATTTTCTGTTCAGCTCTGGTTTTTTCATCAAGAATGCTTGAAAATTCTCTATTTCATTGAATGACCATATTTTAACCTGAAGCATTATACTCAAGTTTTTCTGGGTAGGTGATTCTTGGTTTTAATCCTAGCTCCTTTGACCTCTGGAATATCATATTCCAAGCCCTTCGATCCCTTAATGGAGAAGCTACTAGGTCTTGTGTTATCTTGATTGTGTTTCCACAATACTCAAATTGTTTCTTCCTGAGTGCTGCTACTTGAGATAATAAACAAATTTGGCAAATTTGCAGAATATAAAATAAATCCACATAAGTCCTTCGCATTCCTATATATCTCTAACAAAATCCAACAGCAAGAGATAGAAAGAAAAATCCAATTTAAAGTTACTGTAGACATAAAATATTTGGGAATCTATGTGCCAAAACAAACCCAGGACTTATATGAACACAATTACAAAACGCTTTTCACACAAATAAAGTCAGATCTAACTAAATGAAAAAACATCAATTGCTCATGGCTGGGTCGAGCTAATATAATAAAATGACAATTTTACCTAAATTAAATTACATATTTAGATCCATACCAATCAATCTACCAAAAAATTACTTTGTAGAGCTAGAAAAAATAGTAGAAAAATTCATTTGGAAGAACAAAAGGTCCAGAATATCAAGGCAATTGATGAAAAGAAATGCTAGGGAAGGTAGCCTAGCCATACCAGATTTTAATCTGTATTATAAAGCAACAGTCATCAAAACTACTTGGTACTGGCTGAGGAATAGAGTAGTGGACCAATGGAATAGATTGGGTACATGAGACTCAGCAGCCAATGACTATAGTAATCTACTGTTAATAAACCCAAAGACCCCAGTTTTGGGGATAAAAACTCACTATTTGACAAAAACTGCTGGGAAAACTGGAACATAGTATGGCAGAAATTGGGCATAGACCAATATCTAACACCATACACCAAAATAAAGTCAAAATGGGTACATGATCTAGGTATAAAGGCCAATACTGTAAAGTAATCTGGGAAAGCAAGGGATAGTTTACCTGTCAGATCTATGGAGAGGGAAAGGCTTTATGATGAAACAAGAATTAGAAAGCATTATAAAATGTAAAATGGATAATTTTGATTACATTAAGCTGAAAAGCTTCTGTACAAATAAAGCCAATGTCACCAAGATTAACAGGGAAGTGGGAAATTGGGAAATAATTTTTACAACCAATGTCTCTGATAAAGGCCTCATTTCAAAAATATACAAAGAATTGAGTCAAATCTAAAAGAATACAAGCCACTCCCCAATTGATAAATGGTCAAAAGATATGAACAGGCAGTTCTCAGAAGATGAAATTAAAAATATCTATAAGCATATGAAAAAATGTTCTGAATCACTAGTGATTAGAGAAATGCAAATCAAAACAACTGTGAGGTACCACATCTCACCGTCCAGATTGGCTAAGATGACAAAACAGGAAAATGATAAATGCTGGAGAGGATGTGGAGAAATTGGAACACTAATGCATTATTGGTGGAGTTGTGAACTGATCCAGCCATTCTGGAGAGCAAACTAGAACTATGCTCAAAGGGCTATAAATAAGTGTATATCTTTTTACCCAGCAATACCACTTCTAGGATTATATCCCAAAAAGATCAGAGAAGTGGGAGGAGGACCCGTATGTACAAAAATATTTATAGTGGCTCTTTTTGTGGTGGCAAAGAATTGGAAATCAAGGGGATGCCCATCAATTGGGGAATGGCTGAACAAGTTGTGGTATATGAATGTAATGGAATACTACTGTGTTATAAGAAATGAGGAGCAGACAGACTTCACAATAACCTGGAGAGACTTATATAAACTTATGCTGAGTGAGAAGAGCAGAACCAGGAGAATTCTCTACACAATCACAGACGCAACATATGTGTGATGACTAACTTCAATAGACTGGGCTCCTCTCAGCAATGTAAGGTTATAAGACAATTCCAAAAGACTCATGATCAAAAGAGATACCCACATCCAGAGAAAGAGATGCAGAGTCTGAATGCAGATTGAAACAAACTACTTGCTCTCTTTGTTTTTCTTATTTTGTTTTGTTTCCTCTTTCCCACTGATCATTCCATCAGTTATAATCCTTCTTTATAATCTGACTAATGATTAATTTGAAGATATTTGTAGATCCTATATTTGAGTACATGCCTCCATGATGGGGGGGGGAGGAGAAGGAGGGGGAGAAAATTTGAAACTCAAGGGACTGTGGAACTCAATGTTGTAAAATAAAAGTAAATAAATAAATATTTAAAAAAAGAAATTATCAAGCAAAATTGCCTTGATATTCTAGAACCAGAGGGCAAAATAGAAATTGAAAGAATGCACTCATCACCTCTTGAAAAAGATCCCTAAAAGAAAACTCCTAGGAATATTATAGCCAAATTCCAGAGTTCCCAAGTCAAGGAGAAAATACTGCAGCACTCAGGAAGAAACAATTTGAGTATTGTGGAAACACAATCAAGATAACACAAGACCTAGTAGCTTCTCCATTAAGGGATCGAAGGGCTTGGAATATGATATTCCAGAGGTCAAAGGAGCTAGGATTAAAACCAAGAATCACCTACCCAGAAAAACTTGAGTATAATGCTTCAGGTTAAAATATGGTCATTCAATGAAATAGAGAATTTTCAAGCATTCTTGATGAAAAAACCAGAGCTGAACAGAAAATTTGACTTTCCAATACAAGAAGCAAGAGAAGCATGAGAAGGTAAACAGGAAAAAGAAATCATTAGGAATTTATTAAAGTTGAGCTATTTACATTCCTACATGGAAAAACAATAATTATAACTCATGAGACTTTTCTCAATATGAGGATAGTTGAAGAGAATACATACATATATATGTATACATACATATATGTGTATGTATAGGAGGGTGTATTTGTGTATAGATATATGTGAGTGTACATATGTGTGTATATGTATACATAGACAAAGGGTGCAGGATGAGTTGAATATGAAGGGATGCTATCTAAAAAATAAAATTAAGTGAGAGAGGAATATATTGGGAGAAGGAGAAAGGGAGAGATAGATTAGGGTAAATTATCTCATACAAAAGAGGCAAGAGAACACTTTTACAATGGAGGGGAAGAGCAGGAAGGTAAAAGGGAATGGGTCAACCTTACTCTCATTGAATTTGGCCTAAGGAGGGAATAGCATACACCTTCAATTGGGTATCTTACCTTATAGGAAAGCAGGGGGAAGGGGGACAAGAGGGGGGATGATAGAGGGGAGGACAGATTCGGGGAGAGGGTAGTTAGAAGCAAACACTTTTGAAAAGGGACAGGGTCAAAGTAGAAAATAGAATAAGTGAGGGGTGGGATAGGATGAAGGGAAAAATAGTCTTTCACAATATAACTATTATGGAAATGTTTTGTGTAACTACACATATACAACCTATGTTGAATTGCTTGTCTTCCTAGTGGGGGTGGGTGAGGAGGGAAGAAGGGAAAGACTCTGGAACTAAAAGTTTCAAAAAGTTAAAAAAAAAGACTAACAGGAGCCTCCCTCTCCCCACCGTAATAAATATCTCATACGTACATAAAGCTTTATGGATATTACAAAATCTGATTTAGTACAAGTATTACAAAGTGTGAGTGTGTATATGTGTGGGAAATTTTTTAATTTTTAAAATTTATTTTTAGTTTTATTAAAATTTATTCTTTTTAAATTTTAAGTTCCAGATTCTCTCCCTCCCTCTCCCTTCTCTACCCACCAAGAAGGCCAAGAATATGGTATCAATTATTCATGTGAAATCATGCAAAACAAATTTCATATTAGTATATTGCAATGAAAAAATAACATGAGAAAAATATATTTCAATTTGTACTCAGGGTTCATCATTTCTCTTTCTGGAGGTTGGACAGTACTTTTTCATTATTAGTCCTTTGGAATTCTCTTGATCAGAGAATTGATCAGAGTAGCCAAGTCTTTCACTGTTGATCATCATTACAACCTTGCTGTTACTGTGCACAATGATGTCCCTGTTCTTCTCACTTCACTTTGCATCAGTTTATACAGATCTTGCCATGTTTTTTCTGAAACCATCTCCATCGTCACTTCCCACAGCACAATAATACTCCATCACGATCATATGCCACGATTTGTTCAGCCATTCCCCAATTTCCAGTTCTTTGCCACCACAAAAAGCAGCTATATTTCTGTATACATAGGTCCTTTTCCTTTTCCTTTGATCTTTCAGGTACAAACCTAGAAGTGGTATTGCTGGATCAAAAGGCATGCACAGTTTCATAGCCCTTTGGGCCTAGTTCCAAGTTGTTCTCCAGAATAGTTGGACTAGTTCACTACTCCACCTCATTAATGTACCTATTTTCCCTCATTCCTTTCAGCATTTGTCATTTGTCATAGCTGTGGAGTTAATTTTTCTTTCGCTAATCAATGGTGATTTGAGACATTTTTTCATATGATTATAGACAGCATTGAGTTCTTCTGAAAACTACATGTTCGTATCCTTTGACCATTTATAATTTGGAATGGCTCATTTTTACAAATTTGACTCAGTTCCCTATATATTTGAGAAATGAGGCCTTTATCAGGGAAACTTGGTTAAAAATTTTTTTATATTAAATCATTTGTCTGTGGTACCTTTGAGCAAAATGTAGTTTCCCTGATGATCTCTTTCATTTAGATCTAATTGTTTTTGCTTTGTCTGAGATCATGATTGTCACCCTCTTCACTTCCACTGAAGCATAATAGACTCTGTTCCAGCCCTTCATTTCTACTCTGTGTCTTTCTCAAGTGTGTCTTTTGTACAACAACATATTGTTGAATTCTGGTTTCTAACCCATTCTGCTATTTGCTTTTGTTCCATGGGTTAGCACATCCCATTCACATTTACAGTTATGATCTCTAACCATGCATTTCCCTCCATCCCATTTTCCTCCGTTTATCATTCTCTCTCTTTTTATCCTATCTCTCCTGAAAATGTATCTTCCAACCACTGCCTCCCCCAATCCACCCTCTCCCTTATAATCTCTCCCTTCCCAATATCTTACCCTTTTTACCTCCTATTTCCCTATTGGGTATGAGATTTCTATACCCAACTCTGTGTGTATATGTGTATATCTATCTTGTGTGTATGTGTATATATAATATGGATATATAGTACATACACACACACACACACACACACACACACACACACACATATATATATATATATAATCTTTTCCTCTTTGGTCCAATTCCACTGAGAGTGAAGTTCAAGTATTGCCACCCCCATTTACCCCTACACTATAAAAACTCTTTCTTTGTGTGCCTCGTTATGTGAAAAAATTTGTCCTATTTGACCTCCCCCTTCCCACTTCTCCCAGTACATCTCTCACACCTTTTTGAAGATCATCCCAACAAAATCAACTCACACTCATGCCCTCTGACTATGCAGATTCCTTCTAACTGTCCTAATAATTATAAAGTTTTTAGGAGTAACATATATCCTCTTCCCATATAGGAATGTACATAGTTTAATTCCATTGAGTCCCTTATGATTACTCTTTCATGTTTACCTTTTAAAGCTTCTCTCGAGTCTTCTGTTTGAATGTCAAATTTTCTATTCTGCTCTGGTCTTTTCATCAGGAATGCTTGAAAGTCCTCTGTTTCATTAAATATTCATTTTTCCCCTGAAGAATTATGCTCAGTTTTGCTGGGGTAGGTTATTCTTGGTTGTAATCCTAGCTCTTTTGCCTTCCAGAATATATATCCCATGCTCTCCACTCCATTAACATAGAAGCTCCCAAATCTTGTGTTATCCTGACTATGACTCCATGATATTTGAATTGTTTCTTTCTATCTCCTTGCAATATTTTCTCTTTGACCTTGGAACTCTGGAATTTAGCTATAATATTCTTGGCAATCTTCATTTTGGGATCTCTTTCAAGAGGTGATCAGTGTATTCTTTCAATTTCTATTTGACCCTCTGGATCAAAGATGTTGGGGCAGTTTTCATTAATAATTTCTTGAAATTTAATGACTAGGCTCCTTTTTTTTCATAATAGTATTCAGGTAATTCTTACATTATCTCTCCTGGATCTGTTTTCCAGGTCAATTGTCCTTTTCCACTGAAATATTTCACATTTTCTTCTTTAATTCTATTGCCTTTGTTTTATTGTTTTTTGAAGTCTCATGGAGTCATTAGCTTTCACTTGCCTAACTCTGCTTTCTAAGGAGTTCTCTTCTTCAGTGAATATTTGTTCCTCTTTTGCCATTAGGCCAATTCTGTTTTTTTTTTAAGGTGATATTTTCTTCAATATTTTTCTGTGCTTCTTTTAACCAAACTATTAATTCTCTTTTTATAATTTTCTTACATTACTCTCATTTCTTTTCCCAATTTTTCCTCTACCACTCTTGTCTTGTTCTTTAACTCTTCCAGCTATTCTTGCTGGACTTGGGTCCAGTTAGCTTTTTTCTTTGAGGCTTTGCTTATAGCAGCTTCACATTGTTGTCTTCTTCTAAGTTTATGTCTAGCTCTTCCCTGCCACCATAGTAGCTTTTTATGATCAAGTTCTTTTTGTTGTTATTTCTTCATTTTCCAGCCTATTTCTTCACTTTGAACTTTATATTAAAGTTGGGCTCCATTTTCCTGGAGCAGACAGGTACTGTGCCAACCTTCAGGCTTTTTCCATGCTAGTTCTGGGGGTCTGTAAATCTTCAGTCCTTCCAAGGTGATATTATCCTAGGAGAGGTGTGGTCACGGCTCTCTGGGTCTGTGCTCTGGTCTTTACCAAGGAAGGGTCCCTGCTCCCCTGAAGCCACAAGTGCTAGCACTCTGCTTGGCCCTGAAACTGTGACCAGGGACCCTACCCCCTTTTGAGTCATCACAACACTCCTCTTTGTCCTGGAACCACAATCCAGAACTACTAATGGGCAGTAAATTAGTCACCAATCAGCACCAGCTGTACCCAGTGCCAGTAAAGGGTCCCCTATCTCTTTCTGACCAATGGTTTGATCCCCTTATAATCTCTGGGCTAAGAGCTCCTGAAGCTACTGCTGCTGCTGTGGCCACCTCTAATGCCCACCTCTAATGCTCCAGCCACACTCTGGGCCTGTGCCCAACCCAGTATTATAGACCTCTCCTGTGGACCTCCTAAGTTGTCTTAAGCCAGAAAAATGTCTCCCCCTGACCTTTTATTGGCTCTGACACCCCAAAATTTGGTTTGAGGTATTATTTCAAAGTTGTTTGGAAGGGAATGTTGAGAGAGGGCCCTTAGAGGACACCTACTAAAATCCTTAACCCAAATCATGAATTCTATTTAGTCTGTTCCTAACAAGTGATCATCCAACCAACCTGGAAGACTCCCAGTATTGTGGAAGTCACTATCTACTTGAGGCAGTTCATTCCATTAGGAATTTTTTTTCTCATTTTGAGCCAAAATCTGCTTCCCTTCGGCACCTAGTCATAACTCTCTGTTTCTATCCCCTTTGTTCCTCTATCCCCCAAGCTAATCTCTCTCGAAGCCTCAGAAAAATCCAAAGGAGTCCCTCACAAAAAGATTAGCGGCCAGTGGCATGTCATATTTGTAATAGCTCAGTTCTCAGATGACTTAAAATAGATAAAAGAAGTACATATCGCTCAGCTTGGTAATTGTCTCCCTCCTCTTCACTCAGGAAAAAATAATAATAATAAGATTATTCTTAGCCTCAGTGTTATTGTGATTCAAAAGGCTTTAAAGGTGGAGAAGGGATGAATAAAACCTGGATTTGAGATTTATTTGAAAGGAAAAACAGCACTTGTCTCATTTTTCAATAAATGTTTTTTAAATCACTACTGTATGAGACAATTATCAAGATAATTAATACAAGCCCTTTCTCCTCATCTTTATATAGACAAAATGTATATTTAAATACAGTCAATGCATAAGGGGCAAAAAGGGATGAGAAACCATTCCTAACTTAGGGACCAAGGAAGATTCCAAGAACATAAGGTGGCATTTGAACTGAAAGTTGGATGTGAATTGATTGGATATCCACAGGGAGGAGGGCATTCCAGGTCCTTGGAGCAAATGTTTTCAGATGGGAATAATCAGGGCTGTTGATTGGTAAACTGAATTCTTGTTCATCCCAAGCCAAAGGAAAAGCACTTTGATTTTGTAAATACAGAAATTATTCACTCAGCATCCTACCAGAGTCAGCTCCATGGGTCTAAGTTAATTATTCGTCCTTAAGAATCATCTGATCTGGTCTCTTAATCATTGTCCCAGAATCTCAAAGTTGGAAGGCACCAGAGACCACACATTCCAACCCATGCCTAGACAAGACTCTCTTCTACAACATACTCAAGTATATATCCAGCTTTTGCCTAAAATACCTCCAGTTATGGGGAATGCACTGCCTTTCTAAACAATTCATTCAACTTTGGAATAGCTCTAATTATTAGGTACTACCCCCATCCGCCCACATCATGCTGAAATTTTCCTCTTTTCAACATCTACCCATTGTTCCTAGTGCTACCTTCTTGGTTCAAGTAGAACAAATGTGTTCCCTTTTTCCAGTACTTAATGACAGTTCTCTTGTCCCCCTTAAGTCTTCTTCAGGCTTAACATTATTTTGAAAATCAGATAACGCACATACAGTGCTTATAATACTATTGCTATTATTATTCCTGCTATATTGAACAAAGTGGGAGAGAAGGGATAGTCTGCAGCATCTTGCTGAATATAACCAGTCTTCCTAGAGGCTGCCTGAGGATCTATTTCTTCCCAAGGTCAGAAGGAAGGAGCAGGGAGAGGCTCCCTTAGATTTTAAAGGGACTGGAGTAGGGGAGGGCTGGGTGTAGTTAAAAAACTAGAAATAATCTTCTAATAAAATGATGGGAAAAGCTACTAGTCCAGATGAGGTTTGGGAAGGAGAGGAAAGTATGACCAGCTCCAAGTTTAGCTCTGCCTTAAGGCATGTGAGTATCTAAGCTAGAAGTGGGCTTCATTCCCTCCGCAGGGAGATGGGACCAAACTGGCCAAGGTGGCCATGCCCTCCCCTGCAAACCATGTCATCTCTCACTTCCTTACCTCTGCATGTGCTGTGGCTCCTTCTCTCCCCAACTCTTCCCCTTGAGGCCTTTCCTGATCACTCCAGTTATTAGTGCTTCTCCCTAAAAGCCAATTACTTTGTTATATGCATTTCATTTCCTGGTTTATTGAAGAGCCTTATCTCCTTAGGAGAATGTAAGTAAACTCCTTATGGGCAGTCAGTTTTGTTTTTGTCTTTGAATCCCCAGTGTAAAGAAGTGCCTGGCGCAAAGTAGGTATTTCATGAAATTGCTCACTTAATCAAAATGTAAGGGCATGGAACGTTTCATCTTTGCTCTAGTGCCTAAAGGTGGCATATATGGTAGGCCTTTTAAATGTGTTGACATATATGGTAGGCCTTTAATAAATGTTTGTTTAATTGAATTGAGCTGCTGCTTTCCAAGGTCCCAAAGTAATTTTATTTGAACTTTTCACAAGCCTGAGACTTACCCAGGACATAGCTGCTATGTCCAGGCAGAGCCTTAAGGATCATCTGGCCCAACCCTTCATTTATTAGATTAGTAAATTCTCCTCACTAAGCTCCCACCCCAACTTTCCCAACCAGTGCCCCAAGTATCAAAATCTTTATTTGGGGTTCTTCACCAGACTTGTGATGGTTTCTGCTTCATTTAGAGGTTTCTAGCCCACTACAAATATTAATACCATTGATTTGAGACCCTCCTAATTCTCAGAGGTTTTTTTTTTTTTGTTTTTGTTTTGCTTTTTGGAGGGAGGAGGGCAGGGCAATTGGGGTTAAGTGACTTGCCCAAAGTCACACGGCTAGTAAGTGTTAAGTATCTGAGGCCAAATTTGAACTCAGGTCCTCCTGATTCCAGGGCTGGTGCTCTATTCACTGCACCAGCTAAATTCTCAGTTCTTAATGTATCACTCCCCTCCCCCCTCAAACCTTTAAGGGCTCCCTGCTGCCTACCAAATGAAGATGAGTCTAATGAGCTTGGTATTTGATGCTTTCTATAGTCTGGCCTAATTTACCTTTCCAACCTCGTCTCATATTCCCTTTCACATTCCCTCTGCCTCAGCTAAACTGACTACTCACTATTCCTCCAACATGTACTTCCATTTTTCAGCCTTTTCTTATCCCATTCTCTGTGCTCAGAATCCAGAGGGAGACTCACTACCCACCAAGGCAGCCTGTTGCATTAGAAATACTTTCTGTATTTTGAGCTTCAATCTGCCTCACTCTTCCATCCTTTAGTATTAGTTCTGATGTCTGAGGTCAAGGAAAACCCCTCTGCTATATGACCATTCTTGAAATATTTGAAGATTGCTACCACATTTCATGAAATCATAATTTAGAGCTGAAAAGGACCTTTCAAAGGCAGCATGGCCTGCTATATAGAATGTTGGCCTGAGAGCCAGGAACACAAATTCAAATCCTTCCTGCAATGCTTAACTGTGAACTTATTCTGAGTCAGTTTCCTCATCTGTTAAATGGGGATAATACTACCTCTGGTATCTAAACTCACAGTTCTGTTGTAAGACTCAGTTGGAATAATGTATGTAAAGCTCTTTGTGAACCTTAAAGACATAAATACCAGATGGTGTCCCCTGCCTGCTTTAAACTGTTCTCAAAAAACTTGTTTTCTATTCCATTCACTTCCTTATTCATTCCTTCACTGACTCTTTGAAAACTAAGTTTTAACCAATGAATGAAAATAGTGGGATTACTTTCTCATCCATGCTAGAGGTATTCCAAATATGTCTCATCATCTACCCTGAGAGATAGGAAGCAGCTTGTACCAGGCAAGTCAAACCACCATGTGCCCCCATCTCCTCTCAGACCCTGACAGAGACAGACCAGGAACCTGAACTCAAGAACCTTGGAAACAGCAGGGTCTCCCATTCCAGCCCCTATAGCTGTCATTGAAGGGAGCTATCACTGTGGAGATGAGGCCCACCCTATCACCACCAGCAGCAACTGCTGACCAAAATGCCACAAGTGGGAAGATAAGCACTGGAACCCTGGGAGTGCCAGCACGGGCTCCCCACCCCCATCCCCAGAACACTAATCTTGCCCCCAGTCCAGTTCTCATAGCTATTGGAGGAAGCAACTCCTGTAGAAAAGGGGCCAGCCCAGCCCCTCAACCACCAACTAACTGCCAGTCACAAGACAGGAAAGGTACCCTGGGCCAGGCCACACTACCACCCCTCCTTGACTACCATCTCCCCTTAGATCCCAGTGGAGATATCCATGGACCCTGAACTCAAGAGCCTTGGGAATAGCAATGCTTCCAGCACAGAGCCTATAGATGTCATCCTTTGAAGCTGCTCCTGTAATGAAGATCCAGGGAGAAAAAAAGTTATTGCCCCTGAAGTGCTTGGCACTATGAAATGGTTCAACATCAAAAATTGATATGATTTTGTCAGTGGAAAAGACATTAAAAAGAGACATCACCACCTGCTTTGTGTCCATGCCCTGAGGACCATGGGACATTGCCATCTGAGTCACCGCCAAAACCTTCCATATGTGTTATCTCTTTAATTACAATATGAGAGCTGGGACTTTCTTATGAGTTTCTGTTTGGATCCCCAGTGTGCTTAATACATGCTTTTTTTTTAAATTTATTCATTCACAATCGAAAGATTTCCCTTTCGAGTACAGTTTTGTTGATAGGGGGCAGAAATAGAGAAGTTGCAAAATACTAAAGAAGAAAAAAAAGCAGCCTCACAGAGACTTAATCAGGCTAAAGATGGCCTCTGTGTCCCATTTCCCTGCATCTAATCTGCATTTGCCTGACATGAGAATCTAAAGGTAATGTTGAGAAACCCTAATCCCTAGAACTATTTGGGTAACTATGGGACAAATGTATATTACCTAGTTATAATATAGCTAGCAGGAGATGAATTCTGGCTCATCACCATGAAAAAGAAGTATCATTTCACCATAGAGACTCTGCTTTGAACCTCTGAACCAGCAGAGACATGCAGTAGATCTCAGAAAAAAATGAGTTATTGTAATGTGGTCACTCACTTTGGGAACTCCCTGACCTGGAGCAAATAACCCAGTCCAGAGGATTACCTGCCCTACGCACAAATGGCATTTTCTTTTTTTTTTTTTAAAGCAATTGGGGTTAAGTAACTTGCCCAAGGTTACACGACTAGTTATTTTGTGTGGGTGTTAAGTATCTGAGGCCAGAACTGATTCCGGGTCCTCCCGATGCTGGGGCCAGCGCTCTTACCCACTGCGACCTAGCCACCCCACAAATGGCATTTTCTTGGTAGCCTGTTTATCTTATGGTCATCTGTGACCCCTTGCCTTCTATATACTTCTGCATAATCAGGTTTTCCCACATCCTGTCAACTTTTTTCTAGAAACCTGCAATTTTTACCATTTTGCAATTGACCCTATTGATCCTTTTTTCTTTCTTTCTTTTTCTATTTTTGAGATGAACCTGACCGGGTAAATAGGTCTCTGGGCTTGCATAGGTACCTGGGCAATAATCAAGAGCCTACTGTATGAAGGTGACTTCCCTTCATTACACAAAAGTACAAATGGGGGGGGGGGGGCAGCTAGGTGGTGCAGTGAATAGAGCACTGGCCCTGGAGTCAGAAGGATCCGAGTTTGAATCTGGCCTCAGACACTTAACACAAAAACTAGCTGTGTGACCTTGGGCAAGTTACTTAACCCCAATTACCCTCCAAAAAATAAAATAAAATAAAATGTCTTGGCGCAGCCAGGTGGCTCAGTGAGTAAGAGCACTGGCTCCAGTGTCAGGATGACCTGGGGATCAAATCTGGGCTTAAATACTTAGCACAACACCCAGAAATAACTGGCCGTGTAACCTTGAGCAAGTTACTTAACCCTGATTGCTTAAAAAAAATAAAATAAAATAAAATAAAGTACAAATGGGCCATTTGTTTAAAAAAAATTATCTTCTTTATACCTAGCACAGACACACAAATTGTACTATACCATTAGGACCCAAAAGGATCCTGGCCTGTCAATGGTCTTATCTGGGACCAATAAGGAACAAGTCAGTAGGAGGAACAGCATTATAGCATGTCATGCAAAGATGCCGTAGGCATGTAACAAGACTGTATGTGAGCATAGTATCACGTGACTGGTCCAAAGAGAGTCAGGATTAGAGGCAGAGGCTGGATGCTCCCCAGTCCTCACCATATAATACACCAAATATGGGTAATCAAGAAGGAACCCAACTTGCTCAAGGTTACACAGCCAGTTATTTCTGGGTGTGGTGCTAAGTGTCTGAGCCCAGATTTGATCCCAGGTCATCCCGACTCTGGAGCTGGTGCTCTTACTCACTGAGCCACCTGGCTGCCCCTAAGCAATTGGGGTTAAGTAACTTGCTCAAGGTTACACGGCCAGTTATTTCTGGGTGTGGTGCTAAGTGTCTGAGCCCGGATTTGATCCCAGGTCATCCCGACTCTGGGGCCAGTGCTCTTACTCACTGTGCTACCTGGCCGCCCCCTTCCTCTTTTTTTGACAGGACTATCAGACTGGTGTTGCTGCTGTTCAGTTGGTCAGTCATGCCCAACTCTTTGTGACCCTATGGACCATAGCACACCAGTGCTTGTCCGTGGGGTTTCTTCTCAAAAAATACTGGCGTGGTTTGTGGTTTTCCTCTCAAGTGAATGAAGATAAAGGTTAAGTGACTATTTAAATCGTCACACAGGTAGTGAGGGTCTGAGGCCCGATTTGAACTCAGGCCTTCCTGACTTCAGACCCAGCGCTCTCTCTATCCCCCTGAGGCCGATAGATCAGTGCAATGGCGCAGAAATATACTTGGATTTCAGCAAAGTTTGTCAGTCTCATGCAGCTAGTTGGAGTAGTGGATAGTGTTGGGCATGGAGCCAGGAAGACAAGTTAAAATCTGGCCTCTGAAACTAGCTATGTGATCCTGAGCATGTCACTTAACCTGTCTGCCTCAGTTTCCTTATCTGTAAAATGTGGATAATAGCAGAGTTGTGAGAATCAAATGAGGTATTTGTAAAGTACTTACCATAGGGCCTGGCACACAGTAGGTGCTTAATAAACCCTTATTTCCTCCCCCTTCCCTGTCCTACAATAGCACTTAATAAATGCTTGTTCTCAATACTGACAATACTAGAAGTAGTGGTCTCAGCGGTATCTATATCAGATTTGGGGTGTTTAAGGACTAGCACCTCTGGATGCTCATCTACCTTTGATGTCTACCTGGCACTCAGCTCTCACCTGTGGCTCCTATAAGTTACAGCATGTGCAGAGGCCACACCCCAGTAAAACCCCTGAGACAGACTGGCTAAACCACATTGAAGGTAGTTGACAGGCCCTTTCACTGAGTTAGAGAGAAGTCTACTCCAAGCTTACTGACCCTGGTATTCCAATGGCCATGAAGGGGCTAAAACAGGTGCTATGGAGCTTGGTGAGACATAGAAGACACTGAGGTCATCATTCACTGAATCCCCAGGAATCACCAGTCATCTTGACTTTTGTCTTGCTACTGGACCTCAATGAGTCAGGAAGAGTAAGGCTGACAACTTTATGTAACTCTGCCTCACTTAAGTCCAACTCACCCACAAGTCATTACCCCATGATGTCATTGGTCCCCTTTATTAACAGTTTGTACACTTGTGAAGTCTCTATCAACTTGGAAAATTTCTAGCAGAGAACCTCAAGGATCTGCTCTTGGCCCTAAGTTGTTCAACGTTTTTATCAGATTTAAAATGACTTAGCCAATAGGTGACAGAGGTTTTGATCAAGAGGTGAGGAAGATTTACCAACCTAATCCTGGAGGCTATGCTTCCTGGATGAAAGGTGGAGGGAAATGGGGAAAGTCTGCTTCTAAAAGCCCAGTCCAGAGAATTACAGGATCATATATTCAGAGCTGGATGGGACCTCAGTGGTCATCTTAGTTCAACCTTTAATTTTACAAATGAGGAAATTGAGTCTGAAAGAGGTGAAAGGAAGGTCATGGATAGTAAGTAGCAGAGTTATGATCTGAACCCAAGGCCTCTGACTCCAAATCCATCCCACTCTCCACTGTACCACGCCCATTATTCACTCAGCTTCTACCCCCCACCCCCCCCCCACCCCCCCCCCCCCCCCCCCCGACAATCCCTTTCACAAATAACTATAAACCCAAACACATCATCAGCGTCCTTAGCTCAGGTTTCTTCTGCCCTGATGCCTGGCCTCCAATGTCCCCCACAGGAACTCTGGGATCTACCAATATTATCAGGAAAGACACAATGGAGCTCAGTGTAAATAAGTGTATTTATGCAGCTGTTGTCATAATGGCCACATCAATAAGAGGAGAATCCAGTGGGTCCTTTGTAAACACTGTTGTGTCTCTGCATACATACCAACCTCTTTAAATGTGCCCCCCCCCAAATCCTTATTTCTATGAGTAAAACTGAGAAGGGCTTTTCTGGGATCACTTAGTCCAGGGATGACCCTGGCCTCATAAGTGGAGATGAGCCCAGGCTGCTTTGCCACTCTGCCAAACTCCCTAATGGTTGCCCACCACCACTTCTAAAAACTAACCCATCATAGGCTTAGTTCTAAGCTGGAAGCAGTTTGCAATCGTGTCCCCAGCTCTCCTCTCCATTGGTGACCCAAGATCAGTTATTCATTGGTGCTTTCAGGACTTGCATCTTGTGGAGGGGCCAACGATGAAGCACACACAACTGCCAGGCTACTTGAATTAAATTCTCCATTTATTTTGTCCTCTTACAAAATCCAACATAGGATCATTGTGCTCATGATTGTGGAGGGGCGTATATGGAAAAGGGGTCTCCCCTCTCCCTTTAAAAGTCATTTCAAACCAGGAGCAGCTCCTTGAGCAGTGGTACCATGAGTGTCATGGGGAGTCAGACCAGAAAAAGGATCATACCAGCCTCCTTAACTGTCCTCTGTGTGAGGATCAGTGAGTAGTCCATGGGATGAAGTCCTGACCAGACAGGACGGAGAATCATCACTACAAGAAGAAAGAAGAGCTCAGAACGGCCCTGGAGCACTTAGGAGTGGGGTGGTGAAGGGGGCCCACAGCACAGGTCGGGCTGCTCACATGGGCTGAGAAGCCAGTGAAATACCGAGGGTTTTTCTAGGCCCCTGTGGCACAGTCAGGTGCTAAGAGGAATCTGTGCTCTTTCTTCAGTAGTTGAGCCAAGGAAATCCATACCATGAAAGGTTCAGATGCTGCTTTTGTTTAGGCGAGATGGAAACATGGATAGATGCAAATGACATTGGGATTTCCCCAGGAGTAAATGAAACCTGGGCCACTGAGTTTCTAATCCTAATAAACAGGTCTTCAATCCCTCTCCCTTTCCAAAAGGATACATCCCTCTTTGGGGTCTGAGACAATCCAAGATGCCGGAGCTGACCTCTTCATCAGCTCAGACAGGGGGCCTCTCCTCTTAGCACATGGGACTGTGATAGCAGAGTGGACCCTTTTGGATCTGAACGTCTGTCCTTGGATCTCCTCCGATTTCTTGTACTCCTATTCCCTCTACTCCATCCTCCCCTCTCCCTCCCCCCCACCCAAATGGGCAACAAAAAAATTCTCATGGCAGCCACTATGCCCTCAGCCTATTAGGGCTGTCCATGGATTCTGGGTATGGCATTTTGTGACCTGTCTAAAAGGATGTCTCTCTTAAAGGTAAACCTAATGGACTGGGTGATTCCTTCCTTGTTATAAACCAATGCACAAACCCCTCACATGTCAAAGAAAGAAGTAGCAGCCACATATCACACAACTCAAAATACCACACTCTCTGGCTTTCCCAAGGAAGGAAGGCCATTGCTACAAGGATTAAAGTAAGAAGTCAGGGAAAGAGAAGTGGGGAGTTTGGAACAGAATGATTCCGCAGCTGACATCACTCCTGGCTGGGCTGCTGAGATAGATTCCCAAAGTCTGGATGTGATTTTTGTCGAGATGGCAAAGGTGAGACAAGAGGTGCTGGGCTGAACCTTTGGAGGGAAGTGCTGAAATCCTAGGAGCATCTCCATCAGGGTGATAGGCACTAGTCCCCAGCAGCCTCTGAAAAAAGCTGCCTGAAACTAAGGCAGCTCAAGCCTGGGCAGGGGAGGCTGCAGATGGAGAGAAGAAAGAAAAAGAGAGAGAGCGGGAGAGCCCCAGTTTCAGGAAGACACTTCAGGAGGTCACAGCAAGTACAGATGGGCAGGGGTGAAGGGACTTAGTTAGAAACAAGGGACTAGGGTTGGGGAATGAGTTTAAGGCATGTGCATGACTGGAGGGTAGAGCCAAATTCAAGCTTTCTGTTCAGCTGACTCGGGCCACATGGCTTAGGTCTGGATATAGTGTTAGACAAAATAAATTGAGTCCCTAAGAAATTGTGCCCAGCTCCCAACCCACTCAGACTGGTTTATTTCAGGCTTAACCCAGGTCTGGACTTGAGGGCTGGTGGTAGCAATGTGAGTCTACATCACTACTCTGGAAAACCTGAGGAAGAGAGGGAGGGAGGTCAGGTCAGTTATAAGGCAGGCCTTGGGATCTCAAACTGATCCAGAATGTTCCCTATTCCTTCTTAAGAGTCCTTCCAAGTTTCATGGGCCCTGGAACCAGCTTGGTCTCCTTCAGAGTCTACCGAATACAAATTATTTAAATGCCCTAAGGCCAAACAATCAACAATCCATTCAAGGAAAGGAAGACCAATTTTACCAGGGTATTAGTCCCACTTCTCACTGTGGGACACCCCGGCCAGCCGGGGTATAGAAAGGAGGCCTGCTAGTCAGGCTAGTTGAGCCATCCTAAAAACCCCTCCAGATGCACCTGGCAGCTGAAATGACCAGTTTTCCCTTTCTCTCATCCAAAAATGCAAGACTGCAGGTGATTCTGAAGGCAACGGACAACAGTCAAATGATAACAGGTTCTGGACGCTGAGGCAGGAGAAAGATGTTTGGGAGGGCCAGCTTAATTGGGCTGCAGGCTACTTTACTGCTCCTCCCCAGGTTCTGTCTTGGCCTAGAAAGCCAAAGGGAGGAGAAGGGGCGGGGCGGGGGGGGGGCGCGGCTAGGGATGGGCCCAGGCATGGGCTGTGATGAGGAAAACCCCATTCCCTAACTTGTGTCAACACAGACATCCCTAGGGAATGAGAAAGGATGCCTGAGGTGGGGAGAGAGGATGTGAGGTTGGAAACCAACTCCATCCAAGTTAAGAAGAGGAGGTCTCTGAAGCCTGCAACTTCTCACGCAGTGAGACAGGCAAAAAATTCAGTCCCCAAAGATATATCTATATCTATATATATATGTATGTGTGTGTGTCTGTCTGTGTGTGCAAACATACATATATATGTATGTGTATATATATATATGTATATAAAAGCCTTGGGAGGCAAACCTGAAACACTTTCTTTTTAAATAATAATAATAGTTATTATTATTATAAAAACCACAAACCAGTTGTTCTGGACTAATGTACTCAGTGAGTGACTCTCCCGAGTCCCCATGGTCCTCAGTGTAAGCTACTGAATATCTTGGTGGTGGAACCCTGGCATCACTTGACCAAAGCTCCAGCAGGGAGCAGCCCAGGATCTGCGTGTGCCTGGGCAGGGCTGGCATCAAGGCTGAAGGTAGATGTTCCCTTCCCCTCTTGCTGGCCCCCTCCTCAGCAGTGGCCAGCCTGGACCACCCAGCTGGTGGATGTCCACAAGGCTTCCTAACCCACGGCCTGCAGGCGCCATCTCCCTCCTCCACACGGTCTGATCGCCAAAGCCAAGGTGCCTCTAAATGAACTTGAAACACTTGGTCTTGTCATGGGGTAGGCGGGTCTTGAAAAGCACGGAGTCCACCCTAAACTGTGTGTACAGCAGGGGCATGTAGCCATACACCTTGACAAAGAAGTTGATGCACTTGTGCCGCTCGTGGAAGTGAGAGTCATCATGGGACAAGGCCTGGGGGCACCCTGGGCATCGGAAAGTCCAGCGGGAAGTCACCTAGGGACACAAAGAAAAGATCACAGAATTTCAGTTTAAAATCACCTATTTATCCCCCAAATGAGGATTTTCTTAAAATGCCCTTAACACGCCCTGCGCACGTCCAATTTACTAACAAGGAGCTACCTGATACAGTCCATCATGTGACTATATAATGCACAGACAACCATCGGCCACACAGAGAACCCTGGGCCCAGAATCAGATATCCTGCCTTGAAGTCCTGGGCTGTCCCTTATGTGATAGTAATGGCATTTAAAGTTCCCCCTGTATTGGCTTGGTTTTCAAATTGATTGTGTTAAAACCCAGAGCTTGTTAATCCCACCTGTGGGATGGGCTTGTTGATGTGAAAAGAAAGTCCTGAACTGGGAGGAGCTGGTGACGTAGATTTAGAGAGACAAGAGAGAGGCGGAAGATCTTTTTGGAAGCAGCACCTCGTGGAGAGAGAGAGACTAAGAGAATTGCTGGTGGCCGCTTTGAATTGCCCTGGACTTTTGAGACCTGCCCCCTGAGCTGCCAAGGACTGAGGAGACATGGCTGTTTTGCTGGTACTTTGTCTGTCTGTTTTGATGTTCTTTTGCCAGATTTGTCCACTGGTGAAAGACAGTCCTTTTGTTGAAGAAGTCCTGGAACCTAGCTGTTCACTAAGAAGCCCTGAGACTGTCCTGCAGACAGAGAGTGAATACTGTCCACTGGTGAAGGACAGTGCTGTTGTTGCAGGGGTCT